>NC_068953.1:5156515-5459545 GCF_026419915.1 Harpia harpyja | reverse complement strand
CCCCAGACGGCTGTTTTCAAACTCTCTTTTCAAACAAATATATGTTCATTCAGACAGGGGTTATTAAAAATGTTTCTATTTTCTTAGAGTTTTTAATGAATATTAATTAATTATTCCTAATTAATCAGTAGGACTTCTGCTCCTTACCTGTGTGAATAACAGATCTAATTGTTCTGATTTTCCAGTTCATCTTATTATAGCAAACATGCAGGAAGAAAATTCAGGTAGAAACCTCCCCTCTGCTACTCACATACACACTCAGTTACAAAGATAAAATGGTAAACTGAGTAGCAATTTTTGAGCTTTATAAACTACTACTAAAGTCAATTTAAAGACAAAACAACCTTTTATACCAGTAAATATGCATGCTTTGTTTTGGAAATACCAAAATACAGTCACTGAATTTGGTGCTATGGGCATTTTTTTTACTGAATCAATGTGCTATTTTCAAAATTAAAATTATTTCAACATTTCAACCAAATTTCATTTTTCAGGGGAAAAAAGGCAATGCCAAAATGTTTTGTCCAGCACTGTTTGTAATCACTTTCTGAAAATCCTGAAGCAAAACATTTTGAGTGTAGGTGCCTTCAATAAGTGGCGATAAATAAATCCGTAATAGATGACTGGGTTGAAACACCCTTCTGTAAGAAATGCCAACATCTGCCACTGCTGTTGGTTTTAGTGGTACTTGGGAATGCTCCTCCCTTCTGAAAATCAGGTATTTTTTTTAAGTGCTTAGTATTAGTCACACATGTACGAGAATGTGTATGACTAATACTAGCACTTAAAAAAAATACCCGATATGAGAACTCTGGCTCCCCTCAGCTGTGATCATTTCTGGACCACAAATGATTTTGCCACCTACGTGGAGGTTCTTCACATGAACTTGCATGGCCTTCGGCTTTTCCCATATTGCTTTTTAAAATGATTGAGAAAGGAAAATGTTGCTCTTTTTTTTTGCTTATCTTTTCTTTTCCTGAAATCGCAGAAAGGAGCTAAATCAGAACTTGTGCTTGAATAGTTTAATGCCCTATTCTCATGGCTACATGTGCTTTGAACCCAGTCCCAGCAGAACAAGGATTTTTTCAAGCTTTCTTCTGGGCCACACTTGCTCCTTCCCCCCTTCTGTGCCTTGTGGTTTCGTTCTGATCCCCTGCTCTCTCGTGGCTCCATCCTGATCCCTCTCTTCCTTGAGTCTGAGTCACAAGAGCAATAACCCTGCCTGCTTCGACCTACTCAGTGCCTCAGCTGTTAGGGTAAAGCCCATGCTCCCGAGGGACTCACGTTTGAGTACAACCCCAGGATTGTCAGGGCTCTGGCTGGCAGTGCTGCCGAGGGGACAGTCTAAGGCTCTATTTTAATCTTCTGGAGTCCAGCCAAACACTGGAATGGAGCTGCCAGCACAAGGGGGGCCCTCCTGCTCACTGCGCCTGACCTCCCATCAGGAAAGGTGCTGGTGTGTTCCTTCTCAAACTACTAGGGCTCTTTCATTGCGCCTGACCTCCCATCATGAGTGCTACCAGGGATCCAGCTTCGACTACTGGGGGCTTAACCCTGGCACAGATCCAGCACACGAGCTACACGCTGCTTGTCTCCAGATGTAAGATGCACCAAGTGTAAATCCACGCGCCACAGGCTCAGCTGGAGGAGGCTGTTTCAAGTACTTTGCAAAAGCAGCCATGGAGTGCCGCCGACTCCTCGCCCTGTCTTACAGAGGTGGACATACCCCTGCACAGTTTTCAGCTGCTCCTTATCTTATTTGGGAAAATGCATGTAACCGGCATTTTGCATGTGGTAATGGTACTAGCCTGAATCTGTACTCCTGCAGCTCACTCTGCAGCTTGACTAGAGATACACGCTCCTGTCTTGAGTGGTATCAGCTCCGCAGCCTGTCCCCACAGACAGTAATTAGGTAAATAAGACCTGGCTGTGCTGTAGGCCTCACGGAGGAAGCCTGTAAACAACTGCAAAGCACAGAGTATGCCTTGCCCTCTCTTAGATGCCCAGAGATGTGAATTTTACAAAAGACCATTACAGAGGTTAGCAGTTCAGCTAACTCATGCCGGTTTTTGCTGCTCAGCTTTGCAGATCTCTCCTTCAATACAGGCATCAAATACAGCAGTGCTCTCCCCCTGCCCCGTACTCCTGGTTTGCTCAGAGCCCCACGACGTCAGCTGAAGGCCATCCCACGCACCAAGAGCTTTTCCCTGATGACAGCAAGCTCTGAGCTGGGATCTTACTTATTAGCAGCCTCCTACCCTATTTTTTGACATTTGCTGCATATCATAAGTAACCACATCACCCTCCATACCAATCTTAACACACCTTGCAACACTATAGTTTGTTGAACAAGAAATACATTTTTACCAGCCTAAGGCATCCCCTTATTAACTTCATTAGTTTGCGACTAAGTATGCCCACGAGGTCAGGTTTACACCTCAGCAGCCCGAAGCCTCTGAGGTGACAGAGCATGTGGCGGCGGGAAAACGCTGTATCCTGTGGCGGGCCAGGCGGGACCCTCGGTACCAGCCACACGCCAGTGCCACCCTGCAGCCCTCGCCTTTGCTGCCCGCATGTTCCGTCTGTGCCCGCTTTGGGGACGGGGACGGAGCACACTGCCTAGAGAGCTCGGCTCGGCTCGGCTCGGCCCGGCCCGGAGGCCCGGCGGGCTGCCCGCCCACAGCCGGGCCGGGCCGGGCCGGGCAGCCTCACCTCACGCCCGCCCAAAATGGCGTCCCGCGGGAGCCGCGCGGCGCCCTCTGCTGGGCAGCCTGAGGTAATGGCGGCCGCGAGGCTTGGCTTGGGGTACCCTGCGTTAGATGTAATGCCCTAATGTGCTCTAGGGGCTTCGCGGGGCGCGGGAGGGGGGAATTATCCAAGGACCCATAAACGAGAGGGATAAAAAAAACCCTGCGGTGTTTTCCACAGCCCCCGGGCCCTTAGCTACGACGTTACGGCAGGTCCACGCTCCAGACATGGTGCCCACGTTGCTAAAGCCCAGCCTGCATGGATCGCTTTCTCTGCACTGACCACCGATGGCCACTGCTGCCGCCTCTCAGGTATTTATCGTTTTGGGGGCTCTGAGGTGACCGGAGGCCCCTGGGGGGCAACAGAGGCTGTGACACAAGTGGGGTGGGGTGGGCGTGCCTGTGGCTCACCAACACACGGAGTCATGGCCGGTCGGAACCTCCCAAGCTGCAACCTGCAGCCATCACCACCAGCCTTCAACTCACTATACAGGGATCTGCGTCATGCCTTGGAATAGCTGTAAGGGTTTTCAAGTCAAAAGAGATTGAAAAGCACTGCTCTAAGTCATTAGGAAACACCTGACGTGCGAAAACATTCAGGCATGGGGCCACGTGGATGAGGCATTTCAACAACTAAGGGCAGCTTGTGTATCATCCACACTGATGAGTCTCTGGAAGACGGTTTGCACATGCATTCTTGGCAAAGTTAAACTCATAAAGATTACTCTGTTTGAGTGATTGCATCACCACAGGTTTCTGAGTGACTCCAAACTCAAGATGCATATTTTAAATCTCCCCTGCTGTTGCTGATAATTTGTTCCATATTTACCATATTACTTAGTACTTGCAAATGGGGTTTTTTTTAGAACATAAATGTTAATTAAGTTAGATAGCCGTAGCCACAGCAGGCCAAACTCATCTCTGACCCTCCGTGCCATTGCAATCCATGGTTTTAACATTCAGGATGAATTTAGCGATACTGACTTTCCCTCTACATTAATCCATCGTACTTGAAAAAAAATGGAGCTTTCTCTTCTGTGTAAGCTCAGATGGTAACTATTTCTGTGTTGAGCTTCGTGCTGGCATTGGGTCCTAAAGGTTTTCAAAGGATGAGGCTACTGAAACTATTACTTGTTAAAATATAAATAGGTGATGAATATATACAATTCTGGACTTATTCAAAGACCACATTTCTTATATCTGCATCTGTCAAGGTAGGATTTGGGTAAGAATGCAGGTAAAATAAAAGGCTTAATGCAACAAGCTTTTAAAACCACATTTACTCAGCTGGAGTTTTTATGGTAATATTTTTCCTTAAAGTAAATCAGTGAACTCCCACAATATCAGAAAAAGGGGCAACTCAGAAGAAAATTATCTCGTGCATAGGTCTCCTACATTCCGTAGCAATTGCATCCAGTGTCCAGTATCGCATTTTTAAAATCCATTGAATATAATTATATTTAAGGCAACATAGTTACCATTTATGAATAGAACATCCTTTACGATCTTGATGATAGCTTTCACATTGGAGCAAGTATGAAGTAAATGACATCCATGCTGTTGGGCCCACTAATGCGCAAGCTGACAAGAGATGCATTGTTTTTGTGACAGCTTTATTATTTCACTTTCAACATGTTCTATGTTATTTGCTAAAGCAGTTTACAGAAAATCAGTTCAACCAATGCTGAGAAATATTTTAGTTTTGGCAATTAATTTTAAAAACAAACTGAAGATTCATTTCAGCATCCACTGAAGCCGTGAAAGTTGGAGAGAATGCAGCTGTACTGAGCATCAGCTACCTGATTACATTCCAAGTAGGCAATAATCTAGTTTTCAGCACTCATGTTAAAAATCTCATTTGAAGTGACAAACTAATGTCTTTCACTCGTATTTTTCTTGCTAAATGTCTCCTCTATTTGTGGTTTAACCAATTATTTTAACTTTAATTCTTTGCCAAATGACCAGATTTACCACATACAGATCCATGTTAATGCATATTAATACAAGTAGTGAAGTATTTCATCCTGTTCTGGTAGTCAGACTTCAGAAAGGTTCAGAAGGATCAGTAGAGATTTATGAGAATGATTCAGGGTTTGGAAAATGTACCTTACAGCAAGATACCTAGGCAACTCTTGTAGTTAATTTAACCAAGAGGTGACTAAGAGCTATTAGCTCCTGTTCATTATGTATGTTCACGAGAAGGATGCTTCAGATTGTAAATGTGTCCTAACATTGAAAAGAAACTGCATTGTGAGATCCAGTGTCTGGGTACCGGAGCAGTCTGGGGTAGAAATAGGGAGTACAATTAACTTTTGGAGAAAATTCCTGAAGATTGACTTGCCCTTTGCACTGAACTGCCTCTCTGAATTCACGTTTCTTATTGGATGTGGAAAAAAAAAAGAAATCATTTGCCTCCCAATACCTTTTGTTAAGTAAGGAAAAGCAAAAAATGTGACTTATGATGAGCTCTAAAAGTACATTTAATGCATATGCCATGAGATACATGTACCACAGCATGTATTCCCATGAAAAATTTTAGGAGGAGCTGTGCTCTCAAAATAGTTTGTATTGGGCCCTATGCATGCATTATTCATGCGCATGCATAATTTCTGTGAAAGTTGAGGGAAATGAATAAAGATGAAGTCATTAAAAGAAAAATCAATTCAGGTGGTCACACTTCAGCCCAATATGTGTGCCCAGGGTCTGTTTTGGGTTTTTTTTTAAGGCTATGTGCAAAGTTATAAGAAAAACTGAAGAATGGATTGAACTTTGCCTCTGGAAAATGTCTCTTGTATTGGGACATTCTTTAAATTAAGAAATCTGGTGAATACTTTTTCATACTGGGTGGTACAAGGTAGTAATTCCCCTCTTTAACGTGAAATTTGTAGAAAAAGAACCAATTGTCCCCATTCCTTTATAACTTCACCACGTAAATTTGGTGTACGTATTTTCAGCATAATTTAGCTTGTCCTGCTGGTGTAACAGTTAATGTCTCCCATGCTTTAATTCATACAGGAATTATTTTGGTCTACATTGTTAACTACTCTAAATAGCCTGCACGTTAGCAGCCACTGAAATGAAGCATAGTTTTAGACTCCACGTGATGCTTAGCAGTTTATTATTAGCTTCATATTTTGTGGACTTCCATAACACAGTCACTGCCCTTTTGTAATAAAAATCAACAGCTGTGGAAAAAATGGTGCAGTTGGGCTGTACCTATTCCTCTATGGCCTTTCTGTCCCAGTCCTACTCAGCTGAGCCCTGCTGGAGAATGCAAAGAGCCCTGAGCAGTAGTGCACTAATACCTCTGTGCTGCTTAACCAGTTTGGGGAACAAGTAGGTAGTCTGATCAGTCGGGTTGTCGTCAGTCAGGAGTGAGTATTGCTCAGACGGTGACCTTGCTGTCTGTGCAGTGCCCGCGTGAGTGTGGGAGCATCTCCTCCAGCTCTTGGTGCTGACTCTGCCCCAATCTATGGCCAGAGAACTTGTCATTCCACTGAGACCTCTGGAAAGGATATTGGAAAACTATTGGCAGTGTGAGTGATCTTGACTTAAATCTTCCAGCCTGAACAAATATACAGCTGTGGCTCTAGCCTATACCCGCTAGGCTGGCAAGAAAGCATGGGTTGAAAGTGCAAATTAGTGTACTTTGAAGGTTGTTTTGGTGTGAATTGATGGGAGGCAGGCAAAAACACTTGTAGGAGCACTGAGGGTACAGAATAAATAAATTAGGACTTTGTGCATCCAGTTTTACTGGAAATGAAGTTGAGACAGAGCTTAAGTTTTTGAAAGAAGTGAAGGATACTGGAAGTTGAATGGCCCCAGGAAGAGTGTTGGTTCCAGGGGATGAACACAGGTAGGACCTGTCTTTTTGGATGCAGTTTGGCAGGAGTGAAAGTTGGCAGAGCTAAGCTGACAGCGAATGCTTTAAAAATCCCATCCTTGCCCTTTTAGTTCTCTGGGTAATACGTTCCCTTGGGCTGTGTGACTGTACACAGCAACACAACTTTAAGTACTTCCGTGCTGGTTTTAAGTATTGGCTCATGCTCTTCTTTAGTTGCTTGTAGGCAGGTTTATAAATTATCTGCTGAGGCTTATTTTGCTTATGTGATTTCTTGCAACATGCTTAAACTTAGAAGGTATTTAGTCAGTATCTTTGTCTCTTTAAAGACATTCTGCTATAATATGTCACTCTTACTGTTAGCTTTTGGGTTTCACAGAAACTCATAAAAGCCTCTTGACCAGCAGATCTGCAGTAAAGGTCTGCTTGCCCTAAAGACCGCCTGCCTGCTTGCTAACCATGTACTGTTTGTCAAGGTGCCTCTTCTCCCCTATTTCAAGTTCATCAACTGAACTTTGTTGGCAACAGTAAACAGTTAAGTAGCTAAATGTCTATTCAATGAGTGGCCTGCCAAGTTACCAATGCAAGCATATTTTTGTAAAGAAATATGCAGCTTAACTTGTGGTGGCCATTGAGAAGCTGAGCTGCAAAAACATCAACACCACAAGGACACAATATTTTTCTCCTGATTACAACATGCTCATTTATTTTGGAATTCTTATGCCAGCCGAGGACTACAGGGCAGTGACAGTAGAAGAGTTGTCCAGATGCCAAGGAAAAGAGAGAACTGTATATGTGCTCCTGTCCTGAAATGGTAGAGGGTAGGGAGAAAGGTTGGGTAATGATTTGAAAGAATACATTTCCATAAACTTTTCAAGGGAGTCCGCAGATTGCTGCCACAACAGATACCTGCAATACTTTGAAAATACGTATAAAATCCAACTGATGATTGCTAAATTCTCAGGTCTGCTTGTTCACTTTGCAGAGATCTGCAGATTAAGAACAACTTTTCTTTTAAAATTAAGATAAATTATTACCTTTCAAATTAGCTGGGAAAGCCATCACATAATAAGGTACTTGTGGTGAAAGCAATCCCTATAGCGTGTATTTCTAGGGCCTGAGATATAGTGGGTTCTAATGTCTGACTGGTTTGGCCAGGCAGCAATACAAAGAATAAACAAATAAATATAATAGAGACTTTGTTTTGTTTTATGTGGAAAACTCAAATCACCATGTCTTTCTATAGTGTATGTAGACAGGTTTTTTACCTCTTAATATGTGATCGTTTCTGTGTGGAGGCAACCTCTCCAGCACTCAGCATTATTTAAAACTTCTAGATTCACTGGCAGTTCACAGCACTGACTTCTTGAAAGAGACTGTGTTCATCAAAATGTATGGAGCACAGGCTGTACAGCCTAGTGCATAGGCTGTACAGAATTTTTTTCTGGGTCTTACCACAGTATCTGAAGTTTTTTAGGCCTTTTTTTTCTGTTTTATCTGAAAAAAAAAATTGAACATAGGTGCTGTAGCACAGGTGTGCTGAAGCAAACCAGCAGACGGTACTGTTTCATTGTCTTTTTCCTGTCATACCATCTGTTACCTCGGCTGGCTGTTTTAACTTATGCTATGAACTTTTGTGGCAGCAGGCATGCCTTTTTCTTACACATTGTACAATACCAAGCATGGTCGGTCCATGTCCAAGCTTTTAGATACTATGATAATATAAATAATAAATCCTTGAAAGGATATGGTTTTTTATCTTCCTAGTATCATCATGGGTGTGATGTCGTTTTATGGCTTGAGAACCAAGACATAGATTGGTCTACAGTCAAAATTATCAAGTATCCCCTAATTGTGGGTGTGCTTATTCAAGCCACCTAAAAGCTGATATTTCATATCAGGACTTTATATGTTCAAAGCACGGTTCCAGTTGGCTTGAATTGCAGCTGTTGTGAATGCATGCCCTGCTATGAATGGAGTCTCAACTGAGGCTGCATAGCTTAAGCATTGTCGAAAATGAGACATATACATTAAGTGGCCACCTGTGAAAAGTTTTCAGTTGCTTATATGCTACTGCACTGGGATTCTTTGGCAGAAAACAGGGAGAGGATTCATTTTTCTGTGATGATGTTCAGTTCCTGCAAGTGTTGCCTTTATTTTCTTGCAATCTTCTGCTTCATTCACTACTTAGCATCTAATTACTGTAACAAATCAGAAAGTCCTATTTCTGCAACCGTCTCCTTTCATTGCATATCCATTGTCAGGTGCACAATCAGTGAGCTCCAAAAATGAAAAAGAAAGTCCACACACTGACTATAGAAAGAAGTACACAGGGAACAAATGGCATTTGCTCAAGTAGTGAAAAGCTGTAGCATGAAGTGGGAGAACAATTCAGGGCTGTTTCTCCGCCACTAATGGCATGTGATAGAATGTGGTTCATTATCAAAAATGTGCTTCCTCCGCACGAAGGCCCTTCAGCTTCATTCATTTACATATCACACTTCTGACTGAAGGTGGTTAAGGTCCTCTATCCCCAGGACTGGTATTTGAGAAACAGTGACTATTCAGATAAAATAGAGAGAAGCCCTGCAAAAGCAACTATTACGTTACATTTCAAAGGCTGCTTCTAAACTGAATTTTGTCTGTGTAGTATTTCCTTGCTGCGAGGATTACTTTGAGAAGTTGTGCAGGGAGCAACCGGTATTTCACACACTGCACAACAGTCCCCTGTAGCTACAGTTCCTACTCTGACATGTTCGTTGCTGGTTGATAAAGCCACTGTTAGCAGCAGTGTGGAGTTTTGCCATTGCCTTTCATGCAGCTGTGATTTGGATCTCCCTTTCTAATTGATGACTAACTTCCACTGTAATGGCATCAGAAGATGCTATGAAATCCATGAGGCCCTGTGGCCTATGCCTGCCAACATGCTACTCTTACAAAAGATAGGAACCAGTCCTAAGCAGGGAAAGTGGAGCCCTCTTCTCAGTGTTGCTGTTTTGTGACCTTGGGCAGGCCAGTTCGGTACTTTGTGTGCTTTTACCTTCTCACCTTTTATCTGTGTAATCTATTGAGATGATCCGAAATTCAGACCCTGAACTGCCGTTCAACACATGCACAATGCCTACTGCAAAGGGATCCTGATTACACTGCGCTAACATTCACCTGATATATTTAGCTGAAAAAGCAAAGTGAACAACTGACAGAAGAAGCTGAACTCAACAGAATAATCACTGAGCAAGTGCTGAGTACATATAGCATGGTGCAGAAAACGTGTACCAGTTTGTCTGAAATCTGTTGGATTCTCTTCCCAATGTCTCTGATAAATCTCTTTATGACACCACAGCTGTCCTTGTATACTACTGCATACACATTCTTGACATTTTGAAAATTTTCAAAGCAGCCTTTTTCAACAAGGAGCCATTATTTTCCTACGTTCTTAGTCCATGATACAATAGTCTTATCTCCTTATACAAAACGACTTCTTTGCCCAGTGAATGATGTAGTTTGAGCCAATCAAATCAAAGTCAAGTCTCATTATAAGCGGCATCATGTGTGGCACAGCAAGGTTTTAAAGCACTATCTGGGATTTCAGAGCTCGGAGTTCAGTTTTCAGTTCTGTCACAGATTCATGCAACCACCTCTGCTCAGGTGGTGACTGGCTGCACCTGTGTCAGGAATGAACCGTGCAGCCCAGCTGGAGAACAGTCAGGCTGGCCTGGGCCTTGGATAAGAGAGTGAGACAGGGTCCTCTAGCTAACCAAACCCTGGTGTTCCCTTCCAGCTGTTCTGTATCACAGCTCAGCATCTGGCTCTTCCCTGGCACACACTGTAGTTTTGCCACTGGTTTGAGCAAGCATTCACGCTTGGGTCTGGTTCCTACCGACTTAATAAACGTGACCTACACCAGGACTGTGATTCAGTGACAGGAATCTGGAACGAAGCTGTTCTCTGAGGGTTTGTTCCTCTCAGAGGTCGGCATTCGTTGGCGCTCGGTGGCAGCATCCCTTCTCGGGATACCTGTGTGTGTGAGCACACGTACTCACGTCTGCTGCCTTTCGGTATGCTTTTTCAGCAGCTAAATAAACAGGGATCTAAGGGAATCAAGAGGCTCGATTGCTCTTTGTTGCTGTCTTTTGGAAGGCTTTGTTGCCCATTAAAATCCATGTGAGCTTTTTCTGTCACTTGCAGGCTTCTTGAATGAAGCCCTTTCCAATGTCAGGATCTAAGCTGTAGGATCAGGCTCTTACCTTGAAAATCTGTGTATTAAGCGCCTCATATCTTATCTATATAGCTGTTGAACTAATCAATAAACACTCTACCAGTTACATTTATCCTCCTAAGCTGAGGGATCACGCACCACTGGCATTGAAAAGGCTGAATGATTTGCCCCGGTTCATGCTTTTGAATAAAATTGACAGCTATGAGATGGAAATGTTCAGCTCTTTTTTTAATTTGCTGCAGGAAAGATTTATCAGACAGAGGTGAAGTCTTTGACCCAGTTTTGTCCTGCTGGGGTCCCTCTGAACGCCTTTACAAGCTACAGAGGGAAAGGAGGAGTCCCAAGCACTGATATTTTCAGGTATCTCTTACTCTCCCAGTTAACAGCCGCGATACCCTAGCGAGCCAGTGGGGTTTTAGGGTACCACGCTGGCTCTGCGTTGCAGCCTGAGCAGAGCTTTTGCAGGGCTGGTCAGAGATTGCTGCAGAACAGGACTCGGGGCGTGCTGCCCCCCAGCCGGGAGGGCCCAGGGGAAGGCCGGGCACCTCGAGGTGCCACATCCACTCGCAAGGAGCAGTCAGGGAGGAGAGGAGCCCTCAGGATGCTGCTGAATGAGGAGCCTGAACGGCTCCGCCGGCTCCAGGGGCAGCTCAGGGGGACCCTCGCTGGGGGGAAGCGCGGGATGGGACGGGGGCTGGCGGGGCCGGCAGGCCCAGCCGGGAGGGCTGAGTTCGGCCCAGCCGAGGGCTGTGCTCCACGCAGGGTGCCGGCGGTCCGCGGGCCTGGGGGCAGGGCGGCTGTCTATTTTTAGTGAGGGTTTTATAGAGTGGATCCCTGCGGTCTGGCTCCACACTGAAATATTGTCCTAGTCTCAATGACATAAACACAGGGCCAGCCTGTGATCCTGGCGCCAGCTTCAGCTTAGGGAATGTGAATGAAAGTACCAGTGGGGTCCAGGCAAGAAGGAGAAGAAAAAAATCCCAACTGTAATTACAAATAAATCCCAAACCCTTTCACTCTCATGGCTCACTTAGTACAGCAAATAGCCTCTGATTCTCTACAAATAAGTCCCAGCTTAGTTACTGACAGATCTACCAAGAGGCAGTTAATGGAATAATGACTAAGGGAAGCTTAGGGTAATTTACAAACGGTTCCCAGTGTTGGAGGGTGATTGCCCCCACCTCGCTCCCCGCCCTGCTCCCTTCAGGTCCTGCAGCAGTAAGCCACTGGGCAAGGCCTAAGCCTAGGCACACAAGGGCCCTCAGGCTGGTGGGGGAAGGATGCTTATTTATTTATTTATTTATTTAAGAGATCTAACACAGAATGATGATAGGCAGACTCCGATATCTGGAGCTGAATTGTCCCCCTGGAGAGAGTGACTTAAGTTAGGGTCTGCAAAGCAAGGTTATTCCTACCTTCTTTTTTGATGAGAAAAGTGGGGAGAGCTTAAGTGAAAGTGGCATAAAAAGCCATCTCTGCCATGAGACACTTTAAATGCAGCAGTGTTCCTTTTGCTTCTTTTTCTGTTACAAAGGCATGTCTTTTCTTTGAATCCCTTGTCCAGGTCTGTTTCAATACCTAATATTTGAGTTGAAGTGCTCACTTTGCTTACAGAAGTTAACCTTCATGTTCAAAGTATGGAGAACTGTTGTGGAACTTCCACAGTGGTCAGGGCAATGCTCTTTTTTGTTTGGTTTTGATTTTTTTGTAAATAAAAACAGAACAGTGTTGCAAAGACACATTATCCTATCAAGAATGGGAGTAATGGAAAGGCTGTTCCTACATGGGAACAATTGCACATGCATGCATACACACACAGTTGCGCACACACACGTAGAGAGAGAGAACAAATCCAAATAATAGTTAAAATATATGCCATTGTGTCTGGCATCTTATTGAACTGCTGATGTGTTTATTATAAAAACAAGTACTTTAAAAGGTGATGTGGCTTCAAAAGGCACGCTAAACAGCAAGGATACTCAATTGAAGTGTCATTATTTCAATCTTGCTTGAAAGAAAATGATCCTAAGACCAAGGTGTATGCAGGAAAGTCTAGCTGATTGTTAGTCCTGTGATGGGTTGTTTCTTCTTACTGTGCCATCTTAGACTTTCCAAGTATCTGTATTAAAAGGAGGAGGGCAATAGTCACCTGTTAATATTTTTTAATGAAAAAAAAAAACCCAAAGTCCTTACTCAGGCTTATCAAAGGAAGTTTACTATACATAAGCAATGCTTTGCTGTAAGCAAAGTAGTAATTTGTGACCACTTCTTCCTTTGCTGTGGAGGTGTTTGCTGTGGGGTTGTTTGTCTCACATTCCTACTATACCCTGCTATACCCTGTGTCAATTCTCTTTTGGAGATGGTGGTGTTGTGCGATGTTGCTCTATACCCAAGAATGGCTCTAAAAGCTTTTAACTCTATCCTGTAATTGATGTGTTGTGTAAACTGCAGTAAAGGAAGGATATTAAAAAAAAGGGCGGGGGGGAACAACATATTTAATGAGGATGAGTAAACACACCCAAGATGTAACTGTAGATATAAGAAAAATAAAAGCAGCTGGGGGGCTTCTGAGACATTGTTTGTCTTGAAAGTGATGAGAAGAGGCACCATCAAAAGACTTGTTTTACTACAGTCATGCTTCATTATGAGGAAGGAGAGTGTGGGGAAGGGGAGGGGTGGGGGTTTCCTACGTGACCAGGTTGCCAGAAGAGAGAACCTAACTCGTTTGCATGGCCTAATTAATCCCTGAACCCAGTCAAAGCCTGAGTCAGAGGGAGAGAGCAAATGTCAGATCTGTGTCTGGGAAGCCTAGATTCATTATTTTACTCGCCTGGGTCCCTTTGCCTTCATAGGCAAAGACTTGAAACTCCCAAGCCAAAGAAACACAACCCAGAGATTCATAGTGAACATGAGCAGGTTTGGAAGCAGTCTCCTTTGTGTCTGTTTCTGTATCTGAATTAATCCCATACCCCCATGTGTGTGTGTCTGTTTCATCATTTGTGAGAGAAAGGGGAAATCATTCCATTTGCCACTAAAGGTACAAGTTTCTTTGAAAAGTATCCTATTGAACATACAGCTTTTCACAGCCAGCCCAGTCACTGTGAGTTTGTATTTTGTGACATTTTGTAGTGGCTGCAAAGATAATGCTATGCACACAACTCTGGCAGATCATTGTGGTCTACTTCTTTTTGAAGAGCTCAGATTCCCTAAAGGGATAAAGCATAAGAAGCAGAAAAGAAGTGATAAAAACAAAATGCTGGGGAAAGATGCACAGTTTAATCTTTTTCTAGTTATTAGAACTCCTTCATCCTTGCAGATTTTCTAGCCAGAGCAAATTTTAAGAATGTCTAATAAAGCAGTAGTTCTGAATTTTTTGACCTTCCTCTGCTGCATTTATTCTTGAGGCAAAACTGTAGTCAGGAGTTATTTTATATATCAGGCTAAATTCTGCGATGTTATTACCCTGTAGCCAAAATACTTCTTGTGAGCACAAAGTCCAGCCACTCTAGATTTGGTCCAGGGTTTCTCGGTTAGATATATTTGTGATCCTGCTCCCCCTGGCTCCCTGTTCAGGATTAGACCCTGCCTTTGGGATTTTGTGCTTCCACACAACCCATAAGTCTCTCAGAACATTCTGCCCCAGCATCTGAGGCAACATTTACTGAGTGCAGGGGACCTGGGGGCTCAGGACTTCGTTGACAGCAGTACTTTTAAAATAACTTTAATTTTCCTTCATTCATAACCAACAGGCTAAATATGATGTAATCGGATTTATTTTTTCCTCTTCACCCCCACTGGAGCCAGGAAAATGAAGTAGTTGAGAGAAAAGGGGTTGTCATTTTCAGTCAAGCAGCCATTCATCACGTAGCATTAGACAATTAGCAATAAAACATTTGAAGGGCTCCATTGGTGCTAAAAGGGCAAAGGGGTCTTTTTAAATATCAGAGGTGGGAAATGTTATGTATCAGGGTTATTCAGTAGCTGGCATCAATGAATTACTCACATGCACACAGGGCTTGATTGGGGGGTTGCTGTATTTTTCGCTTCATTGAATCTCTGTCACTCAGTTGTCTTTAGTGTTTTATAAAAAAGGAATAATAAAAACGTGGTTTATCTCAATAGATGTTTATCTTAATAAGCAGGCTGGCAAAAAAAGGATAAATACATTCCTGCTTGTCATGTGTGTATGTATGTAATATATGCTGCTACAGGGAGTTTGTTTGGATAAACAACGTTGCCTGTGTGGAAATTCAGATCCCTGTCAGGAGCCATTGCTTGTAAATATAAGTGTCATTTTTTAACATAAAAAATGCCTTGGTTTTTGTTTCATCTTTGCCAATTCTCCCACTGGCCTCTCTCTCCATAACGAATAGGTCTGCAAACTGTGAGACACTCAACCGGCTCTGGCCTCTTCTCTTGACTGCTGAGATGTTAGTATTTGGCACAAAAAATAGGATGGTTAGGTGGGGTAGAGGAGGGGGAGGATTTAGAAGAACTTTGGGTTTCCTCTGTTGCAAACCTTTTGCGCGAATAAATAAATAAATAAATAAAACTAATTCCTCCAAGAGGGGTTGCAGCCAAGAAAACTCTGTTCTGAGAGATTCAGATTTACGGTAGAAGACACTGCTGAGAGAAAAAGCAAGAAACAGAGACAGTGGATTTCCACCTCCCATGATATATAGAGCCAAGGGGAGGTATAAATACCCGTCACTTCCCGGACCTTCTTTTAAAAAAAAAGACAAACACCCAGGATCCTGTCTCTGGCTGGCTTGCAGCAAGGCGCCCTCATAAAAGCTAAGATAAACAGTTTATCAGCAGATGAATGCACAAGCTCCGTTCTAAAGACAAAAGTCTATACCTTAGGAAAAATGCAGGAGCAAGAGGAGAGCGGACTGAGAATCAAAGAGGCACAGTATTTTAGGAGCAAGAATTACACGAAATGAGAAAAATAGAGCAATTCTTTAAGGACGTTGCAAGATTTTATTCCCTTCTTTTATAGCCTTCTCTTTTTTTTTCTTTGCTTGTCTTTTTTTTTTAAGGCAATGGATACATCTCTACGTGTAGCTGTACTTAAAGACTAAGAAATAACTTGTTTTATTTGGAGGGTCTCCTTTTTTTTTTTTGCTTTTTTTCATTGCTTTAATCCATCAGTCATCTTAGGATTTACTCCACTATAAAACATTCATCCCAGAGCTTAGTTTCAAAATATATTATTTATACATCATTTATCACTGCAGATACAGGATCTTGGCCAAATGTGTCCTCCCCTGTCTCCATTCTGTTGGGATTTCAAGGTAGAACTTTGCTCTCTCAAAAAATGTTTACCTTCCAAAGTATGTGATTCATAACTGTTTTCTTTCAGAGCAGCTGATCACCTGCTAACATTGTGTAGTCTGTTAACGCAATCCTTATTCTGTGGCCCTTTCTGTGAATCAGGAAAGGGGCAGGGAAATGGATGAGGCACCTTGAGACGCAGCACCACATTTCAAAGGTCCAGCAAGATCTCCCTGAATCTTTCCAGACTAAAGAATATAGCTTGAAAGCAGTAGAACACTAATTTTCTACCTGTGGTGCATAGATTCCTGGGTGAGGTCATACATGACCTTTGATAGCTAATAATGTAGATTGGGTAGATTGTCATGTGGCAAATATGAACTATGTAAAATGTCTGAAAGCTGTGCATCTCCTTTAGAATTTCTTCAGGGATTCACAGTTTAAAAAAAGGTAGAAAATTAATCCATAAGAAGTTCCTTACAAAATGTCTAGGTGTGTGACCAAGGAAGAGGGAGCTGGTCTAGCAGCTCACTAAGACCTAAGACTAAAATTTAGGTGATTTTAATTCAGTTGTCTGCTCTATCAATCACAGCTTTCCTCTATAATTTTAGTAAAACACTGCACTCTCCCCTCTGCATCGATACAGATTTACCGGTAGCATCTAATCAAACGCTCCAACATCTCTGTGAAAGAGGCAAGGATTATCATTCCTGCTCTACAAATAAGGAAAGCACAAAGCTATGAAATGTGTTGCCCAAAGCCATATGAGACATTTGCATGAGAGCTGTGCAGAGGACTCACTTGGTTATGTTGTTGGTTTTCCTTTCTTTAACAAACAATCATTGTTTCATGCCAATGGATTTTAAAAATAAGAAGTGAAAGGCAATGAGATTATGAATGAGATAATGATTTAAATAATCTTTAAGTGTAAGGGAAACAAGAATAGTTGTAAGGAAGCCTCCCCTCCTAAGGAAGGTACAGCCCTTCCAAGCACATCTGGCATAGTCCTTCTTCATCCCAGTTTTGTAGTGCTTTATTGCTTTCTGTGAGATTCCCCATGTTTTAGAGTGGTGCATGCATCGAGCTTGAGATCATTGCTCGTAGACCAGACTGATTCGACACCACGGGCTGAATTTAGTGGGATGTCCCTGAGCACTGGGTTGGGTGAAAGTAGGTCAGGCCATTTTCTGTTAGTAGATTTGATGGGAAACAAATCTATTCTGAATTCTTTCTGTGCATCCTTGCTGTTGTGGACTGAAATCAGATCCTTACATAATGTGTTTTCAGAGCTGTGCCTCCAGAGTCATAAGCAGAGCAGTGCAGGCTGCATACCTCTTCTCTCCTCATCAGAGGTGTGACCTGCAGAGTGGCATCTTACTCTCACCCACATTGGCTTCCTGTGTGCCTTGAAGGTTGTATTTGCTTTGTCTACTGAAAAAACACATTTTTACTACTGACAGCACTCCAGAACCAATAAAGCTGAGGCGAAGGGAGTTGTTTTCTCTGCTGTTTCATGCACCCTTGCCAGTAGAGTGACCAGCTAAGGCCCCTATGAGCTGCTGGCCTCTCTCCCTACCCCAGGAAGGGCTGGCATCATACACGGACCCTGGATCAGGCCCTTTACATCCAGGTTTCATTTACTGCTGTTCTCAGCAAACCCTGAAATAAATCAGTTTGATGGGAATCCAAATCTTTTTTCCCTCTGACCCAGAGGCTTCTGGCAGAGCTGTTACTGGCAGGTCTTCCCCAGTCCTGCTATCAGCCACTCCACCAAGAAATTCTTGGGCCACAAGTGACTTCTGTCACTTCTGCATCCCTCGAGCTTTCATGGCCTTGCCAGGAGCCTGGTGCACCCGAGGCGAACGCCTGCACTTGAGGAATTACCGAACCCCAGCCTGCTCTGCTCAGAACAAATCTCTGTACCTTAAAGAGGCAGTCCATCTGAACCAGCCTCATTCCAGAAAACATTTCCTCCTGCAGGTAACTCAGTTCAGGAGAGAGAGGTCTTTGAGTGCTTGCTTAGGATCACAGTTTTGAATGTAGAATCTTAAACACACAGCTGGCATGAAATAGACAGGACATAGGCCTTACAGGCTTTATCTTTAGACTTAGAGACTGGTAGGTAGTTAAAGAATTGTTTTCAAATACCAGTTGAGTAAAACTGAATTTATTATTAAGAAATACAGGACATTAGGTGTAACTTCTGAATTTTTGCTTTCTGTTCGAAACACTATTATTTTAACCTAGTATTGTTATTTGTGCCTTTGTTTTTAAACAAGGTGGTTTAAAAGTGAATTCAAAAATATTTGCAGCGACTTGCAGGTGACTTACTGGCTGGAGGTAGGAACACAGTGAGGAAAGAGAGAGAAAGAGACAGACAGGCACCCCAAAAAAAACATTAACACCTTGCTAGGATTCGTCAGCCATCCTCACAACTGCTCCCTCCTGCAACTAGTCACGTCAACCCTTCCCAGAACCAGTGGATCAGCCGATGAGCTTTAAGTGCGGGCTTAGCTCCTGTGTGTCAAGAAACACTTTGTCCTGCAGGGTGGGCAAAAATGTGGAGTGTGTATGAATAAAGGAGGGATGAGTAAACCCTCCCCAGCTCAGCTCAGTGACAGAGGAACAGCTTCTATAGGCTAAATCCCAGGAGGCAGGAGCGGAACTGTGGCATGAACAGGCCAGGAATTCGGTGAGAACCTGAGCCAGAAGCAGCTTGTGTCTGAGCTCACTCACTGGCTCTGTGCAGACCTTAGCATCTCCATGTCCTACTCATATTCAGGTCAGCATCAAAGTCATATCCATTTAAGTCCTAAATTCAGCAGAATGTCTGTCTTCCATTCCTGATAAGCTTGTACTCCTTGAATTTTGGGGAATTTTATTTTGAAAGATAAGAGGTGTGGCTTCTCACTCACTTCCAGGGACAACTTGTATGCCAAGTTTCAGCGATGAAAGTTTATCAGGTTCTAGATGAAGGTAGAGACCTAAACTTCCAGGTGAAAAAAATATCTAATAAAACTCTAGCAGATCCTTAACTGACACTATAGTAGCAAGTGTCACTGTGAGGTTCCTTTTACAGTGTAGAGCTAGGGTCAGTTTTCCATCTTTTTCATGTCCTTTATTTCAGTTATGTATTCTTTATAAAATGCCCTCCACGCTCAGGAATAAAGCAAAATAAGAGTTGTTTTAAATTCAACTCAAGGAGTGAAAGTAGTTGAAAAAATACAGTTAGTTTTTAGAAAAAACACTAAACCCGGGTAACACGATCTGTGTATTACTTTCATAATGAACCTAAATTTGCAGGTTAACATTTACACAAATGCATAAATAATTTAGGTGGAATGGCTAAGCTTCAGTCCCATTAAACTTAGGCTCCTAAGTGCCTAAATAGCCTGCAGGAATGGGATTCAAGCACTTCAGGAAATTTTACTCAAACCGTAATAGACCGTTCGCCTCCCCTTACAGCACGCTGCCCGCCGTGCCTTGCGAGTGCTCTTTGTGAGACAGTAATTCTGCAATGGAAGTAGCATTAAGTATCAATTTTTTTCCATTGTTTTATGTGTTTGCTATTGAGGTAGACTCGCCCTCTCTTCTGTATGGACTGGGGGCATAACTGGAAATGGTGTTTCTGACGGCGAAGTCCGAGAGAGCTCCCTAGGAAAATGCTAAGTGCGCGCTCAGAGGACGGCAGCGGAGCCTCGCAGCCTGCGGGAGCGATCGGCCGTGGGAGCGGAGCTCGGGGGACCTCAGGCTCCGTGCGGAGGGTCTCGCTGGGCGGTCGCCTCCGCGGTCTGTCTGAGCACTGTCCGCAGGAGCCGCCTCCTCCTCCCAGCCCGCAGAGGTTTTGCACGCCGTTGTTTCGGCCCGCCTTCACCGGCACGGCGCGGGGAGTCGATCCCGGGGGTTTCTCCGGCCCCCCGAAAACGCGACGGCCTTTCCGCCGCCTCCCGCTCTCCCCGTGCCCACCGCCCGCCCGCGGGCAGCCGCCGGCCCCGGCCCCGGCCGCGGCCCCCGCCTCGGCCCGGCCCGCGGCGCGGCGCCGCCAGCAGAGGGCTCGCTCCGCCCGGGAAGGCGGCCGGCGGCTGCCGCGCGGCGCCGGGGCCGCGGCTGGGCGCGGGCAGAGGAGGTGTCTGCCGCGGGCGGGCGAGCGGCCAGGCGGGCGCGGCGGGCAGTGCATCGCGGGCCCATGTGCGGAGCCGGGCGAGCAGCCCCCAGCGGCCGGGGAGCGCGGGCGGCCACGGGAGAGCCGGCGCGGAAGCCTGCGCGCCGCGGGGCGCGCCGCCGCCCTCCGCGGGCGGGCGGGCCGCGCTCCTGCGCGGGGCGAGCGGGAGAGGCCGCGCTCCGCCGCCGCGCCGGCTGCGCCCATGGGCTGAGCGGCGCCGCGGAGCGCGGCGGCCAGGCCGAGCGAGGAGCCGCCGCCGGCGGCCGGAGGAGCGGGCCGGCGGGGCGGGCCGGCCGGCGGCCGCCCCGGCGAGAGCAGCATCTCCCGAGGCGCGGCGGGCTCGCGTGAGCGGCGGCGTGCGGAAGGCGGGGGGAGGCAGCGGCGGCTCCCGCCTCAGCCTTCCCCACCAGAGGGTGTCTGCTGGTGGGAAGGGGGAAGCCGCGCTCTCCTGGACTTTTGTGGGAGTGGGGGTTGCGTTGTGTGTGGGGGTTTTTTTTTTTTTTAAGGGGGGTGGGGTGGGTTAGAAGAGAGTCTGTGGTTTCCATGGAGATGAAGCTGAAAGTGCAGGAAATTTAAAGGCTTTGGGTCCTTGCAAAGCAGACAAACTGGTGCCAACGTGCGTGGCTGCTGTTGCTGCTGAGGAGGCTGCTTTGCAAACGGCGGAGAGGAGCGGGGAGGAAGAATCGGCAGCAACTTCTTCCACACGCACGGGCAGACGACGAGGAGCAGCGGCGGCAAGCCGAATTTGCAACAAAAAGAGGCATCTCCCTTTCCCGGGCAGGGTGAAAAGAAGCAGCAGCAGCAGCAGCAGCAGCAGAATTTTGGAGCCGCTCCACCAGGAGAAATTTTATAGAGAAGCCTGCAAGAGAGAGTGTTTGCAGGGGGCTTGTTCTCCGGGCTTATTAGGGGGCTGTCTTTGCTGGTGGTGCGGGGAGTGGAGGTGATCCCCCTTAAAGACAAGCTATTTTGGATATCCCCGTACAAGTTTTCTGATGTATTTGCTTGCACCTTCTTCCCCTGCTGTTTGGTGAACCCAGCCCCCCTCTCCCCCCCCCAGCGGTCTCCCAAGGATGGATCATTCCCAGTGCCTTGTGACTATATACGCCTTGGTGGTTCTGCTGGGTCTCCGGCTAGAGCAGGGCGCCTGCCAGCACTATCTGCACATCCGACCGGCTCCCAGCGACAACTTGCCCTTGGTGGATCTAATCGAGCACCCGGACCCTATCTTTGACCCCAAGGAGAAGGATCTTAACGAGACCTTGCTAAGGAACCTCATGGGCGGACACTTCGACCCTAACTTTATGGCTATTTCCTTGCCCGAGGACCGGCTTGGAGTGGACGATCTAGCTGAGCTGGACTTGCTGCTCAGGCAGAGACCCTCGGGAGCGATGCCCAGCGAAATCAAAGGGCTGGAGTTTTACGACGGGCTGCAGCCGGGCAAGAAGCACAGGCTGAGCAAGAAGCTGCGCAGGAAGCTGCAGATGTGGCTCTGGTCCCAGACCTTCTGCCCGGTCCTATACACGTGGAACGATCTCGGCAGCCGCTTTTGGCCCCGGTACGTCAAAGTGGGCAGCTGCTACAGTAAAAGGTCTTGTTCGGTCCCAGAAGGCATGGTTTGCAAACCTGCCAAGTCCGTGCATTTAACGATCCTGAGGTGGAGGTGCCAGCGTCGGGGAGGGCAGAGGTGCACATGGATACCCATCCAGTACCCCATCATTTCGGAGTGCAAGTGCTCCTGCTAGGGCTTGCACTTACCTTTTCTCGCCCCCTTCTCCAGCGGACTCACGTGGACCTTTGCTGCAACAAAAATAAAAGACATTTGCTTTCTGGTTAACGTTGTAATGCACTGTAACGTGTAGGAGAATGTATATTGTGTGTATATATGGCACCGTTTTAATATACTATTAAAAGGTCAGTATTATACGTGAAATAATCAGCGTCTACTGTATTTTTAAGACTATTACCCTGATCGTTGCTAATGTATCTTTTTTTTTTTTTTTGGTATTTATATTCCAGAGAGAAGTTGCTTCGCTTTGGCGAAGTAGGGGTTTTGTTGTTTGTTTTTTGTTTGTTGTTTTTTTTTTAATAAAAGGATTAAAAAATACAAACCAAACTTTTTGATAAGAAAACGTTTTAAAGCTATTTTCCATTATTCGGAAAGCGTGTGTGTGAGTTTTTTTCTTTTTCCTTATGGACTTTAGATTTAAAATAAAAATGAATAAACGCCTAGAGCACAATGTTATTGTAAATAGAGAGAACAGTTTGAATGACTTAATCCTATGTAAATGAAGAGTATCTGCTATTTATTCTTTATATCCTTGTAGTAAAAGTGCAGTGCAGAATTAAAGTCAACCACTAAAACACGAGCCGTTTGGATTCTGTTTGCTTTTTGGTTTGGCCACCTTCGGGGGGGCTTTCTTCTCTCTCCTCCTCGTTCTCCACGCTCAGCAGGACGTTTCGTGGTGGCGCGGGGGGGTGGGAACCTGCTCACGACTCTCTTAGAAGGCAATCTTTGGCACCTACACCACAGGAGTGCCCCGGGGATCCGGCCCCGCGTGTGGGGCCGGCGAGGAGCGGCCGGGGGGGTGGGGGGGTCCCCGCCGGCCCCGCGCTGCGCTGTCCCCCCGCGGAGCCGCTCACCCACTGCCGCGCAGGCAGGGCGCGCTCGGTGGCAGCTGGTTTGGGATTTTTTTTTTTTTTTTTTTTAACCGCTTGACATTTCATTTACAACGGGACACGTGTCTTTCACACCTACCATTGTGGTGGGACACTGCTGAAACTTGACCCTTGGGCTTTGGGGGTTTTCAGCGCAGACACGTTATTAGCCTGATCCTATGACAGCCTCGCACACCCTCCCTGCCCGGCCGCAGTCGCCCCTCGCAGCCCGGTTAACTCTTTGGGCTCCCGCCAGCCCCCGGCCGATCGCTCCGCTGACGGGCCGCCCCGGGGCTGCGCTGCCCAGGGACGGGCCCCCCCCACCGCCCTCCGCCCCGTTCCCCCGGGCAGGGCGGGGAGCACGGGGCTCCCCCGCGCCCGGGGCCGCCGCAGCCCCGGAGGTGCCCGACGTCCCGCAGCCGCCCTCTTCCCCCGGCCCGCCTTCCGCGGGGCCCGCGGCGCCGCTCCCCCCCCTCCCCGGCCGCCGGCTCCAGCGCTGCCCGCCCCCAGCGCGGAACAGCCTGCGGGGCTCCGCTCCGGCCCCCGCGCTCGGCTCTCCGCGCCGGGGAGCGGGGCAGCGGCGGCGGGGAGCGTCCCCGGCCCGCGGGGCGCGTAACTGTCCCGCGGCTCTGTAAGGACCCGTCGCAATTAACGAAGTATTTGAGTTTTACGTGCCGGGAGACCCGACGGTTAGTATCTCGTAGATACCAACTGCAAAAACAAACTTTCCACGTGTTCTTCAAAGGCTCCCTGACAGCGCAGAAAGCCTTTTCCTTATTTATCTTGGAATCAAAAAACTTTTTTTTTTTCCCCAAACTCTGAGGGAATCTATGCTAATTATTTTAAAGCCGCGGGTCTTTCATTGACACAACCCAGCCCTGCTTTCTCTAACGTTTAGTTCGCCTATCTCCGAATGCATATTCATTCCCTCTCTCACTCTTTCGGTGCGTTTTACCACCCGTCTCTTCGCTTCTAATTTCAATAGTTTGGGGGGAAAAAAAAAAAAATCAGATCTTGGGACATTTAGGGTATTCATTAACCTAGTGAAGAGGAACAGAGGCATTATTACTCACATAGAAGGCACCCTGCCCCCATGTCTATCTAAGGGTTCATTGTAAAAGGATTAAAAGTTAAAGACCTTCATCTTATGATTCTTTCATTTAATCTTCGTGGCGCCTGAAAGACATGCTGGATGGATGATCACATTTAAAATATTCCTAATGTCGGCTACCTTAGGACTCCAGGCAGGGCAAACAAACGTAATTTATTTCTAGAAGAAAGGGTATATTGAGATGTTTAAGTTTATGAACCACCATTACCATGTATATTTGTTAGGTTCTGACAAATACCCAAATAACATTAAAATCAGCCATTCATCACATATGAATTTATGCAAAACCTTCTATGCCTGGGGCCAATATTTTTTTAGACAGAGTTTCACTTGCAAAAAAAAAAAAAGTTTATTTAAAAAAAAAAGCCAAAAGCAAGAGTTTTTCATGACTGGTAAACACGAGAATTATGTGAACAGAAACTATTTCATGCTGGGATGGCAGCCAGGGACTCGGGAATGTCAACAAAAGTTCTCCGAAGGTTGAAAATGTCACTGGATTACAATACAAGGTCCTTTGCCCCATTAGCAAACTTTACTAAAGTTATATTCCCACTACTTAGCGAGGGGACTCACCCAGTGATTTATCTGTCTGTGATCCAAGAATGGGGCAAATAGAGGCTTCATCTGGAAACCACCTCTGACTGTTTGCTTAAAGATTTTGGATTTTTCTGTGTGTGCAGAGATGTGTGTGTATTTGTGAGTGTCATGTGAGTGTAAAATAAGTGTGTTGTTAATATAGTCTAAACAGCTATCGCCGCATCTGTCTTATTTTTAATCTGATAGTCATTGTAATCAGTAAGACATATGTACATACATGCTTTCTCAACTAATAACGCCCTGTTACTAATAAATTTACAAGAATATTTTGGGTTAAAAAAATCAAGTTTCACCATCCACAAGGCCCGTGATTTTTTTTAAATAAATAACTAAATTTTGTCAGCTGGTAGAGCAAAAATAAACTAGTAGTTTTCACTGTTGTTTCTGGTCAGGTTCACTTTCTGGTCCTCCTGCCCTAGTGTTGAAATGTTTGGCTTGTAGTGGAAGTGTTTCAAGCCAAACAAATAAAATATCTTTCTGATGAATGTTTCTATGCAAATCTTTTTAATATGAGATTTTGTAATATGTTTTTAAAGCAAAATTGAATTATGGCTCTTTTAAATTGAAATCAATTCATAACACAGCCAATTTTTGTTTGCTGATCTTTGTAGTGGCATCATAAGACCTCACAGAGACCACTGTGGGGAAGAAATAAGAAGGGAAAGGTTAAAAGTTTGCTTTTGGTTACTCTTCAGTTTCTTCTTCTGCAATTTTAGTGTCTTAAAGCACAATATTGAAAATTTAAATCCATTTCTACCTCTCCCATAGACTGCGTAACCTCAGTTCAGTCACTTAACCTATGTGCTGCTGTTCCTTATGAGTACAGGACTTCGTCTACTTTGTCAGCGTAGACAGTCTTTATCTAGAATAATTTGTTCTCTCACACCATGTGTTTATTCAAAATCTAGTAATGTTAAGGCCCAGTGTTCAAGGGGGGTTCTTTGATGGTATTGGATTTAGCATCCGAGCCATTATTTTTGCCAGTGCAGAACAGTATCTTATGTAGCATTCTCAAATGTTTTGTACTTCTGTTTATCAGGAAAAGCATGTGACTTTCAATGAAAGCTGTGATGTTGTAGGCTAATTTGAAAGTGCTAAGAGTAACACAGTTGATAAAAGGATAAAAAAAGTAGACCGAAGTGGTCCAAATGTTTGTAATAAGCTCATTCAAAATTAGTCCAGGTAGGGTGAAGAAAAAGAACCAACTGGGAAAACTTTGTTACCCATCCCATTAAAGTGTGGTGTCCTCATATGCGTACTTAACTGAAAAAATATGTTTGATTCATTTTATCCTTTTCAAAATACTACCACAAAGGTAAATTCTTGAGATTGCATGAGTGCATGATGGAGTCATCACAAAAATAACCACAGCTAGAAATTAGAGCAGTAGTGTTTGTATAAATACCGGAGAAGTTTTTCCTCTTCCATAGTTTTAATAGAGAAATAATCTCAATTTAGTAACGTCAACAGCTGTTAAAAAAATCCCTAGCACTTCACCTTACTTGGGTTGTGTTATATAAATGTAATCTGCACCATGTTGGCTGGATCTTGGATCCATTAAAAAGAAGATATTCCAGCTCGGAGATTTGCCAGGAATCTTCACTGAAAGTTGAAATAAATATAATGACGTCATCATATAATATAACATCATAGCTTTCAAGGTAAGCCAAACCAAAGGTATGTTGGCAGGGGAATGCTGCCACCTGGTAGATCCATGCTAGGAATAGATACGATACTCTCATCCAGTGGGGAGGAGAATAGCCACACTCTTCCTGGAGTGCCCACAAGGATCCTGCAGTCTTTCTGTGCGTGCAGGTCCTCTGGGAGTCTTACTACACGCGAGAGCTGCAGAATCTGTGTCAATGCTCTCTTTTAAGAGAGCAGCTACAGCAAATTTGAAGAGACCCTTTCATTCCCTCTTCCTTGCTCCCAGACCAAGCAAGAAGCTCCAATGGTTAAAAGGAAGGGAATGAATACATTCACTTGAAACAACTGTTGGAATGGTTCAGAGGGGAACAGAAATATTCAGCAATCAACATGAAAGACTCTAAATCCTTAGAGGTGTTATTGCAGGATCAGCAGCTTACAGCCCTCTTTCGTGAAGGCTGAGTACCGATGTATTACTGTTAAGTCTCCTGCAGCTAGTTCTCTGTGGGGAAAAGCAGCTGCTCTATGTGATGTGCTTTCTGAAGAGTCTGAGAGAAGAGATACTGGAAGAGAAATCTGCATGGGTATAACGTCACAGTGAGTCACTTTTCTCTGCTGAACTGGAGGACAGGAGCTGCAGGGATGGCATTATTTCGGCTCTTAACTCTTTAGGTGGATAGTTTACACGGAAACCAGCTGAGAACAGATGCTCTGGGGCTCACTGGTTGTACCTTCTGCCCTCTCCAGGGGTACATTTATGCTGCCATTATGCATGGTTCTGAGCCAACGCTCAAGCTCAAGACCAGACCAACCTGTGTGTGCACTTAAGGCCCGGTCAGCCTGCAGATGTCCCGGACAGCTTAGCAGCCGTCCCTGTGAGGGCTCTGGCAGTGTGCGGGTGCTCCTGTGCAACAGCCAACCACCAAGCTAAGGGCAGCGGTACTGACTGAAGGCACGCCGATCTCAGCACTGACTAGGCTGGAGCCTACTCTTCACCTAAGACAGACGTTCCCCAGGACTCGAGTCTCTCCCTTAGAGAATCGAAGAGTACTAGCTGCATCAGATAATCATAACAGAGTTTGAAAATAGGTTTCACACTCCCTCCTCGTTTTTTTTTCTCCCCTCATGAGAGGGGGAGTGGCAAGACTCCCATCACAAAGAACGTTACTCAGAACCAGAACAGATCTTAAGGCACAACACTAAAAACCTGTATGCAATGGAGAAGGACTGGGTGGCTCGGGGGATTGGTAATGGTATAAAGAGCTTTTCACCGCTAGGCTTCTGGCTTCAATCCAGGGGTAGTAACTGAAAGCCACAGTCATCTGATGCCTGCATAGTGGGCTGTGTAGAATGAGTTGTTGGTCTCTGCATAGATCCTACCAAGCAGGATCCAGATCACAAAGCCACCACCAGAACTGACATGCTTGCAAGGATTCTCAATCCAAAGAGCAAAATGAAACAGGAATGAGGATGTTTGATCTGCGTTTGTGATTTAGTAGCAATAAGGGTTGGGGGGGCGGGGGTGGTGTTTGTTTTGCGGGGGAGGGGTTAATATAGAAGAATATAACCAGTATAGTCACTTGTATAGATACAACGCTAATAGTATTTTCCCTCTGGCATAGTAATATCTTTATATTTGACCTACACCCAGCAACTTACTACCTGGCTTGGATGCAAAAGCGTGGTCCAGAGGAAGATGCAGCAAATGCAAGGGCCATACTCTGCTGCATTAATCCAAAGTGCCTGCAGAACTGTGTGGTGCGGTGCAAATTACTTTACAGTAAATGCACTTTATGCCTACCACTACAAATATATTCTGCTTACTGGGTTGGTCTGCTTTAGTTAAGGCAGTGCAACTTTCCAGGGCTCAGGTTAGAGGTTACCCTTTCATAGGACCCCCAATCATGCAGCTCCAAACACGCATTTCTCTGAACAAAGGGTGGAACAGGCTGTGATTCAGAGTATGCTTGCCAAGCTGCTGTGTTGTACCTGTGCAATAAAAAAATCCAGCACCTTTTCTCAGCAATAAATAAGCTGATTTTAACTTCAAGTATTAGGAAAAAGAAGTACATAAAACCAATACATATTTATATAAAAGCCAGTGTAAACATCACTCCTCTGTTTCAGAATGAACCTTCTGGTATTCCAAGCACTTCATAATATTGTCTGTGAGTGAAAAATGGACAGAAAATAATTTTCCTTCACTCCCCCTCCTAGTTTGCTTTGGACGTTTAGAGATACTGCATATCTAGTCAGTTTTATTTTGCCCTTTGCACAGATTTGTTCCTCCAAGGGCACTCTATTTTTTTCATACAGCAACAGAATGCTAATTTTTTTTTCATACAGCAACAGAATACTGAAAAATATTGCATAAATATTGTTGTAAACATGCATAAATTAGTAGAGGGACTTTATAGCCCAGTAAGACAAGTTGAAATGGTATCTTTTAAAATTAAGTGGATTTCCAAGTTCATCATGTCCTTTTGGAATAAGTAGATAAAATTTTGTTTTGCAGGTAGCACTTGCGCAACAAATTAGGTCATTGATTTGAACCTTGATGGTCTTGTAAATAAGCCTCACTGTCTTAGTTACAATCAAGCCCTAAATTAAGTCTCAGGGCTACATTAGAAATCTTTCTCATGGCCTTAGAAACACTTAACGTATCTCCTCTGTCTCGTTGTATCTGCTCATAGACTATTGGCTTCAGATGGGTGTGAAGAGTCCCTTTTCACCGAGTAGTTTACTGGATCCGGATCTTCTGTTGTTGTGGTGGGTTGACCCAAAGCTGCTCTGTCACTCCCCTCCTCAGCTGGACAGGGGAGAGAAAATATAGTGAAAGGCTCATGGGTTGAGATAAGGACAGGGAGAGATCACTCACCAAGTACCATCACGGGCAAAACAGACTCGACATGGGGAAATTAGTTTCATTTATTCAATTTTCATTTATTCAATCAAATCAGAGTAAGATAATGAGAAATAAAACCAAATCTTAAACCACCTTCCTCCCACCCCTCTCTTCTTCCTGGGCTTAACTTTACTCCCAATTTTCTCTCCCTCCTCCCCCCAGCAGTGCAGGGGGACGGGGAATGGGGGTTGCGGTCAGTTCATCACACGTTGTCTCTGCCGCTCCTTCCTCCTATGCGGGAGGACTCCTCACTCTTCCCCTGCTCCACCGTGGGGTCCCTCCCACGGGAGACAGTTCTCCATGAACTTCTCCAATGTGGGTCCTTCCTACGGGCTGCAGTTCTTCACAAACTGCTCCAGCGTGGGTCCCTTCCGCGAGGTGCCATCCTTCAGGCACAGACTGCTCCAGCGTGGGTCCCCTGCGGGGTCACAAGCCCTGCCAGAAAACCTGCTCCAGCGTGGGCTCCTCTCTCCACAGATCCGCAGGTTCTGCCAGGAGCCTGCTCCAGTCTGGGCTTTCCATGGGGTCACAGCCTCCTTCGGGCATCCGCCTGCTCCGGCGTGAGGTCTTCCACAGGCTGCAGGTGGATATCTGCTCCACCGTGGACCTCCCTGGGCTGCAGGGGGACAGCCTGCCTCACCATGGTCTTCACCACGGGCTGCAGGGGAATCTCTGCTCCGGTGCCTGAAGCACCTCCTCCCCCTCCTTCTTCACTGACCCGGGGGTCTGCAGGGTTGTTTCTCTCGCATATTCTCACTCGTGTCTCCAGCTGCAGTTGTGCAGGTTTTTTTCCCCCTTCTTAAATCTGTTATCCCAGAGGCGCTACCACCGTTGTTGATGGGCTCGGCCTTGGCCAGCAGCGGGTTCCTCCTGGAGCCGGCTGGCATTGGCTCTGTCGGACATGGGGGAAGCTTCTAGCAGCTTCTCACAGAAGCCACCCCTGTAGCCCCCCTGCTGCCAAAACCTTGCCACGCAAACCCAATACAGTTGTGTATATACACAGTGGAGTATTCTAGTTAACTGGAAAGTCTAATAAAGTTCACTAAGAACTACATGAAGAAGGCATTAAGGCTGGACCACCAGGTCAGGGATAGTTATGCTGTACTTAAGCTGTCTTCAAAAGGGCAGAACATTCTGGTCTGAGCCAACAAAATCTTAAGCGCATACTCAAGCTAGGCTTCATGAGCACCTCCACAGAAGGACTGCTTACCTGATTAAAGTAAAACATGTACATAGGTTCTCCCTTGGATCAGGTCGAAATGCTCAGCACCCTGTATCAGAGTCCCGAGGGAACCGAGAGCAGCTTGGGTGTTCAGGGGAGGGCTGCTTTACCTAACCAGGAACAGCTGAGTGTTGTGGTTTGTATAAACTGTTTGCCATGTATGTGTGGCATGTGGCAGTAAATGAAACACTTACTTTAAAACTTATTGAAGTTCTTTCAGCAAAAAAATTAATGTGGGGTTGGCTTTTATGCGTTGTTTCAAATGAAGCAGAGATTTATACACCTTATTATCCTAATTTTTTTCCAGACACTGCCCTGAATATCTCTCATATCTTATGGGAAATTAAGTATCAGAGTTTTTAAAGAGATCATTTTTAATTTCCCATCTATGGTACGAAAAAAAAAATGAGTAAGTCTAATGAAGTGGCATGTAGTCAAATGTTCAGACTGTAATCATCCACAAAATATTTAAAGCAATTTGAATGAAACGTTTCAGACAGCCAGACTAGGTTCCTCTTACTCTTAAGCTTCTGAGAGATGCCAACAGACTTTAAGGTTAACGTTTTCAGGCCTGGGTGCCTAAGATTAGGCATCTTGTTCAACAAGCAGACACCTATGGGGGAAAAAACCCTGTGGTTTGAGTTTTGGATGCAGAAATTCACAGGTCTCAGTAGGAGACAATGATAATACACCACACAGTGAAAAACAGCAGATGTAGCCTTACCGCTTAAGTCTGTATCTGATACTGTGAATTTTATAACTGGTTATAGTAAGATTTTTTATATTTTTTTTCCAAAAAGAGCTAATAGATGCATGTTTTTAAAAAAGTGGGATTTAGGTACATAACTTTCCTAGGAGCTGTAGAAAATCCCATTTACAAATCTGCTCACTCTGAAGTAATGAGAAAAAGAAGAGGACTTACAGTTTCTCACAGGCAGGAGAAATCCTAAAGCAAAATAATTAGATTCTAAGCCATATCTTCTGCCAGGGTGGATTTGTAGGGAAAAAGGGAGGATGGGGGACACAGAGCTAAGGCAGCGTGACCCTCTCTTCACTTTTTTCCCTCCTCCTGCCTCCCACCAGCATGGTTGATGCTGTCACATGCTGAAGGAGTGGTTGAGTCCCCTCCCTCCTTCATTTCAGCTCTCCGTCAGCCCCTGCAGATGTAGTGGACAAACATATTTACTTCAATACAGTTATTTTATGCTGATTGAAAATCTTAATCAGCTTATAAAATAAATAAAGTCTTTTCAGAAGTCTCTTTTTCTATTTCTTGTTGCCTAAAATCTTTCTGCCTTTGGCACAGTAATTATCTATCACTGAAGTTTCTCTTTGTCTGTTACCATGTTTTCCCTGAAGGTGGTCATAATATTGTGATTAAAATATTTTTTGACCAAATAGTAGATGTTTTATGAAATTGCACATTTTCTCTTGCAAGTTTAGCTTTGTGGAATTTCTTTAGCTTTCTATAAAAACAAAGCAAAGTATGGGCTTTTTTATCACCCCTTTCTGTAAAATAAATGGATTCTAAATCTATACTGCCCACTCTTGAGGAGCTCGTGAGAAACTTCCAGTAAAGCCTTTGCAGTTTTGCTAGAGGTAGGATGAAAGTCTGCAATTAAAAGGACTGCTTTGGTCACTTCATAGTGTAAAGCAGTAGTGTTGAGGGGCAGAGCATAAATGTTATTTCACTGTTAGGTAGAATATCTGGTGTAATAATCCCTGTCAGTATCTTGCAGGATCTTTAGTGTCTGTGCAGAGACTGGTACCACTTGACCTGAAGAAAGCTTTAGCTGGCAGCAGTAGGAGGCTTCTGTTTTCTGTGCAGACTTACCTTCAGAAAAGAATACAATATATGTATTTTACAAGTGCGCTAGGTATCTTCCTATGTTCAAGTTTGGGACAGCTACTACTGCAGCATCTAGTGGACCGCTGTGCTGCTCATTGGAAACAATAATTTGAACACTGAGGGGAAATTGCAATATTTATAATATATTAAGCCATGGAACATGTGAAACCTGGTTTCCTGTGGATTTATGTCTTGAAAGTGAATTTCTGGAGCTCATTTGCCAAATGTATCTGGAGCCAAACCTGGACAGCACTAACCTGACCCTCCCATTTCTGGGGAGCGTTGTCTTGCCTGTGCACTGCAAGCCAGGTGACATCAGCTTTGAATAAGCCGGGCAGCACTCTGAGAGACATGACCCGAATCCTGTTCTGTCCGTCTGTCCTGCTGGGTGAGGCCTTGTGTTGGTTCCTTGATTTTTAATAACATCTGAGCTTATGCTTCAGCTTACCTTAGTAGTGGGAACTACTAGATCTCTCTTCCCAACATAGCTTTTGGATTTTGTTATTGTTAGGAATTTAATATTCATAACTGAGAGAGCATGTAGACAGACACACAGCACAGTCCAATAAACCTAATTTCCTTTGAAAACAAAAAATCTACAAAAAGTTAGGGTAGCACTGAATAATAGATCTGAATCCATGAGTAGCTCTACTCCAAGTATTAAATAGCCCTATTGCAAATCATCCCTGAATCTTCTCCTGCCTCAGATGCTCTTGAGCATCATTTCTGCGATGGCACTTGCAATGTGTGAGTCAAATATGTTATTTATTTCAAAGGATTTTGCTGCCTTCTAGCCTTACTGAGCTATAGTTTATTCTGTAACCCTTGTCCCACTTCTTAGTATTTTGGATTCATTTCATTGTACTGCAAATGAAACTAGATTGAAGGTCCCTTTGAGAAAATGTCCCTGCTTCTATATTTCTGCTGTAAATTGCTCAGAATAGTTTAGGTTCTGTTAAAACAGTAAATGCTTCTGGCCCTACTCGTGCAAATTGTCTTAGTGAGGTCAATAGATTTATGTACTTGTACAGCTGAGAAAAATATTCTGGCAGTTTTTCTGGGGCAAAAATGGTGACTCAGTGGCAGTGTAACGTTTTACAGATTCACATCAGCCAAAAAATGTGGCCACTTTCCAGTTTTGAAAACGTTAAACAATTTTTTAAAAAATAAAATATTTTGTTCTGATGTTTTCAGAGTAATACCTATTGATTTTTTAATTTAAAATGTTTTTTTCATTTTGAAAGTCCTCATTCAATTCTGTTACAAAAATCCATTCCTTTTTAACCTAGGTAAGCCAAAATCCCAACTCAATCAAAATTAAACTTTTTAAGATTGAACAGAGCATTTTGTGTGATTCTGAGCCAGTATTTCTTACTTTTCAGCTCACCAAAAATTTTGAAAAAGTATTATTTTTGGTGAGCTCCGAGCGTATATTTAAATTATTCACCAGAGCTGCAAGGAATGGAAAAATTAGATTGTCTCACAGCTCAAATCAGATGCCAGATCCATAGCTGCAGTAAATCAGCATAGCTTTGCTGGTGTCGGGCAAGCTATTCAGTCTTATGCAAGCAAGGAATCCAGCTCCATTTAAGTGTTTGGTTCAGTGGGACTGTGTAGGTGGACTCTTCAGGTGAATACGGCTTGTAGCTGAGATCCTTGAGAGGAAAGACTTGTAAGACAAAAGTAATATCCAACTTATCCGTGGCATTAACTTGTGATGCCTGTGTTTTCAGTACTAAGTATTAGTATAAATCCTGTGTGCATGGCCATGTATTACATGAATTTACTTCTCTGCTCCTTCATGAGAAATATTAAAAGTTGCATGACTTCCAAGTCTTTCTATGTGCTGTTGATTAGCATTCCACCAGGATCACTAACCTATTAGAGTGTCTGTCACCATTGGTGGAAAAGAGTCTTTTATTTCCTTCTCAAATGATTTTGCTTTTCTTCAATGGTGACCATAGCAACACATACTGGTAGTGATGAGTCCCTGATTCTGTTGCAGGCTTTCCACAGCAGTGTCTTGCCAGTAACAACAGTTGACCCGACATTGTAAGGCTGCTCAGAGGCACGTAGCCACGCTGGTTCTCCTGATGAATGGGAGGTATCTTTCCTTACGTGGCAGGTCAGTTCTGGTAAATGACATAGCTGATTTCTAATCAGGCTAGCATCTTACGTTATTCTGAACGCAATTATGGGAATGTAACTTTGGAAGGTCTTTTGACTGAAACTCCTTTTCTCAATGTGTATGTGCATACATGTGTTCCTGTGAATTTGTGTAACTATTTCTACGAGTATGAGTTTACCGCTCTAAGCTGAAAGTTAGCTCTAATAGCAAACAGTCTGTGGAAGAGATTGTCCAGAATGTGGCCAGGGGACAAGGAAAGCCATTTGTCCCTTACTCTTCTCGCCCTGTTGTTAACCTTTTTGTCTAGGTAAAAGACATTTCAAGGAAATGAGTAATCTGCAATACGGACTATCTGTGCTGCAGACTAAATTAGAACCAACAACCTAACATCAAACTCAAATAAGAATGACTTCATTACCTAGACTGAAGCTGGCAAGGAAGACAAAATGCTCTGCTGTGTGGTCTCCTGTGCCTTAACCTAATATTCAGAACTAATAGGAACAAGTCTTGGACTTAGTAAGAGTTGGCTTTATATCACAATGTGCATAGAGCAGGGACCAGATCCAGTAACCTTTCTTCATGCAAGTAATTCTTGCTCACGTATGTAATCAATGGGATGATTTGCTTAGGTAAAGATTCTCCGCATGTGTAAAAGTGGAAAGGACCTGGACAAAATTCTGCAGTTTTTCTTTCTCTGACTCATACTTGTCTCTGGATTTGCTTTGTGTATGTATTGGCACTGTGGTTGCCTCCAAGCCCCAAGTACATATCTGCAGTTCTTTATGTTGTATTTTGAATGCCAAATAGACATCCTGAGTTTCTCATGCACCCATCGAAGCATCTGCGTTTTGGAAGCAAGAAGTCTTGACCAAATGCCTATTGCATTAAATGAAAAGGATGCGTGCTGACTGCAATACCCCTGCCATCTTCATTTGTGCTAGTAGCATGTCACTTTTGGTTTCCAATGTCATTTCTTCCAGGGACAGCTTCACCCTGATGTCTTGGTGTAAGGGTCCCATCTGAGCTGGGGCCAAGCACAATGAATGTTATGTTAACAGATGGACATGACTGCAGTCAATAGACCGTGCTTAAGTGTGAGTGTTGAGAGCAGAACTCACAGGTGGGAATGGCCAAATGTCTGTCTGTACTGTGGTTAGGGGGCCATACCATTGCTAATTCTGCTGTGGGCTGACTTAACTGAAAAAAGAAATTCTTCCTTCACCACATAAGGAGAGGTTTTGGCCTGTTGGAATTGCCTGGGTGGTGCAAAGGAAGGTGGGGTGTAGAGAGACATTCTAATTAAGTCTCTATCCCCTTTTGTTAATATCTTTTTAGGAAAGCCCCTATGGAATAGACCAAAATAAGCTCCTACCCCTAGCTGAATAGGTTGTCAGGGTGCAGAACTATATTCTGAAGACTTATGCATGTGTAAGGGGTGTGTAACATTTTTGTCTGAATGGAGCCCTATGTTCTCATAATTTATAGTAAGTAATCTTATTTGCAAAGCATGCCCTTACAGTTTTAAAAAACAAGTTAATTGACTTGCATAAAAATCAAACATGTCAAAGTTTTCCATCTCGACACAAACACCACATTGAGCAGCACATTGCTACAATAGCCATGATGCAGTCTGGGCTACCTATTGAGATATTTCATAAACCAAAATGGAATCTTAAAAAGTTTGTCAGTTTTGCATACCTCTGAGTTGCTGAATTTAGGAGTCCATTACTCGACTAATTATACAATGTTTTATTTTTTTCCTTGTGTAAATAAACAAACTTGTGTCTGAATTTTGGCAAGGGGCACTAGAAGCCAATTAGAAGGTGTTCCCAATGTATTACAGTATTACAAACAAGATGCCTTTTCTTAGAAAGGCGAACACACCATGTTTCTTTTAATGAGTGTGAAAATATACCAGTTGCTTAATCACTAGCAACTTATAGTTATAAGCATAAGTGAGTCCTTTCTCAGGAATGAAAAACATAGCTTAGTTTCTTTACTAACAGATGACATTTTAATTTAAAGCTCCAGGTTTTGTCTGGAAGGGCTAAAACATCTGAATTATTTGAGAGAGAAATAAGGGGCAGAGGGGAAGTATCGGAGAGCAGGCAGGATTTTCTTATCTGAGTAGACTTCACCCCCCGCTCGTTTGAGTGGTGAGGATAGTGTGTCCCCCTTGGTTTGTGTCTGCAATGCCGTCTGAGATGATAGCGTGTCATTTCTAGGACAGTTCATTCACTCAGCCTTGCCGCACTTTAGCGCTAAACTGGATCCAAAACCAAAGTGCTGTTAAGTCACAGATGTACAGTTGCTTAAGGGTAGATTATGTTTTCTGCATGCCATAGGTATGGGTTGAAGCACAACAGCATCCCCGGAAGAGCGAGCCCCAGGAAGCATGGTGACTCAGCTGTAGATTCTTCCCATGATCCTCTTCTGGATAAAAAACACGGATGCAGCCTTGACTTACTTTGAAAGGGTAAAGCTTCCTCCTATGCAGTCTAGACAAATCACAATATGCAGGCTCGTTGTGAAGCAATAAAAATATTAAGCTGGATAAGAGACTGGATAGAACAAATTGCTCCATATAGAGATCCTTTATCCTTGTTTTTCTTGAAATGTTTGTCTAGAAACATAAAGATCGCTTGATTTATGACTTGTTCAGCAAGCTCCAAATCAGATGGCGTTGCATTCAGAGCAGTGAATCTGTCAGCCTGGTATTACTCCACTGCAGCCAGTGGAGTGGTGCAAATTCCGCAGAGCGACACATCCCTAGCTGCTAGTCACTGGTATTATGGCAGGAGTATGTTACTTGTCAGCAGATAGAAGTGTGGAAGAATCTGGCCCATCATGATTTTTAATCCTTCTCATAAAAATAAAATAAGCCTTGGGAAAGCTCTCCAATGTTATTTAAAAATAGAAGAATAAGTGTTAGTGGTTTTATATGGATTACATAAATTACTAGTTTATTAGAAAAAGGGATAATTTTAAAAAGAGAGAATTTCCCTCGAAGGGAATGTTTAACTTCTTTGGGTTACTTTATGGATATTTTATTTTACATTTAAAAATAATTAAATCTTTTAAAGCAGAAATTTTCATTTTTTGTCAAATAATGCTTTTCCTGCTTCAGAGCTACACAGCCACTTGTGAGCCAGCCTCCATGCTACTCAGCACTAAGGCATGTGCTTGTGAAGCCATAGCTCAGTAAGTTATTGTGCGGAGCTTTGGTCATAGTCTGTGCATGTATTCTTAATTCAAGGCAAAGGTAATGTTGACTAACTTGAAAACCGAACACAGGGGATTTAATCCATAGCCAGCTATACTGCCCAGCTTTAGTTATGTCAGGTACACAAGTTAGATTCCTAAGTCAGAGGTTTAGTGTCCCTAGTTCCAGCGGAGGGTTTGGAGAGGCAGAGCACAGTTAACAGCCTATTTACCACCTAAATTATTTGCTCTAAATCATGGTCAAAATTTTCACACAGGCTTTATAACAACATAGCAAAAGCAGTTCAGGAGTCCATGAAATTTAAATGAGCGCAAATTGCCCACTAAACACACAGCATAACCCTTCTGAGATGCAGGGAGTAAGGGCCAGTGATCCTGCCTGGAGCGGACTCTCCATCTGGACATGTTTGGAGACAAGGTGGTGGGGAGGTGTTGAGGATGAGAAAGCCATGGCTGGTGAACCCCTTGCGTGCTAGGCAGTTTAGTGCAGAGGTAGATCAAAAGCAGTTTCTGCTCCCTGCTCAGGAGGAGGGGACGGCGAAGGGGCTGTGACTAGGGCTAAGTCTACATGACTGCCTCCCGGAGCTAGTCCTAGAGTGGTGCTGCTGGGACACAGCCCCTTGCCTCTTTCCTTCCCACCACTTACAATTTTGATGGAGGAAGAAAACATAGAAAATTGCCCCCTTTGCTGTGATTTTTAATGGAAAGTTGGTCTTGTCAAAAAAATTGCTTTTTTTTCCTTTAGTAATGCATCTGAAAATGTTCAGGTCCAGATTCTGAAAAAATTGTGAGGCTCTGATTGGGTAGCAACCTTTCTGTTAAAACCAGGAAAAAAATCAGGTTTGCTTGTAAAAATTCTTTGGTTTTTCAGTACCCAAAAGTAGAAGGGAAGGACTTCGTTCAAAACTAAAACATTTCAGCTTTCTGTCGCTGAAAACCAAAAAGTTGTCACTGAATTTTTTGTGGTGAAAGTAATAGTTTCTAATCTAGTCCTGAGATTTTCCAGGACATTTAGGGAATAGTAGGCTGTGCTCTGGATGGGGACACAGGAGGCCAGAGCTCAGTTCTCAGCTTTGTCAGAGGTTTTTGACAAGCTACGTAATCTAACTGGGTATGTCTACATGCCCTGATAGGGTGGCCCAGGCCTCTGATGGAGTCAGTTCTGTCTGGTTTGGTAGAAAATAAAAGCCAGTTAATGGAGTGGTGGTTTAATGCCACTTCAGGCAAGCTCAGCTCCCTGTCATTGCTGTCCCCTCCTCAGAGAAACCCTGCCACCTGCCTGCGTTCAGCTCAGTGGGGCATTTCTCCTCCTTTCCTCGCTCCCTTCCCTTTCCCCTTCCCATTCGCACCTGAGTCCCCATCTCTGCAGTTACCCCCACCCTCCCAGGGCTGATGGTGGGTGGTCAGGCAGCACACCCCTGCCAAGGCTGCCCCCGACAAGGCTTGCCCTTGGTGCAGGAGGCTTGCCTTCAAGGGCAGCCTCCGGACGGCTGAAGCCTGTCCTCTTGATCACGCAAGACCCCAGGTGTCCAAAATGGTCGGTGGATTATCATGCTTCAGAAGGCATGGTCGCACCAGTTGCCCACCGATGGTCTCCAGGCTGTCTACAAGGCAGCCATGTGGTCAGAAGACAGCCAGGTCCTGAGAGCCACTCTCATGGTCACATATCGACTGCTTTTCTATCATCTCAGTTTTTCTTCCGTAAAATGGGAATAATATCCTTGACCTGTTTTCTCTTTTCATTTTGTTAAGGCTCTCGGACGGGGTCCGTGTCTATATATGCTGCCTTGGCAAATTAGGTCCCTTTCATAGCTGCGGAGACATGGCTGTTAAAGGTTCCCTGGTACTACTGCTAAGGAGAGAATATACATATGTCTAAATACTCCCTTTTGTTCAGATTTTTATAAGCATTTTGCTTTACTGGGAAAGATCCTCAACTGTTGTAAGTTTGGCAGGCGTCCACCAAAGTGAGAGCACTTACTTACCAACTTACACCAACTGAGGAGCTTGGCCCCAAAGTATGCTTGAAAAAAAAGTAAGCTTGGTGTAGGAATCCTTTTGTTAATACAATTAGCATATTTTGTGTTTACAGCATTTTTAAAAGTTCTGTTAAAAATAAATTCCTGAAGTCCTGGATAAATAAATAGTTGTACAGAAGAGTCCTCTGTAGCCACGAAGTTGCCAAAAATTATCAGTAATCCTCAGTCAGATGGAATGTACAGTTGGCAAGGGGATGGCAGGAAAAAGTCCTCACCAGTTCTGCCTCGTATCCCCATACAATGAGAGATGCCAAGTTTCTCCATTAGTGTCTGTGATGCAGTTGAAGATGGGAGTGTTTGTCATTAAGGAGACCTTGTTTCAGTTAAATAACCAGTGAAGGGCTCAGTTCAGTTGCATATTTTTCCATCACTAGACGTTGATTTCACACGAGCTGCTTTATTTTGTTAATGAAATTTGACCCTCGTTTCTTTTCCCCCTGCATTTAACTCAATTTAGGTCAAAACACAGAATATGCAAATGAAGAACCACAAGTCCAGCCCACTAGTGATGTGGTTTTAAAGTCCTGAATAAAAATAAAAATTATTTACAGACTAGTCTGGGGCAATATATGCCTTGAAAACTGACGTCCAGGATCCTGGCAGCTGACATATATATTTATTTAGGCTTTGACACTGCTAGGATTTATAATTTTGGGGGTTTTGGTTTTGTTGGAAGGTGACTAGTGATTTTAAGGGCCTTTATTCTGAGTGATGAAATTCAGACAAATGAAACTGGCATGTGCTCCCAGCTGTCTGAAACACTGCTTTATTTAAGCCCTATGTAGTAAAGATTCAAGCTCTTGGGGAACCCCCAATCACTTGTCAATTCTGTGTATCTTGGCCCCTGGGTGCAGTGCATGTAAGTGGATAATGGGCCAAGAGCTGTTTTTATTTAAAACTGTGGAATTCCCACTTGGTTCAACAGGAATTACACCTGTTCAGCCAAGGGCAAACTTTGGCCTAGGAACTGAAATCTAAAGATACTGCTACATCAGAGCGCAGTCACACCATGTAATCACAGCCTCGCCGCACAGTTTTGTTTCAGAAGTATTATGCCTACACCAGGCACACCACAAAGATGAAATAGCAAAGTAGTAAGAAAGTGGGAATCTGCTCAATCTGAGGTTCTCCAGTCTGTTTGACTGGGTCCAGCACTAATAAATATACCTACTAAATGTTCCACCATTCGATTTATGTGATTGCATTGTTCTACGCCAACAGAAAAGTTATAAACACTTTGCTGCTTAGAAAAAACATCTGCTGAAAAGTTTAGTAGCTTAATTGCAAACAAAGTGTGTAGAAATGTTTAATAGTCAAAGGAGTAGAGCTGTAGTTATAGGAGTGACTGGGTCTGCATAACACTTGCACCTTTTCAATTAGCCCTGAAGGAAGACGTCTGAGAAGAGAAAAATTAAGAGAGACTGAAAAGATTTGCCATCATTGCCATGATTAAGCTCCATTCATACTCAATTTTTCAGTGTTTTCCTGACCATCAAAACATAAAGGCAAAGTCTGAACTATTTAAGGACTAATACAGCTGCAGATTAAATTAATATCTACATTATAGCAGCTACTTACTGTGACTGTCAAAAGTTAGTTTTACCCCAGAGAGAAGGTACAAAGAAAACAATGGAGGGTCTTCTGTGTGAAACCCTGAAATCAGATACTAACAGTCACGCAGAGTTGTGCAGATGTAATACAATCTAACCTTTTCATGTTTAGACTAAAGGATTTTCATTTAACATTATACTTAACGGAACAGCTTTAAACCAGCCACAAAGAAGTGACCTGGCATGTTTTGACTATAATAAGCATTGATTCCATGCCTATAAATTTTATAGTTGAATCAATTATACTTGTTCTTTATAGGATTAAAGAAAACGTTCCATTTTGAATGGAATTTTTTTTATTCTCATGACAGAGAGGAATTGAAGGGGAAAAAAAGAAAAATGAGTGAGCAATGCTAAAATTATTAAGAAAATGCCTAGAGTATTTTCTCCTAGAATAAAAGCTGTCTAGATAGAATATCTCAGCTTGTGGAAAGATCCACAAACACTGAAAATATTTCTTATTTCCCATGAAGTGAGAAAAGGACTGGCTGTTGTCTTTCACTTTGCAGAACAGTTAGGAGATGACACTCAGATCTCACTGCAGATGGGCCTGTGCCATCAGACTCAGCACTGAACAGGAAAGCGCATGTTTTTCTGTGAGAAATAGTAGACTGGGCTTTGGGGAGAGCTCAGTTAAATTTTCATCTCTGCCACAAGCTTCCTTGGGCAATTCATCTTTCATCTGACAGTATGAAATGTTCAGGGCTGGTATTGTGTTTTTATAGAGTGTCTGGTCAAATGGGACTTTCTATCTTTCATGAGACTGCTTGAACACAAATCCTAATTATCTCTAACTGATACAATTAAATGATGTCTATGAAATGCAGTGTTCTCAATGTTTTTTGCCTGTTGAGTGGTACAGTTGCAAAATCGAGTAGTAGGGAAATGATACAGCTCCGAAAATCTTTGGGTTTGTGGTTTCTGTATTTGGCCACTGAAGTCGTATGGGGGGTTTGAAGTACTTTTCAAATTACTTATCATGCTACCATTATAAAGCAGACATATTTCTAGATGTTCGCAGAGAATTCACTAAGATATCAAAGGCTGTTGTTAGTCAGAGTTCATCTGTCACAAGGCAAGGAATAGAAGCCAGAAGAGAAGCTCTTCCCATTGAGCCACATCTCATTCTAGTGTGAAAACATCCACTTCAGTACGCTGAATTGAGATTATGAAGTAGCTTGTGACAGATATCAACAACATAAACCAGAACTCTTCGCAGTCTCCAAAACTCAGACAAACTTGTGTACTACAGTAGTCTTTATTTACAAGTGGTCTGAGTAAGGTGCCAGTCCAGAAGTGCTAAAGATTACATCATACATAAGGATTGAAATCATATCCTTGCTTTATTCAAAAGCAGCTAGGACACAGTTTATATCCTAAAGTTTGAGGTATATGTTACAATATGTGTTCCTATGTATCCACACAAAATTTCGCTTCAGGTCAATAAAATCTAATGTGTGACCCAAACAAAACCAGCAGAGTGAGCAATAAATTTTCAGCCACAGGCAGTAAAATACTGGTGTGGGCGCACATCTCTGAAAGCAATACTGAGAGCTTAGAAACCCTTGGCTTTTGCCTGTAGGATACGGTGTGGTGTGCTAACAAGCATTTTCACGGTAAAAACAGCCTTGAGCAACCAAGTGTGCACTCACAGAGCAATGTCTACCAGCGTGGAGGTAGGAACCATCGTGGTTCCTCCTGCCATTATCCCCACCCAGGGCAGTATATGCCCGTGACTGCACAAGCATCTTTGCAGCTGCACAGTCCCTGTTGTCAGTCCCTGTACTGCAAAGCAGTACCAGTTCAGAGGACAGCAAAATAATCCTTGCCCAGACCAGCTCACTCCACCCTGTGAGGGATTCTCAAGGTCAATGAAAGATCATCCAAGGAGAAGAAAGAAAAGGAGCCGTTGGCTGCTCCTTTGCAGTTCCTGAAGGCCAAGGCCTGGGACAAATGTAATCATTGTGAGTAATGGAGTGCAGTAGCTGATCGAGGTGGACTAATTTATGATGCTTGATTTTATAGTTCTAGATTAATTATACTTTTTCCCCCCTCCCAATTACTCTAAGTGCCTGACAAAACAGTGCCCAAGCAAATTTTCGTAAAATGAGGGGGGGGTGAGCAGCTTCTTTTGAAGGATACACCAGAAGTTTTACATCAGAAATAGTAAAACATCCTTGAAGCTTCTACAAGCTGCTGCTAATGACTTTTCAGGTATTTGGAATGTGTTTTGAAGTAGGTAAGATTTTAAAAACTCTTCTGGCCTAAAAATCTGTGAAAAAATACTGATCTCTCTTTGCTTCTTCTGTTGGAAACAGTGTAGTGCAGACGTATTGTAAGCATCATCAAAATTGCAGATATCAGGAGAGCCAGGAATCCATGAGTAGCTGGGAATGCTGAATTTCTTTATACTCAAAACTGTGTATGTCGTTATGTCTGGTATCTGTGTGAGCATGTATATCCAGTTCAAGAAAACATATATGCATGTATTAAAATCCCATTTAGCCAGTGAAATTTTGTAAATGCATAAACTTTAAGACCTGTTGATGCAACAAGCTTATATTTAAAGATGCCCTTCAAAGATTTCCTGAACTCAGGCTGGAAACTGTGGTAAGGTAGTTCTGACCAGGTAAAGATGGATTCTTTTTGTAAGGAGTTTTATTTCACCCACAAATAGCATGCCCTGGTTTGCCATCATTAATAGCCTAATATGGTGAGTAATAATGTAACATTTCCCTGATTGTTTTGGTTTTTATTTTTAGAATAGTAGCATTTATATAACAGTCTTGGTAGAGATTTAGGGTACAAAAAACCCCTAACCGAGGCTACAGCTATTAACCTCATGTGTTGTGTTTATAAAAAGCCACTTTAATACGGTGCTGTATAAAGTATGTATAAAAAGAAAAATCCATTACAACCAAGGGGATTTTCAATGAAGTATTAGCCTGGTAAGAGGGTTAACAAGGTTGGTGCTTTTTTTCCCTTCCTTTCTTTTTTTTTAAGCAAGGCACAACTTAGTATAAGCAGTTAATGTGCAGTTTTGGTGCCACAGATTAAATTGTGCAGGCAAAAGTACTGCAGGGTTTTTGTAAAGACATATATTCAGTTCATTGATACATATAAATAAGATTATACCCTTTCCCCTGTATTTGCATTAGCCAAGACAAGTATTAGACATCATAATACAGAATGGTTATTCAGAGTTCACTAATTATGGCCTCGTATCTTTAAATGAGATTATAATATGGCCAGCTCTGGATCCTGGTACAGCCTGACTGAGTTATGCTGTGACACTTGGAGGCAGCAGAAAAATAGCCTGGAAAAAAAGTTCACAAAATATTTCCATATCGAGTTGGTACGAGTGTGTGTGTGTGCAGGGCAGGAGAGAAAATGGATCTTAACCTCCTGGTTATAAACGGTGGCTCCAGAGCTGGGATTTCTGGTGCTGTCAGCTGGCAGTGCAGGTGCTGAAGGTAAATAATAGCAGACTGCATTAAACCTGCGAGTGAGGCATCAAGGGTGGCTGCCTCCCAAACACTCCCACGCTGCTCTAGTAATAGTGGAGTTTGCCCCTGCTGGGATGCTTTCAAGGACTATTCCAAAGATTTCTGATTCAACTGAAGATGTGGCCATGCAGTTGTTATATTGGCTCTGGACTTCAATAGTCCTTTCCCAGTTCTGTGGTGGCCAGGATGGCCCTCAGATGTTTGGGCAGAAAAAGCTCTGTGAAGAAGAATGCAGGCTGGGTGAATTTTGATTTTGTATGTGACTTTTATAGGGATGATATTTACATGTCATTCCTTTTTCTTATGAGCCTGTCATGTCTCTGCTGCTCTTCCCCTCTTCTGCCCTTTTTACAGTTTTTGAATACAGTTGCATCTCTGGCTTGCTGGGTGGCAGAGGGAGCAGGGCATTGCAATGGAGGTGGCCGAGTTTTCTTTCCATTCCCTATTGAGCTACAGGCTAGCATGTTTAACATCATGTGTAAATCACAAATAACGTCACAGAATTTAGTGTAACTGCAATAAGATATGGAAGAGAATCAGGCACTCTGTACTCCCTGCTGTAAACAGCTCTATAGTATTGCTCTGAGCTGTTGCTACTAACCATGCTTCACCCCAGAGCTGGCTGCATTTCAGTGATGAATGAAGCCACCCTGTGTCCAACATGTCTGTTTTGTTTTAATTCTGCAGAGCTCTTTGGACTCTTCTAGGATGAAAGGCGCTATATAAGTGTGAGATTGTTGTTTTTATTTGGATTTGGAAATAGCCTTTCTGAAAATAGTAACTAGTAGATTAAATGCCAGACCAGGATGAGGCAATACTGCTTTGTACACAGAGAGGATTATTAGAAATATTTCTTTAGAATGATACCCAGAATGTGAATTACTCAACTTGCCAGGTTACTTATGAAACAGAAAAAGTTACAGAAGCGCTTATGTAACATTATTTTTCCAGAAAAATAGGTGGTGATTTTTCTCAGCAGTTCCATCTGCTAAATGGACTAACATCTTGCAAAACCCCCTCACTGCTTTTCCTCCCAGAACTTCTGTAAGTGGACACATACAAAAGCATATCCATGCGTAACAAAGAGCAATCTCAGATGTTTTAAGTAGGCAATCGGATACAAGAACAAGCTTGGACTATTTGATGGGTGAGAAAGGTCAGTTTGTTTTTAACTTCTCTGCATATAAATCATCTATGAAAAAGTTTATTTTGCAAATGTCTTGAGCAGTATAAAAAAGCAATACAAAGTTCAGTGGTTGGGGGGGGGGGCAAGTTGGCTAAAAAGGTCTCTTGACATGTGTGGCTTCATCCTTGTTACACCAGCGCTCCGTTACACCACTCCGACAGCAAGCCCAAATTAGCCCCTCTCTGCACTGCAGCGGTGTGAAGAGGTTCGGTGTCAATGTGGAGTGACTCTTGCAACGTTCACCTCTCCTGGGTACAGCAGTATTTATAGGTTAGCAACTGCTCCCTCTGCTTTTGGAAAGACTGGCTGGAATGTTTAATATTTGGGGCTGAATTCTTCTAGAAATGTAATTATTATTTAACACGGAAGGAAAAAGGCTTAGTCAACTCAGAATATTCGCTTCTAGGCAAATATATGGGAGGTCTCTAGTGATACAAAGTTATGTTGTGCCTACTATTTAGTCTGCCTAATAGCATGTTCAGTTTTGGGTACTAAGCTGACAGAGATCTCGTTCAGAGGGTGTATAATTTACCCCTTCAAAACAATGCTTCTTGATGCTTATTTTTTATAGTATTTTAAAACTTACTACAGAACAACAACAACAAAGAAACCCTCCTCCTTGGCTCCCCAGTAAAGCTCCAAGTGGGTGTTTATGTCACTCCTTTAATGGGCATTTGTATTTTATGCCTTATTTTAAAAATGCATTTACAGATTTCTTTCTAATTAAATTTTATGGGTGAATTTACTGCTCATGAAAGTGAGTGATTAATAATACTGGCTCGAGTCAGATGTAGTGGGGTAGGAATTATGCAAACTTCCCTGCATGGCTCTGCCAGGGCATCTCAGTCTTGACCTATTTTACCCTGGAGAGCAGGCTGGCCAGTCGTGTGATAGTCGTGGCACATGGCATGACTTTTTCATCACGTGCCACCAAGCAAGCCGCCAAGGAAGAATTTTCCTCTGGAGTGTCAGTGGCTGGCATGGTTCTGTTATTTCTGCTGCTGACATACATGGTGCTGTACTGGCACTGGTAACAACAGGAGAACCTGACTGGGAGCTTTGCGCTTGGCTCCCATGAAAACAAAGAGTAGCCTAACCTTCCTGTCACTTGGAGTGGGTATGAAACTTCAGTACCTGAGTAACTTCAAGGATGTAAATAATCTTATTGCCTTTAAGAGGACAGTCATCTTAAAAGTCAAACATGTGCTGAAGTCATTTGTTGCCTATGAAAGTCAAAAAGCAGCAGCAGCAATAAGACAGGAGAGGTAAGCATGCCAAAGATTTGAAATCAAGTCGTTAGAAACTAGAAATCAGTATATCACTAATCTATCTATATTAAAGCATACCTTAGAAATGCAATTAATAAATAAGATTCCCTTGTTAGTCCTTACATGCTATTCCTTGAGAATCCCATATTTTTTGTGTGTTTAGAGCAACTCATGGCAAATGCTAGGCCATTTATGACAACATGACTGGAAGTAATTATAGGAATAGCACTATTTCCAAAAGCTTGTAATGTCCAGTGTATTTCCCAGTGACTCCTTCCCACGTTGACTTTCATGGCTGTAATACAATTCTGAGTCAATACTGTGGCATCTTCAGAAATCTTGCCAATACCAAAACCATGAAGTTATACCAGCTCTGAAAGGTACAGATCTGAGCTTTACTCAGTATGATTTTTAAAAACATAATCTTGAGTATCACTTGTTCTTTGACATTTTCTGTCTCACAGAAATCCCCATCTCTTTTATTCATCTGGAGAGGAATTTTATCTTTGTGATGACTGTCACAATAGAGCATTTCTAGAAAGCAAAATTCCCTGTGACAGCTGTTCCAGTCTTTCTCTTCCTATTTTTAGGCAGTGGACACATCCCTCATCTGATATAATCTCAAATAGCACTATCAGTTAAACTTAAATTTTCAGTAGCCAGAGTTTAGCCCCAACCCTTTAAACATTTCTTTCAAATGCACTTTTAGCTGTGACAGTCTTCAGCATATTTCATTTATATGCCAGTTACATTTTTGTAACATAGGCCCTCTCTTCACCACACACTGTCTATTAGCAATGTTGCCAGCCTTCTTAATACTTAGTGTTTATACATAAAGGCTTGGCTTTGGGATTTGCATGAAGACATTAGAGTAGTAATTTTCAAGTTTTATATTTAAAAATATCTCTCTCACTGCTGTGGTTATAAAGTTTGGACACATTTCTTAGGACAAGAAGGCAAACAGAGGTCAATAAATATTTACAAATTGTCCTAAGAGTTTATTTTTTTTCTGAAAAGACATTATAATTCTGAGTCTGCTACATCATTTCTTCAAATAGTTTGTAATGCTGTAGTAGATATAAATTACCATCAGGAGATAAAAAGGGCTCTGGACAGAATGAAATGATGCTACAGTTGTATGAAGAGAAATTAACTGCAGTATATCAATAATGCCTGTGCTGCTTGACCAGAATTAGCCAAGCCTCACGCAACTCATCAGATAATGCTATTTGTTGTTTTATTTTTTCTCCCAGAGAGAGTTCTGGTAGTCCAGAAAAGTCTAAAGAAAAGTCTAATGTAAAGACTAATGAGAGTCAATGGAGATTTAAAGTAATGCTGGTTAATACTGTAGGGTTAGACCAAGGATGGTTGCTGAGACATTTTTAGAAAACAGAAGTTGATCCAATAACCTTGGTATAATTGATAGGTGTTCTCCTGACACCAGAATCAATGCTGGTATGGCTGTAGGTTGCACATGGAATAGGCTTCTGCCAGGTGATAGTCTATAATGGGGTTTGAAGTATGGACTACACCTGCACTCTTAAAACTGAGTTGGGGTACTGAATAGAGACTCTTGTATTGCAAGACTTCATATGGACCAATGGTACACTCTGAGATGTACTTGCTGCATCATTTTCAGCACAGATTTTAGGCTACTTCATTGGGAAGTGGCTATTTACATGTGGAAAATGCAGCAATGTCTTTCTAACCACAAACAGGATTTCCAGTGAATAGTTAATGTTAGGCAAAGTAGGCATCTACAGTAAATAGCAATGTGGTTACTGTAAGTGCATATTTTATAAATATATATATATATATATATATTGCACCCACATTTTCTTTTCCCCTTTAAGAATTTAGCCCTAAAATCCCAGGTTACCAGGCAGGATTTTTATTTCTAGGGCCTTATATAAATGACTTTCATTTACTGCTTGGAATATATATATCTCACAACGATTAAACTATAATCCACTTTATTACACATTGTCTTTAATTTAGTCACACCATGTTCTGCAAGACAATCATTATGGAAATTGCTTATGAAGAATGGTCCACTAGCCAAATGAAATGCCTGTTGAATATCTTAAGGAAAACTCTGATTAAGTAAAAAACCCAACTGATCATGTAATAGGTTTTGTTTCCTGGTGAAAATTATGCTGTCTGCACTGAATTTCTAGGGGTTTTTACAATCACTCATTGCAGAACTCCATAAAGAACCTTCCATCGCTTCTGCTCCTGGCTTTCACTGGTGTAAATCCAATCTAAAACCTGGTAAACGAAGAAGAATCTTCATGAAAGAATTTAACATTTGCTCCTTGGGAAAGTGTAAAGAGTGACCATCAAATAGGACTTTGCAGAGAAAATATTTACCTGCAACAGCATTGATGTCTCAGTAACAGTGAAGAGCATTCTCCAATGAATAGTCAATGTTTGGCTTAAACTCAAGTGGCCCAACAGCTAATTCAAGTTGGCAAGTTTTGTTGACCCACAGACCTAATTATTTACACTCTCCAGGTATTGTGACCTTTAAGGAGCACATTTCAGATTGAAGTAAACGGATATATGCCAATTTACACCAGCTGTGGAACTAGTCCTTAGTTTTACACCCTGTTCTTAAACATTCTGAGTCAAAACCAAAGTACAAGGATTCATGGAATTTAAGTAATTTCTGGATGTGCTTCTGGATCCATTTCCAGGATAGCTTGGCCCCTTCCCTAGCCTTCTCTTCCATGATTATGAGCTTCAGAAGATGTCTTCAACATAATAGTTTATGCTTCAGAAAGGCAGTCATTGCTGTTTCAGTAATTCCTATCTACACAAAACATTGTTTGTCGAGGCCTAGTCCTCTCCTGGTTAATACCAGTGAAAATCAGGAGGACTGTCACTCACCTGGCTACAAAAAAATTGAGAATCTTTGCTAAAGACCTCACCTAAGGAAGGAAGAGGAGAGAGTAAGGAATATAGCAGCACAGAGCAAGTAAACTGTAAAGCCAGAAATAGCACTTATGTTTTCCAACATTCTCCTTAGTACCCTGTCCACTGGACTACACAGGTGTAATTAGGAGGCTGAATTAAGCTGTAAACTAAATCCATGGGAACTCAGCATAAGAAGAGCTAGCCAGAATGTCAGGAACAAAACTTTGTTGTTGGAATTTGAAGGGCTCTTTTGCCAAGTTCACAGAGCTCTTCTGGAGTCCTTTGCGTGTAGAGCACTTAACTGTGAAGTTGGCTCCAACCTCTAGATCCTAACAGACAATTCATTTTTATCCCTTGAGCAATAGTACACCTACAGTGAAAAACTCTGGAGAAATACATGGGTATTAGTGCAAAGAACTGCAGCTGTCCAACACATACCAACTGCAAGTATTAGAGAGTACTGCATTGGTGAACTTGTTGCAGAAAGTCATCAAATTCTGGTTATGAGAATTTGATCCATTTTCTTACAAGTAATCACAGTAGGGCAGATGAGAGCATTCCATATCTACTTATTTAAAAAATGGAACCAAATTTCTAGAGTCCCACTCTTAACTTTGCCTATGTATTGGTATGATAAGCATATCTACATACACCTAAGGACATCAGTTTGAACTATGCAGTTTTAGCCCATAGAAGAGGGCAGACCACAGAGTGATCTACAGTCAGGGGAAAGATTTCAGGGGTTCTTGATTCAGTGTGTGACATGGGTGTTTTGAAAAAAGCAATGACTAGCACTAACTGCAACTGTTGTATTATTTTTCCATAGAAAAATACCAGTTTATCAAAACAGATTTTGAATTTTAATTCAACTTTCTGTATTTGGGAAGGAATTTTGGATCAAAATCAGAGAAAGAGGAGGAGTGAAAGAAACTGTTCCTTCCACCCATTTCAAAATAGTCATTAAGGTGGTAGCTGGGACAGTTACTTGGAACGTGAGATAACTGGCTTCTAATCCCTCTGATTCAGAGATTTAAAGCTTATCCAGCAGCTTTACACTAATTGTTACTCTGGAATTGTTAGCTTTTTGTTTTCGTCTCTGATTTTTGCACATGAAGATTCAGAGGGACTTATTTCTGCAAGAAATACTGGAGTGGGTGCTAATATTTAACAGTTCCTACCAAGTACAGTTCTTATTTTCTAGCCTGGATTTCTCTCTGAAGCTTTCCACATAGCTGTCAAGAATAGTTTCTGCACTCTTCCATCCCATTGTCAGCTTTAAGTATGCATAGGGCCAGGGAACCCTAAGTGTACGCACCGAGATTTCTTAGCAAACACAAAAGTAACTTAGTTACACTATATAGGAAAGACTAGAAAATATAAAAACATTCTTATTATTTCAAAGTCATATTTTTATCTGTTGGCTTTAAACTTACAACCATGTGTATGAGGAATTGGGTGTGCCAATCCCCTTAACAATAATGGGAGCAGAGGGCTTAATTCTCCACATACCATGCTGAAAATGTGCCCCCTTAAGAGTACTGCATGTGTAATTGATTTGGGCTATTTGTTTGAACTTGCCAAATGGATTTCTTGAATATTTGTAGCTAGTTTTGAAAGCACTCCCATCCTCAACCAGACACACACGTTATTAAAGGATTTGATTTGACATTTAACAATTTTGTATATTAATATTCCCCTCTTTTTCCTAAATCGACATAATCCTCCTAAATCCTAGCATCAACAGTCATTACACCAAAAGAACAAGATGTTGCTGGTGTCGCTGCGTTCCAATATTGAATTTTGTATGAGCTTGGCTGATTTGGACAGATTTATATTCTGCTATTTCCTGAACTGTGAGCAGGACCTTGCAGGTTCAGCTCTTTGAAAACATTCACATAAACAATCTCACTTCATTACTTTGAAAGAAATAGGTTCAGTGGCATCTGCTAGAGCGGTGATATTCTGTGACATAGAAAGATATCTTTTTGCTCTCAATCCTGGTTAAATAAGACTCAACCCTGGGTACCAAGAGACTGGTACGTGATGGAGATCTGATCTCAGATATAGTAAGGATTCACATCATTTTGAGCTACTCTGGATTTCAGCTGTTTCAGGTGAGAATGACAGCAAGAAGCTTAGTTTCAATTGATGTAATGATTGATAGTTCTTCCCATAGCCAGTGTGAGTTGCAAACCAGAGTTCAATGTTTTTTCCCCAGCTTTTCTTAGGACTTTTTTTATGATAGGTCTTCATTCTACCTCACAACACTAAGTGCTTTTCATGTCATCTCATTCTATGATCACAAGCCATACACTATGTTTTGCCATCCTGCCTGAGTATTGCATCACTCAACAGATAATTCCATTTCAATGAATTGGGCTACTCAGAAAATTTACCCTGCATCTTCAGTTCTGGGTATGATGGAGTAAACAGGATTCACTCATAAAGTGACTTCCTTATTCCAGTAGGTAGAGTGAAGAATGAATGTTGGCTCTAATTTTAGAGTCACTAGCCAAAATGGCAAGGTCAGCATAGCAGGAAGATGTTGTAATTTGCTGCTGGTGTAAACCAGCAGTAAGTTTCTACCCCAAAGGACCAAGAGGAAGTAATGAAAGAATAGTGACTCAGAGGTGTGTCTCTGAGTCAGGATGCCCTGGGGATTATCTTCAAGACAGCGAGATTAACACTCAACCCCTTGTTCGAGGCTGTGCCTAAAGGTACGATATATCCTATGTGATGAAGATTGATCTACGCATTCTGAGTCATAGTTGTATTGAGTAAGGTGAATGCTAATCCCAAAATCCAAACGTTGAATGTAAGTAGTACAACTCAGTCAGCCTTTAGCAGAGGAATCTTTTGAGAAATGAGAATACCTGAAACTTTCTGTGGAAGATGCTTACTTTTTTTTTTTTTTTTTTAAACTCTTGTCAGACACACTTCAAACCCAGGCTGAGGAACTTGGAATAGGTTCATTTAGATACAGTTGAGTGTTATTTACAGCAGAATACCCCAATGAGTGAATGAAGAACTATGTTTAGCACCATCCATTTATCAGCAGTGTTTTGTTCCAGTGTATCTAGCCTTATGTTGACATTGTAGTGTTTTCCAGGCCTGATTGCATCTCTCCAGGCTGTATCTACAGCAAATGGGAAAGAACAGCTGGCATTCTACAGGAAGGCCTGTCTTCCCATCCCCTCCCTTGGTCATACTGCTCCTAACTGAGTACGCCACACTGAGCACCTCGAGGAGCTCCTTCTGGCCCCTTTTGCATTTAGGTGTTCAGACTTGAGACATCTGGGACGTTCTAAAGTTTGCTCATCATATAAACCAGCAGTAACTACCAGTATGCATATACCTCTTCTTTTTTTTTTCTTTTTTTTTTTTTTAATACTCCATACCACTCTTCACATTTCTGTTATGATTCATGGAAAGACCTTGGGTCTATGATTCACATATTTTAAAAATCACCAGTGTTATGACCTTTATTTCCTAATGTTCTGACAGAAGTTGTGGTCTTGGTTGTGTTTTGTAGTTTCTTCCTATTAAAATGTCTTTAGAGAAGTTGTGGTTGAGGTTATTATGTAAAAAAGGACTCTCACAGTTAAGATGACTAAGAGTGTAGCTTGTTTACTGGACTCAGCAGGACCGAGAAGGGCTGCATTAGCAGCCCAGGCGTTAGCTTTTCTAAGGCTACTTAGGACGAGCAATCCAAATCTCAGTAGCATCTCCTTAACCTTTTCTGCTTCCAAACCAAATGAATTAAATATCAGAGAGAAATGGGGTGAGAGCTTAAAGTCTTCTCTAACCGACCAACATGTTATACTTTTAACAAAAGAGAGAGATTTTCTAATCAAAATACTGTGTTCTTGCTGATAGTTTTGGGAACTAGCTGTTAGTGTTGGAGCCTTGCAGAACCCTGAAAGAGTGAAAGTGGCAATCTGGCCATTAAACTTTATCCCTGTGGTAACACAGCTGACTTGCCTGTGGTATAGGGGGTGAAATGGTGCAGCTGGCAGTGCTCGCCTCCATCCTTCTCCACCTTCATGGCACAGTTACCTAATCCATTTTCTGCCCTCAGCAGCTACAGCTCAGCATACAAGTCACATTAGCAACTTCAGGACTAAGCCAGATAATGGCTGCAGTGTTGTGCTTATGTAGGTCCCTGCCCCTACTTCTATCAGCTGCCACTGGCTCAGTCGCTGCTAGGGGGAAAAAGGATTTCCCCTGAAAGCTAGTTCTCCTGAGGCCAAAACATTTTTGTGACACTGCTGGTATGTGAAAGAGTGATACACAGCAAATAGTATTTGTACATTACTGAAGAGACCATTTGGGGGTTCCTGTACTATAAATGCTGAAGAGACAGTACTTCTTGGGAGGTGACAGTGATACTGTCATATTCCATTCCACCCTCTCCAGGTTAAGATGCAGTATTGCAGCCTTGAAGGAAATTATTTCCCCTCTACAACTGTAAACTTTTCATCTGGGCTTGCATGTGTGACTTACAAAAAGCTTGAATTAGGCAGGAAAAGAGAGAACTCAGAACGGAGGGAGCCCGTAGAAGAAAAGAATATCTCTCTTGTATTTATTTGAGCTGAGTTTAATTACTCTGTTAACAGCCTGTCTTTGGCAGCAGCACTAAAGACCTGTCCCAGCTCCTGGAGAGAACAGGTACTCACCCCCCCAAGCCCACCTCATCTCATGCATTTGCTGTGCAGGCCTGCAGCACTGCATCCAGCCTGGGCCTGGCTCCTGGAGCAGGAGCTGTGCACAGACAGCGGGGTCCAGCCCTCACACATCTGCCTCCTTTCTGTCTGCAGGGCCGCTCTGCTGCCCCACCACCCGATGCAATGCACAGCCTCACCCAAGGAAGGACAGACACCTTGCATGGACTGCTGTAAGAGAGGCTGCCAGGGTCAGGCCCACCGTGTGAAAAGGGAGTGAGTAGAGCAGCACTATTGATGGTTTTGGTTTTGATCAATGTGGTTATTTTAAGATTTTCATGTCCCTAAAAAGAGTACATAGCCCTTTATTATATGTCAACAGTCTGCAGCTTAGCTCTGTTAGCTCCACTGAGTTCTGTGCACTTTCCATAAATATGAATCATATAGTGCACTTAAAAAAAAAAAAGGAGGGCTGATTTATGCTTATTTATTCTGTACAACTACAAACATCTGTGCAGAAAATAAATATGGGCACTGCAGGAAAAAACACTTCACCCTTTTTCCTTGCACACATAGCCCGCCCCCACCCCCCCATTTTTAAACCTTACAAAGGCAGGCCATGTGGTCAACATCTGGAATGTATGTGGGAATTATTCAAATGAGCCTTAGCGGTAGTTGCCCTGTGCCAGGCTCCTGAAGTGGCAAGGAGTGACAGCCCACCACGACTGTGTACATGCTATGCTCTTGCGCACCACATCCACATTCCAGTCGTCTTCTTGTTGCTGGGTTTGCCACTGGTGGCCTACAGGTCTGGTGGAATGTAACTCCACCTATTTCATATCAAGTATATTTTGCATGTCTATGGTGACATCTATACCAGGATCTCAGTGCTTGACAGTACCCCATCCTTGGGAGGGAGGGAATGGATATTGTTGCTGGTTTTAGTTTGGGAGGATAATGTTGAGCCACCTGAGCAAAATGCCATTTGCAAGGCAAAGGGAGGACAATCACATCCACTCTTATAACTCCAAAGCCCCCCATAGAGCCTGGGGCAAAACACCCAGTTCCTGGCATAGTTGAAACCCTTGCTGGAGCTCTCACTGTGTTACTTCCAGTGAAGCAAATCAATGCTGTTTGAAAATTGAATTTGGTGGATCAGCACCAGGAAAGAACATGGCCACTACAGAGTCCCAAGTCCAGATCATTCCTGCAGGTCTCCGGGCAGTGCCTGAGAGGCCCTGGCACCGAAGATGAATTGCCATCACATAAAGTCTGCAGCCTTTACGCTTGGGCTGGTGGCTTCTTCTCAGACTCTGCTCACCTCAAGTGCACATCACAGGCTCCAGTTTGCCTTCCACCCGTGCAGCCAAGTTTGTTACACCCCACCATGCTCTAGCTGTCTTTACTGAACTTGAATAAAGGTGGTAGAAATATGTTTCTTGGGTAAAACATATTTATTTGCTGCTTTCTAGCCTTTTAGCTGAAGTCCTTCATCAAGAGACTTCATCTTATGCAGGCAGGGGCTGCATTTAGTATCAGATGGTTTTGGGTCTGGGTTTTTTTCCCATGACTATCAGCTAAGAGTCTGTGTCCATACTTATGGCAGACTTTGGCAAAATCTTTCTCTCCGTCTTCTTTGCTACTATGAGAAGAGTCACAGCCAACACATTGGAAATAAACAGACTTTCTCTCCTGACCTGACGAACCTTGTTCCTTTTCTTCCCGAGTAGCCAGGCATCTTCTAATTAGAAGCTGGATCGTGAATGCCTTACTCACATCAGCGGCTCATTACATCAGTCATCCCACTTACGTTCGCGCTAGGCTAATACTCTCCCTATTAACTTCAACGGGAATAAGCGCGTTGTGAGTAACTCACCGTCCTGAGCTAAAGCTTGGCAAACCAGCCCTAAATACGGAGCAGTTTGTGCTGTGAGATAAATAGTGACCGAAGGGACTGCGGTTTCATCAGCTGAGCTTACTGGGTTGGTGAGAGATGCGTTAAGACCGGGCTCGCCATCCCCGCCGCTTTCAGCTTCCCAGGCAGCGGAGGCAGCGCCGGGGCAGAGGCGCGCAGCCACATCCACAGCTTGGAGAGAGGGGGGAAAAAAAACCCCAAAACACCAAAAACACCAAAAAAAACCAACCCAAAACCCACCCCTCGCAGAATGAGGTTTTTCAGCAGCTCTATTGGCTCCTCTCCTCAGAGCAGTTTGAAACTTTTTGACAGCTTAGCAGCTCAGCGGCGCGATTTTCGCACAGCCCGAGCGGGAGGCGGGTGAGCAGGAGGCGGGTGAGCGAGCGGCGGCGGCAGCGGCAGCAGCGGGCCGAGCCGGGCACCGCGGCAGCCCGAGCCGAGCCGAGCCGAGCCGAGCCGAGCCGAAGGCGTTCGTGACCGCACGGCGCCCCGCCGAGCCGGGGCGGGGCGGGGCGGGGCGGGGCCGGGGCGGGGCCCCGCCGCCGTCGCCCGCGCCGGCGGTGCCCTCTAGCGGCGGCGGGACCGCGCGGGCCGCCCTGTCGAGGACGGGGCTCGGCCTCGAGCAACAGGCACACAAAAAAGGAGCCAAAGCTTTCCGTGGTGCAAAGCGGCGTTACGCCGTTGGCTTTATTGCTAATTGACTCCAGCTGAGGATCTGGCCCTGCTTGTTCAAACAAATTAAAAACGATGCAAATCAGCCACAAGTACTTGATGATTTCACTGTGCTAAGGGGAATACAACTATTTGGCACCGGGTGTGCTGTCAATGGGAGGATTGCTAAGTATTTTGCAAGCGCAGCACTTTCAAAGTGCAAAATGGCTCACTTATGTTAGGGCTGATCAAAAATATTTTGTCAAAACTGTTTTCCAGTGGAAAATCGAATTTCCAAAAAAAGCCCCATTTTTTCACAATGGAGATCTGCTTTTGCAGAAGAAATATATTTCCCTCGAGAGCAATTCAGCCAAAATTTTAAACTTCTGTTTGCAGGCTCTTAGTTTCTGTTGAAATTATTCATATTTTGGTTTTTAAAATAAAAAGTTTTCATTTCTGCAGCAGAGAAGTCATTTTCCATACAGGTCTATGAATTAACTCTCATAAAACCCCAGCCGGCAACACAAGCATAGTTTTCTTTTTATGGATGAGAAGCTGAGAAGCAAAGAGGTTAAGTGATTTGGCTCCAATCCCTACAGGCACCATTAAAAGCTCCTGGCTCCCAGTTCTGTGCTCAGAATGTTAGATCGCATGACATATCTTTGTGAGGCAGTTAAATACTTTCACGCTCCCTTGGATTTCAACAGGAGAATCAGTCAGTCTACCAAGAACAAAAAGAATGATAGAGGAGTCCTGCCTCAACTCACACAGCGAGTCCTCAGCAGAATTAGAGCTAGGACTTTTGACTCTTAGTTCTTTGCGTTACACATCACTCAACATGGCTCGCTATGCAGAAAGCTTGCACTTTCTTCTGGCCCATCTGGGCAAATCTTATGTCTTAAGACGGAATAGCGGTGGCTGTTCCATGGACAATGGTATTTGCCCTGGATTTGAAATGTAGTTGATACCCAGAACTGAAAATTGGAACCGTTGAGTCTTACCGAGTGGTTAATAGTACAATATTATACTGTCAGCTGCAAAATGGTAACGGTCAGCCACAGGGAAGAAACCAGAAGACCAAGCAGGCTGACAAGGTGACTGAGGGTGTCAGTCATTTTTTGGTTAGAGCCCACGAGCTGAAGCTCCTAATCTGTATTTCCAGTTTTGGTAATGTCTGAAAATGGTTAAATCATAGCATTTCCTTATACCTCAGTTTTCATATATGCTGATAACGTACTTCCAAACCTTGTGAGAGAGCAAGGTCTTACTGAAAGGGATGGTATTTAGCTGGACAGAAACTTAGGTCGACCACTTTTTTGTGTATTCTCCCAAATCACAAGAGGCGAGATTACCTCCCACCTGTGCTCTAAACTTGCACATGTAACTCCAGAGGCTGACATCTAAAGACAGGTTCCCACTGTAGTTAGGCATCATAATCTGAAATGACCTGGGGTTTAGTGATTTGCATTAACGTATGTCTCTTCTCAGATGTTTTGAAAACTGAATCACTTTGTATACTGACTGAGTATCTCACTGTGAGCAGCCAAGATGGAAAATGTTACTTAGAATCTTTTGTACACTGGAAAACACATTTGTTCCTGGGTGGTACAGATCGTTTCACTCAAGCAGCTGTGTGTGTGTTCATATTTTTACATGGAGGCTTTTTTGTCTTCATTCACAATTTCTTTCTTTTAGGACTCGTTATCCCTTCCCTTGACATTTTTCTTTTATGCTGGACCTGTATCTTAATGAACCAGGTTGAGGAACTAGACTACATTGTATTACAGTTCAATTACCAGGTTATAATACTACTGTATCTTCTCCTTTTGCCAATCAAGTAATTTGTAAACTGTCTAAAGTACAGTGATTTTTCTATAAATAGCTGGTGTAGTGATCTCACTAATAAATTCAACTTACATGATTATCACGTTCAGGAGAATTCACAGTTTGGCAGGAGCTGTGCAGGAAGCACTGCATCCAGTTCAGAGGCTACTGACCAGAGCATACTTTTTATCACAGAAGCCAGTATAAAGAAACCATTTTTTTTCTCCTTTTCCACTTCAACCAAAGACTGCTTTAAAAATACAGTTCAAAAAATGTTAGTGATTCATTTTTAATTCAGAATAAATGGTTTAAGGAGTCCTTACATCCTAAATACCAGTACTTTTTTTATGAGCAACTTGAGGGGTTTTTTTGCTGTTCCTTAGCCGGTTGTGGAGTTGATAAATATCCCTGAATATTCTAAATTTTAGGGGAAAAAAGAAAACATACTTTTTCCCCCACACAAAATGTCTAATCCTATTTTTCTTCGAGCTCTAATTTCTGGTTTTCCCCCAGCAAAAAATGACAAATGTTCTTTGTGTCAGGGCTTTATGGGCACTAACAGGCCTTAATTGCCCCAACCAGCCTCACCTGGGGCCTCACCACACTCCCCTGCCCCTGGGTCCAAGAGCTCTATTTAAGCTCAGCTCTGGACTCTGTGCTCTTCTTTGATCTGTGCTGTTGAAGTGCCTGCCTGCAGCTCCATCATGGCTCTGTTTGGCTGTGGCTCCTGGTGATCTGGCCTGGCCTTGCCTTGTGGACTGTTTTCCCTGCTTGGTCTTGGACTTGCCTCATTGCCATGGACTTGCCTGGCAATCACAGGACAACATCTGAGCCTGGTTACCCTGACCAGAGCTGCTCCTGACTTGACTTCTCAGCTTGACCGCCTCACCAGGGACTCCCCTGATGTGGACACTTGGCTGAAGCTGGCTGCCAGCCCCGGGCACGCCCTGCTCACCTTGCTCAGGTACTGTGGGACAGGGCAGTGGCTGCTAAGGTCACAGCCCCGCCAGCCTTGTTATCACATCCAGCCCTACATCCCTCAGGGAGCAGCGAGCCCAGTTATTTCAAACACGTGGAAGCTAGACAAGTGTTCATCTGGCTGGTTTAGTGTATGCTTCCTTTTCCTTGATAGTGGGGAGGTAGAAAGAGTAGGCTACTGATGCTAGTCTTGTTCTTTTCCCCCACTGTCTGAAATATAGACATTATGGATGGTCAAAATTGAGTCTATATAAATAGGAGATTTAACGAAACACGGAAGGAAATTACTTGTGCAGTAGCCTGATAGGAAAGATGGAAATGGAAACTCATTTCTTGAACCAGTGATCCCCTACCCACTGAACCAAGTTTAAAACTTTTGTAATGCATATTCACCTCATTTGAAAAGGGAACTGTTAGTGATTTAAACAGGTTTTGTGCCATTCCTCTACTCTGTTAATGGGTAGCTAGGTAAATTGGCTTCTTCTAGTTCCTGGTATTCCTGCTGTTTTGAATCACAGACTTCATGTTGGTGCCACCTACTTTGTCCCTTGTGTGAGAGGCCTGTGTGATTTATTGCACTGAAATTACTTTTATTATCAAGTCAATTCAAATTTGGTAATTTCCAGTTAGAATTTATCTACTTTCCAACTCAGCAGGCAGGTGAACATCTTGGTGTGGATACACCTGTAGATGAACCTGGGACTGGTATCTAACCATCCACTTAGTGATGTTTAGGCAGTGCAATATGTATCATATATGTTGTGCAATAATTCCTGGAAAAGTCCATGTTGTTGCTTTCATTAAGTCTTAAAAATTAACATCCTCAGCTAAGAAACATAGGTTTTCTGCCTCAAACTAAGGAAATACAGGCACTTGGAGTCACAGCAGTATGAAGTGATGAGTTGGTAGCTGCTAGGGGAAAGTAATATGTTGTGTAGTGGGGTCCATCACTGAAATACTCTGCAAACATCAGCCCTCATAATCCCTCTTTCAAAGACACACAGAGGCAGAATTAGTTTAAAATAGACTATGCTGTGACTAGTCCAAAAGCCTGTATTAAGTCACTGCCAGATGCAATATGAACCCAGGCTTTATCAGTCTTGTTACTGTGCACCCAGTTCCCCCTCTCTGGTATGGTGGCTTTGTCCTGTGCTTCTTGTCCTGGCCAGGTGCTGCCAGCTTTAGCTGGTAACCTTCATACTGGGAGGAGCTGGGAAAAAGGCCAGATATTGGTGAGACCTAAATTGTGAACTGGTGACCTAGATTGTTTCCATTCTTTGACATACGATTTCTTCAGCCTCTGAAGAAATGGGCCTTGCCATCTCGCACCAACCCAAGTAGAAGGAAAACAGTATTCAGTGTATTTGAAGGAGAGGACAATGAGGAGCACTGCCCCAAAACCTTGTTTCAAAAGTTTTGCAGGGGTTGGAGCTCTAGAGTCAAGAAAAAGCAATTCATCTAGGTTTTCAATTGCCTTTTTTTAGCATGCTTTATCATAATTTATTATTGCTGAGGTCTAAAAAGGAGTTGTCTAAGTGGCCAGAACTCATTCTGGTGAAAACTGCTAAAATTCCCTGTAACTTGAGTAGTGTCACATTGATTGGCATGGTCTTTCTGGAATTCGGTGGAGCTCCACTTGCATCAAAAGCAGTTTTGGTCCAAGATGCACTCTGATTTGTGTTTAAGGTGCCTGGCAATATGGTAATGAGCAGCTTTACAAATAACTCTGTATTATTATCTTTATGTCTTAGTAGTAGTATTGTTACTTTTATGGTACTGTAATGTTGATTATGGCTGTTTTATGGTGTAATTTGATTAGCATGTTACCCTAATGTCACATAGAAAAGGGGAGGGCATTCCTGTCATACTTCTGAACACTACCCCTTCTGTTTTCATCTGAGGAACCCAAAGCCCTTTGGCGATCATTAATTGTCCCACACCATATAAGTAAACTCAAGCACAGAGAATTTAAATGATTCCCCCAAGCCCACACAACAAGTCAGTGGCAAAGCTGAGAGTTAGACCTCAAGAGTCCTGACTCCCTGACGTCTGTGTTAACCACTAGAAAACATTCCCATCACAGTAACAGCAGGTATAATAGAAATGAAGATTGCCACTTTGCAGGTTTTTTTAGGTCAGTTGTAATGAGAACACTCAATGTTTTATAAACCCTTTAGGTTTCCTGTTTAGGACTTGATCAAACCATAAACTGCTCGTTTAAATAAGCTCCAAAAACAAAATGTACTAGAAAGCTGAGGACTAAGGAGACAACATCCAACAGCAAACTTATGTTTATTGCTCATTTGCTTTCCTTGCTGGGATGATGCCGTGTACTCAGATTAAATATGCAGAGCCAAATTTATCCCCAGGGTGTAATTTTTTTGGACTCTGAATGACACCAGGGTGAATTTGGCACATTTACACTCAAAATTAATATGGGTTTTACAAATATTTGGAATGGTGTCAAAATGTTGTGGGTTAAATTCTGTTCTCAGTTCCACCAGCGCTAACCCAGGTTAACGCCGTTCTGATCTCACACTGGATTTACAGCAATGTAATTCCACTGGCCCAGCGTTCAGCTGGTGTGAATTAGTTTATCTGCAGTGGAATGCAGGCAGCTCAGCTGCTTTACACCAGCTAAGAATCTGACCCATATTTAAATAGAATTACTCCTAAAATACACAATAGCAAATGCAATGTGAATTAGGTCCACTGTGCCCCTAATTTGCACTGGGGAAACACAGCTGAAGCTGGTTCTGCAGCTATGCTGTGCAACAACACAAACTAGTGTCACAAACCTGAACCTGACCCCCATTCGGTCTTCTGATGCTTTATAAGTTTTAAAATAACACTGCAGTGTTACACATGCTGCATGTGCGTAAATCATCCCAAACTGCTGCAAATCATCGTCTGTTCTCTTGTTTCAAAGCAGAGATTGGGAAGTGCTTGGTGATATTTGGGCTCAGTTCAGATATTCCAAAGCTTGGATGGATGGATTGTTTTGATTCTTTCTTTGAACTCCTTTCCCACCCCTGCTAAAAGAAACAGACAGATCCACTCAGCTAAGCGACAGACAAGTTGGAGACAATGCGCCACTGCCCTCCGCGGTACCACCCCCCACATGCCAAATTTGCAGACATCTGCTAGCTGGAGCACAACTCTGCGGTAGTAAAGAAGTGCTGGTATTCATGTGATGTACTGCCTTTAGCATTCACAAATGACTGAAATTAACCTCTGTTCTATGGGCCTTAACTTGGTTTACGACTGGGGGTCTTTTGTTTTATACTACTATACAGAGGTGCCTTTGCCATGCTAAAGATTTAACTAAATTATAATGAATGATCCTCACCAGCGCTGTGCCCCTAATTAGAACAAGTCGCACAGACATATTGTCTCCTTGATTTCCTCTGTTACATTTCTCTCACTCTCTTTCTCTGCCTGAGACACATGGGTCCCATTAAACATTTTAGCATTTAATGTGGTTCCCTTAAATGACTTCTCAAGTTTTCAAGTTCCATTTAGAATTGTATGTTACTCTCCTGACTGTGGTTTTGATTTTGTTATGTTTCATGCATTTAGCCAACGCAATTGCTCTTCTCCCCCCTCTAGTGGGGAGTAGCTTGGGTCTGTGGAAGCTTGTGTGTGAAAGTATAGTGTAGCATCTACCTATACATTTTGTAGACATTCACACAAATCTCTATATATATAAAATAAGGAGATGGGAAAATAGCTCCTAATGATTGGTGTTTGCAAGCATGGTTGTTGTGTGATGTTTTTTCAGTGCAGTACAGTTGATAATGAGAACAAAGCATATGTTAGCTTATTATTACATTTCTGTCAAGATCTCTGTGTAAGTGTTTCTGTAATACACAGAGCTTCCTATTAATCTTTAGATATTTCCAACCTAAATAGAAATGATTGACAAAACATGCGGTTATATGTACGATGTATATTATCCCTGTTATACAGATGGAGTGCTGAAGGACAGAGATTTTGTTGTTGACCGCATTGTCTGTAATGCACTTCCTCAGTAACCGCTACAATGAGAATACCAAATTGTCCTTTCCAAGAGTATCAAGTCAAGTCCAAGGTCTGGACCCTAATCCTCCAGGTATTTTGTGGCCTGGACCCAAGGTGTCTCATAAAGCTTGTCTGTGCTTGTCTTAAAGCTTGTGTATACCACTGTAGTTATCTCGTTTCAGATCTATGCCTGGATAATTATTCTGGAATAAGAATGCCCTATTTCCCCCACTCTTTCCCCATCTAGCTTATGCTCCTCTGAAAATGGTATATACCTATTTAAAGGAAAAGGGCATTCTTATTCCAGAATAAGCATGTCTTTCCAAATAGTGTCATAACAGTAAAGAATATTATAATAATAACTTAGCAATAAAATTATAAAAGGTAAGTTTTATTTAAGAGAAAAGGCCTTTCCATAGTCATAAAGGAAATCTGTTACAAAAGTCAGCAGTAAGCTGGGATTTCCTGGCTCCTAGTTATGTAAGTGGCATCATATTGAGGACCCATATCTTTAAAGCTGCTGACTTTCTCAGTACCAGACTGACACTGGTTGCTGTTAGGATACTGTTAGGATTGCAAATCCAGAAGCTTATTCCTTCCTGTTAAAGGCATTAATACCCTGGTTCTGATACCACTGTCACAGTATTTTAATGGTGGATTTTGACATGCCGTAACAAAAACATAAGACATAATTTCAATGACAATGTCTTGCTTCTTAGATCCTTCAGATGTGAAATCAGCTAAGATTTAATTATGGCGACTTACCAACATTACTTGTTCTTTAGATAATTCTTAAAAGTTTCCGTGATGTATTGGCTTCCAGGTTTAAGCCACAAGAAGCTTGAAATTTATCTCTGGAGCTGAGATTTAGGTTTCATTAACAGTTAAGCCTTCGTCTGGAGTGCTGATGTGTTCTGCAATGGGTAACTCGGCTTGTTAGTAACATTAGCAGATTTGTGAGTCCTCAAACGCGTCCATGGATAATTGTGTTTCAACCTTGTGTTCTTTATTATAATCCGCTGTCTGATAATGGGTGACAGGGTAGATAAGAGAAGGAAATGTGCCAGTAAGATTTCATTCAGTCTTGTACATTCTACCCACAGCTGCTGTTTCCTCTAAGGTGATGGCTGACTTGGCATCTTTTGCTTTAAAACAGAGAAAGCCACGATTGATGGCAGGCTGTTTAATGCGTTTCTTACCAGTCACTCATGGAGACTTTAAGATTACTGTAAAGAGATATCACAGGTCTAGGACCTGCTTTCTGGAATCATTCTTCTTGCAGTAGTGCAAATGGACAGCTTTTGTTTCTATCACAGCAATGATCACTGTTTAAATTAAATAGAGCTCTTTGAAATTTTTTTGACAGAGCAGTTTTCTGTTGATAAATGCAGTTTCACTAAAATTGAAATGTTTCTCCAGGGAGGGTATCAATTTTGGCAAAATTTTCCATGGGAAAGTTAAAAAGAAGCACCTTGGCTTTCTTGAGAGGAATGTTGTGAAGTTAAAGTATTTTGTTTTGTCTTCATAACTTTAATTAATGTTTATTTTTATACGAAGGTTGCAAAGATAAATATTTAATAACATACAGTTGCATTAGTATATGTCATTGTTTCTACACGATTGTAATAAAAAAAGTTTAGCTAATTCTAAATCTTGGAAAGTCTTAGAAATCTGGATTTGTGGGTGAAAATCTGACATTTCCATTTAGAATGAAAACAAAATTTAAATATTGACACTTCCTATTAGAAATTCTGGTTTCTGACTAGTTCCTGTATTAAATGCAGACATTATTAATTTCTCTTGTTGATCTTTTAGTTCTTCATGGCTCTGCAGACTTCTGAAAAAACTTCTATTGCATGAGAGCTGTTCCCTGGAAAAGATTATTGTGATAATATATTTGCCTTTCTAAACTGTAGCATAGCATTTCTTCACCTTTCACAGAAAGGTAGCCCTGTTTCCTATTGGACTATTCTCACAATACTAATCTTTTCACATATTTAATACCTTACTATGAGTGCTTCTACTGTCTTTGCAGTATATTATAATCACAACACTGCTGTTGGGGTAGAGGTAAATTTTATTTTATGAATTAAAAAAAAAGTGGCAGAGAAACTAAGATAAAGACCCATGCTGCTTTGGCTCCAAGTGACTTGCTCTATCATAGTCCTCCTGTATGATCTTGGGTGAGGAATTAACAGTCTTAATTTCCCTGACCACTTTGTGGCAAGCTTCTAGCAGCAGCTATGTGCCTCTCATGGACAACAGCCCATGCTGAAAAATCCTGACTCATGTAATTGAAGGGGTTAAAAATCAAGGGGGCAAACCACCACCAACAAAATGCCATGCCTTTGATTTAATAAAGAGATAATCCTCTTTCTATTAGCTATGATAATAATGACTCACCAGTAGTAAATGAAGGAATATACACAGAATGACATCATGTGAACAGCACAGTGTCTGTGGGACTTAAAATGAAGAGGATTATTCCAATATATCAGTTCTGAGCCTAAAACTGGCAAGGATGGATCTGGAGTAAAATTTAACATGAGAAATGTTTATTGAAGCACTAACATGAGAAAGGAATTATATAACTGAAGTTATTAAAAACAATAAGCTCCTATTTCAAAAGCTTTAATTTTGGTAGAATAATATACACCCAGATTGACATAAGGCTGTAATTCTATTGAGTCATTCCAATGACATCATGAACCACAAGAGGGGATGTGCTGTGGTTTATCGATGTCTGCAAACCACACCCCATCCCCTGGATGGAATTACAGCCTCCATCTTACACTGGAGACTGGAGTCTTCATCTGGTTCTTAATGCAGAGGGAATTGCCCTGAAATCAGCAGAGTTAGTCTGGACTGACACTGGTGTAAGGAAGAGGAGTTAAAGCACTGATGGCTCACAGTTCTGAATTTCCAGGCCTTCTGCTTCTTAATAGCCCGTCGAAATGCTTTATCACAAGAGCTTCCAACTCCTCTATATGGATCAGAAATTATTTAAAAAAAATTATGAACTGTAGCAAATTAGCATTTTGGTTGTAGGGTCTTAATCTGATTTTTGCAGACAAGGCACTTGCTTTAAGTTGATTTTGTGGGTCTGGATTGTCCCTGATCTCCATAAAGATCACCTTGCTCCCATGAAGTGGGAGCTGGGGAATAGCTGGAAGTGGCCACTTTGTCTAACTTTAGGACTAAAATGGTAGTTTTACTGTACCGTGAGCAGAGAGAGGTTCCTATAATGATTCAGAGCAAAAGTCAAGTAAACTGCAGATGAGATGTTCAAGCTCTACAGTTGCATACTGGGAATGGGTGATACAACCAACTCTTCTGTGCCCCTGATGCAGGCTTGGGAAGGTTTCTCTGCAGCTCTGGTGGCCCCATCTGGAGGTACAGCTGTGTAGGATGCACACCTGAATCTGGTCCCACAAAATACTTTTGAAAAAAATCTCGCAGCCCACCTATTACTCTGTCAGAAAGTGCAGATAGTATCACTTGTGTGTTTTGTAGCTAAATGGGCTAGATACCAGTAAAGTTTTACTCATACTAGGCTTGGATTTAATGTTTTACTGTAACAAGTAAGGAAATGCAATTTGCATCTAACAGGCCAAAGCCTGCTTCTATTTACTATTCTTATATTTAGATACTAAATCCTGAATATCTATTTCTGGTAAACTGGATTCCAGTTCAAGCAGAAGAATAACTTGCCGGTCAATGAGATTCACAGTGGTGCCACTAAGGATGGATCCAGTGAGCCTTGCTTGTGCTGATGTCAACACCAGTGCTTTGGGGGGGGGGGGGGGGGGGGGGGGGGGCGGGGAAATCTGCCCTGCTCCATTACCCAGAGGGTGCTGACTGAGTATCTTTTATGAGGAGTTTGAAATATTCTGGAATCTGCTTCCTACCCTAGTCCAAAGGAGCTGAGATTTGGTGACTTTCCAGGCATGTTGCAAAAGACATCTATTTGCCAGATATCTGGAGAAAGAGAGAATATGCCTCTGCTCATCTGCCCTCTCAAGGGGGTCAATGGAATGCTGGGGAGCTGATGTCTAGTTATTTTGTCTATGCTGAGACACCTGGGCAGACAACTTCATTATCTGAAAGCTAGATAGAAAATATGTATATATTTTCTATAGACTTGCTTAGGGAAACTAGGCAATAGGGAATTCTACCTACAGTTTGGGGGTAGGAACAATTCCTTACACTTTGGAAAGAAGGAATTGTTAAAGGGCTGTCACAGTTTCTGAAAGTCCTCAGCAGGTCTGTATTTTCCCTGTGTTTCTCTTGTCTTCCCCACCCACCTCTCCACATTAAATGATAAATGTAGAAATATTTTGTTATCATTCAGTGAGCCGATTTCTTGTTTTGGATGTTGGTCTTTGATAACATAACTTTCTAAATGTCTGATTAAATTTACTCCACTCTACTGCCGTAGATTGCGTTAGAAAGGCAATTACTAGATGAAGCCACATCAGTAAAAAGGTGGATAAATAAATGAACTGGGAAGAAGACATTTTGACACAGAGCTCCAAAACTTCTAAGTAGGGTCATTTTTCTAATTATAGGATGGTGAGGCCGAAGACTCCAAGTGCCCAGGCAAAGGATGAAAAAAGTATCCAACTGAATAAATAAATCTCTCAAAGAAAAAGATAGTTTTCTGCCAAGAAACTTAATATGAAATGTTGAGAGTGCAGTTCTGAAAAAGATTTAATTGGAGATATACTCCTAAGAATATGTAAATAGTCTTTCAGTTTCTTAACTAAAAGGAGAAACAGATGCCAGCTCTAAGATCTGAGATCAAATATGAAAAGTACTGAGGCCTCTAAATGTCACTTTAAACATATATAATTAGATTTTTATCTTGCTAAAGGTTGGCCAGTGCTTTTCCAGTGGAAGGTATAAACTCTTTAGATATATTTTACAGCAAATGGTTCAATTGTCTACTTTAAATGCAGTAAAATTCAAACATCTAGATTTTAAAATGTAAGTTACAATTTTAGGTGGCCTTAAGACAAAACGGTGATATGTCAGTTTTGACTAGCCAGTGTTTTGGTGCTTGTTAGTTTGGACCTACTGATTAGGGATCCAGTATCTATTTAGTGTTTGGGTACCCCAATAGTAAAAATTTCAGTGATGGTGTGTGGACTTGACTACACTGTCAGTTATAGTTAGATAAGTGAATTTGAGTAAAATAAGTAAATCCAATTTTAGTCATTTAAGGCCCCACTAGTCAACAGAATCTTAGTCCTTACACATGAAGGACAACAATTCCGTGGGGTTGGAGGTCAGTCATTGAATTGCATATATTTTTGCCCTCCCTGACATTGGTAGGGACCATCAAGGAAAACACTGAATCACAGAGTAGAAATTAATGTTAACAGAAGGAATGGCTTAGTCACTGCCTGACATTGCAATTTTTCATTTACATGAGGACATTAGATAACTCAACAAAAATTAGTATATTCCACAATGCCTTCATGATCAGCCAACAGACTAAGACCTAAGAGTTTATTTTGTTTGTCTGGGGCAACAGCTCTGACTCCAGTTCTACTGAAAGCCAAGACATAAAATGATTGTGACATTTCTGATCCAGTAGGAATTTGTAAGTAGCAGAAAATTCAAGCAACTTTCACTCCACAAGTCACAGGTTCAGGTAGGAGGCTCAGTCTTGGGCTGATTTTGTTCAGTTTTGATTACTGCAATAAATCTGAAATTAAACTGAGCTTTCCAACACTGAGTTTCCAATGATGCCAGGCTAGATTTATGGTTCTGGGAACAAACCATACAGTTTTGCAGAGATTGTGGTGTTGCCATAGAATCATAGACCTAAAGAGTCTAGTCCAGTCCCTCTGCCTGCTCTGAAACAGAATGAACTCTACCTAAATCCTTTCTGTCAGATGCTTCTCCGGCCTGTTTTAGAGACAGTAATGGTGATTCTCCCTAGATGTTCATAGAAAAACACTTAGAAAATGACAATAACATAGGCCAGCTCCTTTGTTGGTGCGCCCAGAGGTACCTCAATGGCAGTCAGTGTTATGTGGCTGTGGCCCATGCATGATGAAACCAGATCTTAGTTGCATTAAATGTTTCCATTTTGCTGTTCAAAAACATTTCAGTGTAACAGTTTGTACAAAAGGATGGGGGGAAAAAATGGTTGAAATGAGTCCATTTCCCTTATCTTGGGAGTGGGTGGGGGAATCTTGGTTTAAAGCTTAGAAAAATCAGTACTTTCTAGTTTTTCCAAAGAAATGTCCTACTGTTATGAAATTGTGACAAAATGTAAAATTCCCCAAAGCTGAAGTTTTCCAAGCATTCCCAGCAGAAGGTCAGTGCAGTACTAGAAAGAGAATTTTGTACTGTTTCCCTCCTTACCCCTGTTCTGTTAGACGTGCTTCTCACCCATGCCTCAAAGCTGCTCTAGAAAGACAAGGAAAGAAATGGCAAGTTGAATGTCATTGTAAAGCCAACAGGAAACCTTTCCATTGCCTTCTGTACACACTGGAGCATACCTGAACAGAAAATCAGAGAAGGATAAGGGGTGCCTAATTCTACTGGGTTCTTCTGTGAGGCCTTCTGTTACCCCAAATACAAACTGCAGCCTTACCAGAAAGCACTCCTGCTTCCACTCACTGTCCTCTGTACTAAACTTCTGTAAATCCACACCAGCGTGCTGCTCCGCTGCTATACTGTCCTTTTTGGAATTGACAACAAGTGTTTAGCCTGGCCAGGAGAATATCTGTGAGGGATTTTTCTTTTTGTGGGGACAGTAGCACTGACCCTTGTACGGGCTGCGACGGGGCCGGCACAGATGGATTGGCACCTCTGCAAAAGCCGAAAGCATCACCTTTGCTGTCTGCCTCGGTGCTCGAATCTCCTACACGGTCCTGGAATGTGCCTCTTGTCTGCTACCCGGCTGGCTGGGGAAGTTTTGAAAAGGTTTAATTTAGCTCTCATTTGAGTCCCTCTGCGCTGCCAAAAAATCTGAACTTTGGTTCCAAGCAGAGCTTAGGAATCCTGGTTCTCAGGAGAAAAGAGGAGGGGAGGACAGGGGAGAAAAAGTTGGGCATTTTAAAGGAGAGAGAAAGAGATGATACCAGATAATTTTTTTTTTCCTTTTTAAAGGGACAGTTGTTTTGTGTTCTTATCTGCTTCATGCTGTAGCACGGGAGGTGAATGACCAGCTCCAAAATTTGGGGTAACAGCGACACTCCGTGGCCAGCTGTAACCACCCACATGGGGCTTTCCTGGGGCCCTGGTGGCTTTCATAGTAGGTGACAATTCTCTGGCTTATACCTATTTGACGTGTATAGATGTGTAGGGCCAGCCTGTGCTCTGAGGAGCACCAGTGTGGTCCTGTGTGTTGCTCACAACAGACTCTGCTTCATGGCATCCCCAAGGCAAGAAAGAGAGCTCCTGCTGTGCCTGAAGTTGGGGACAGATTTCCCAAGTTATTACGAAGTGCCAGAGTGTCTCCATTATGCTACGGTCTTGCACCTCGGAGCACAGGGGAAGTGGACAGCAGGCCAGCTAGCCTGGCTGCATGTGATGTGAGGGATCACGGAGCTGGCACAGGTGAGATGCCCAAGGCTCAGGTAGGCAGTGAGAGCCTGATGAGAAGGCCAGGAGCGTGAGTCTCATGCACTGTGCCACAACATCTGTGAGCACGTTTATATATGTGCAGCTGTGAACAGTATCTGGCCTACAGAACTGTATAGGTGCAGAGCAGAATCAAATTTATTGCTTCATGGACAAACCAGGGACCACTGTCTTGCCTGGTGTAAATCACCATCACTCAGCTGAAATCAATATAGTGTTGGTAAGTCTTGTCATGTTATTTGAAGTCTAGCAATTTTTGGTGCATTGCTTAGAGCCCCAAGTCCTGTCTCATGTGGATGCACAAGAATCTCAGCTTTCACTTTGAAAAATCCTTGTACTTGCAGGAAAAAGCTTGATAATGTGACCCAAGCACTCCATAAGGACTTAAATATTTGCAGGCAAATGGCAAAAAAAAAAAAGGGGGGGGGGGGGAGAGCCAATATGAGTTTTCTGCTACACTTTCAAACTTCAAAAATAGCCTCATTATTCTGGAGATCCTGGTAGCTACTCGGCTAGTTGGATTGAAATTAAATTAAACAATTTGCAGTGTCTTAGGATTTGATCTAAATATCCCTAATACAATAGCATAGGTATGGAAATAAATTATTCTTGTGAGAGAAGGGCATGTATTAAAAGCTGCAGATGCCATTTTCTACTGATCTTCCCTTTTTAGACTGTTTTCCCCCTTTTTAGTGACATTAGGATATCCCTACCTATGTAAAACACAGCAGATTTGATCTTCTCACTGGCTCAGAGAGACAGTCAATGTTTGTGAATTTATAGCTATTAATAGTTTTTGATGCCATCCCAATAATTAGATGAACAAGACACTTCATGTGTGCATGTAAGCAGCAATTGCACAAAGTAGCAGTCACAGGGGCCGCATTTGCAGGAAGATATTTCTTTCCTATCTGGTTATGGCATCTACAATAGGCAGTTTAACAACCAGCTGTCAGGGAGAAAACTCTGAGACTCCTCAGAAGATCAGCAATGGGACATTTCCAATGATCTCGTTGACCTCAGATGTCAAACATAATCGGGTTAACACACCAAGCAGTGAGCTGTGTAGAGCTGTCAGCTTATTCCAAAACTAACACCCAAAGAGCACAATTCTGCAGCCTGCTCACCAGTCAGTGGGACTCCTGATACAGGAGAGGGCTGCAGGAATGGCCCCTAGGAACTATAAACAGGAGGATTTCTCCAAAAAGAGTTCCATATGAAAATATTACTGGTCATTAGTTTACTAATAGCTTCAGGGTAAGTTATGATGGAAAGAGCAAGAATAAAAGCATTCCTGTCTAGAGAGAAGAGGTTTCACTGTGAAAGTTAGTCATGCACTGTGGCAAGGGACACCAATGATCAAAGGCTGTCAAGTTTTCAAGCTGACTACAGTGTAGGATGTAAAGATGGCACTAGTGCTTACGCTGGAGATATCAAAAGATCTTAGGGAGTTGGGGACCTAAATGCCAGGCACATCTGAATGGTAGTTAAGTAGAAAATACAAAAATCCCAACTTGCCCTGTAGAGGTGTTGAATATCACAAAGTCCTCTACCACCATGAAATGTAGATTGCAAAGGTCCAATTCACAGATGACTATTGGAACTATACTTCAAACTTTTATACTATAAACTATACTATACAAAATTTTAAATTTATTCTTTAGCTGAGAATTGTATCCCCTGCTACTGACCATTTCCAGATGTGAGAAATTTTACCTGGTTTTGAAAGTGGTATAAGCTCAGACTAGGTAAAAGCCTGACATACACTGTGGGAAGGTGACCTGCCACAATAATCTGCTGCTGGATGAAAAAGAGAGCAGAGCAAGAATCTGGGAAGGGAGGGGAAGGGGGAGTGGAATAACCAGCTAGGGAAACATGCTGGCCATTTCAGCTTAAAATTGAACTACCCTCATAACTGAAAGATCTTTAGTCAATTCTGAAAGCAGGAAACCTCAGCCTGAATCTGTTCTTATTACAACAACATAAATAATTACTTTGGAGACTTGTAGTGAAATAAGGCTGAGGTAATTAAGAGAATTGGACCCTCTTGATGGTTAATAAAGAGCCCCAAAGTTTCAAAGGAGCAGGCAACAATACTTTCTGTTTCCATGTCATTCTTCATTTGAATTTCTTGAATGCTTCACAAATAGTAATTAAGCTTCAGAATAACTATTTTACGGATTACCAGAATAAGGTGTAAGGAGATTAAACAAATTGTCTAGATTGACAGAGCGAGTGAAAGCAAGAGGAAAAGCATGGATATGTCCTGCTTTCCTTTGCAATGCACTGACCAAAGTGCTGCCCAACACTGTGAAAATCCATTATTTGTGGAAGCAGCATCCCATATGATTGGGAGAACAGTGCTATTTCTGTGTATACCCTATGCATAAAGCTAGTTATAAATTTCATCTTCCAGGATTATATTAAGACTGGCAAATAGTCCATAAGAGGTCTGAAATAGTTGTATTGGTAAACTAAGCTATTGCACATCACCAGCAGTTCTCAACAGCATACAATGCCTCCATATATATGTTTTATAAAGATGAGACTAGGAAAAGAGCTTTCTAAGAAGGGGAGTTCAAAGGTATCACAGTTATAGTTCTATATAGCCCAGATGCTGCATAAATACCACTCACATTTCATGCTTCATTAACTTCTTTTGTAGATTAATCCATGTTTGCACAGAGTGGTTTAAACCTATCTGAACTGATCCCATTGTATTCGCCACACGCCTTGCAGCTGAGGACTGGCTGATCCCACTCCATTAGCAGTCCTGTGAGCCATAGGATATGAGCTGGCCAGAGGGTATATGCCTGTGGGTATGGGCGAGGCACAGAGGTGTGACTTCTCTGATGCCTTATTTGTGATAGATCCATTTTTGAAAAGTCGTCGTAAATCACCGTCATTCTGATCTGGCTTGATTTCCCATTTCATTCATGCTGCCCTGAACATACTGACTTCAAGTGCTGTCACACCTGATTAAAGCTAGTTGGGTAGAAAGAGAATTGGGTTCAAGTGTAGCTAAACATCTTAAATTCATGCTGTGGGCCAGATCTTGAGCTGATGTATTTCAGAAAGGATGTTATTCTATATCTGCTGAAGACATAGCTTCTGGTTTTTGATTAGCCGGAAAATAGCTTCTAAAAAGCCTGGGAATATAATATGGTGGGAATTATTCACAGACTGTTTTTCCATTAGAACTGGCTGCCAGCCTGCTTACGAGGCCGTCTGACATCAGGTATATCTTTTCTAGGAAGTCTCCATTATCTGATACTGGTATTATTTTTGTGCCAATGACTGAATTAAACTATTCTGTTCTTATTTCAAAATGAAACCATTCTAATGTAAAAGCCATGGATGGATAATATCCTTTAATTCAACTGGCTGGAGACACTTCCTTTTGTTTTAACCAAATCAACATAAAAATTGAAACAAAATTTTGATGGTCAAGAAACTGTAGTCCGAAACAGCTCACAAGTTACATGACAGAGATCTGATCAGACAGCCGTCTGAGACAGTGGAAGTAAATACTGATCTCACTCACACTGATCTAAACTTAGAGTTACATGATAAAAGTCATAGGAACCACTTCGATCAGCTCCAGGCTGAGATTGTAATCACCAGCTATCTAACAGCAGCATTTGGCTACAGTTGCAAATTAAATCTTACATCTCTGTAAGAAAGCACCCTGTCCAACTTCAGCAGTGACTTTAGGAGCAAGGAGTGTTTGGGGATTTTTTTTTTTGTCACTGACTAGAGTTGAGGAGAGACTGATGAGGTGTTATGCTGAGACACCTCAAAGGAACTGATTTTTGGAAATCTCAAACTATCAGGCTGTTCTCAGGGCTGGCTCAAGTTAGGCAACCCAGAACAGGCATGCAAAATCACTAGTCCCTTTTAAAAAACATCAGTCTTTGTCTGTCTAGCAGACATATTGGGAAATCGGGCTAATGTAGAAATATTAGCTGTGAAAAGCCTTGAAAGTTCTACAAATCTAAAAAAGGTACTTATTAGTGCTGTAAAATCTGTATGTGTAGTGCAGGATTTCTTCTTCTACTGAGCAGTAGAACATGCTGTACTGTAGCTATCATCCCCATGAAACTGCTAATGATGCTGTATTTATGAATAGTCATGAGAAAAAGCTAACTGTCTTTGCAGTTTTGGTACTCAGCCAGCCTGCCCACTTGCCCTTATTCTAATAGGACTGATGCTGACTGTGATGTGTTGCTTTTGAGGATAAATTAAGGCAGAGAAGGAAATATTTCTGATAATGATGCAAACTGAAAATGGCTTGGTTCAGTTTAGAACTGTGCTCTAGGTTGTTTGGGAACCGGCCCAAATCGCTTTGAGCCAGTCACACAGATCAGTTTACACACATTGCTCTCAGTGTTATCTCCTAACAGGACTAATTAACATCAGTGAGATAATTTATTAAATATTTGACTTCACTTTACAGTTAGAAACCATGTAAATAGGAGTTCTCCTGGAAACATGTTAAGAATGACTGCAACACATTAATATGACCACATTGTACTTTCAGCTTGATTCTAGGAACATGTGAAAAGGTATTGGTAATCCACCACTGGAAACTGAATACAGTGTGATACAGTTATTCAGGAGTTGGATTTTTTTTCATTTCTGTCTCTCTTACTTCCTCCCACTAGTCCTACCCATGACTCTCATCCTGGGATTCTGATGAGGACTGTAAAAATTTGTGTGTTGGCTTTGAGAGGCAAAATGATTCTACCCATCTATGATGATAGTAACATTTACTAAAAACTAATGAAATGGGTGGCATTATGATGTCAGGAGGATCAGAGCCAAAGGTGGTTTTCTGAACGGAGACTCTGCATGAATCTCCCCAGACTGCCCAGCAGTCAAGGAGATTATATTCTCAACTGTTAAAGCTGTTTACACATACTGACCAGCACTGACTGCTTCTTTGTGGCAAGTTGTTTACATGAATTTATTTTGGGAAAATTCCATTAGACGGGACCAAGATTTCTTCATAAATCATTGAATTTAGCTTGTGTACTGATAAAATCTGGTTAGTCATTTATTCTTCTGAGCAGCGCTTAGTTATGAGTGTTCATTATTTGTAAGGAGCAACTTACATGGGTAATATAAAAATAATGGATTGCCTATGGCTGTTTTCAGTGGTGGGTATTTTACTCTGCTGGGAAAGATGTATTAGAAAATGACCCTCCTTACCAATTCATCTAATAAAACAAAGGACTCATTAACTGGAGTCACAGACCTAATGTATGCTCTGAATTTTGCTAATTTAGCCAGCAAAAATCTCCCAGTGAGGCACTGAAACCGCTTTGAAAATGGTCCTGCAGATCTGTTTGCTGTAGTCTGTATTGCTGTGTCCTCTGTAGCAGTAGGGATCTGGGTTGAGGTATTACTGCTACTGCAATGCTCAGTTCTTAATCAAAGGAGAATCAATGCTGTTGGACTAGACTGCAGTGTCCTAATTTCATGCACTAGCAGAGAGTGAGTTTTCACAAAATACCATTTACCAAATCATGGGAGGGATACATAGAGTTTGAGAGGACACAAAATTCATTCCTTACTTTTGAACAGAAACTTACTCTTCCTTTGAACTAGCATATGTGCTTGCTCTGCAATTTCAGGTGAACATACAAAATGTCTGAAAAAATCTAATACTCTTAAAATTCTTTAATTTATAACGCATCTTTCTGCTGATTTGTGACTTCTTTACTAGTATGTGCTGCAATGCATTCATACAGCAATATATCATCACTATAAAAAGATGCATTAAAAAAAGGGCCAATAAGCAAAGCTAGGATCTAGACATCAGTTTTAATACAAACTTCTGGCATATTCAGACCCGGGATTTTGGTTGCTTCATTTCAGGCAAATGGACCAGGGTCAGATTCTTTGTCAGTACAACTGGAATAACTTTTTTATAATTAACTGTCTGCATCAGTTTACACTAACATGGAATTTGACACCTTGCCATCAAATGGAAGGTAGCTTTTCATCCTCTAAATTCACACAGACATATTAATCCAACACTGAGGTTTGGCATAATCTCTAATTTTATATAGCACATTTCTTCTCCAAGTGCCTCACAAATATCACTCAAATGCAGCCATGTCTGGTAGGGAAGTTAGAAACATTCCACAATGCTCACCAAAGAAGGCAACTTAACGCCTCCTTTTATTAAAAATAACATTAATTCAGAGAACCACAGTTTCAATTGTGTTGGAAATATTCAGTCACTCAGACTAAACGGCATGAAGCTCAGTTAATGAGGTGTTTAGCTGCTCCTTCCAGAATCTGTACCTCTGCTTCAGGCAGTCTCTGTGTCTCTTGGATGATTCTAATCTTTACCTTGAATTAATAATTTGCACATAAGAGGTCTTCTTCAGAACATTGTTTATTGTAATGTCCAGTTCCCATAAAGACAAACTGATTAAGCCTTGTGCAAATAAGGCTGTACCCGCTGAAGTTAAATGATAGCAAACAGTTGGCAGTAAATGCTCAAGGGCAAGCAATATTTTGTTATGGAAGAAATATTTCTGATATTTGACATATTTGGTGATGTTTAATTTCTTGTTCCACAAGGTCATATCTTCACCTTCACCAGGAAATGTAATATGCAAGTTTTTGTATCTGCTTGTATGTCTCAGTCCTAAAAGCAGGTCCTCTGGATAAGATCTCTCTTTGTGTGCAAATAACTCGGATAAAGATTCAGGCTGTCCTCTCAAGATAGGGGAAGAAACACAAAATCCTGCCTTTTAGACAACAGGAAAAGGCTAGGATGACACAGGTGGTTCATAAATTAGTCTAGATTTTAATTCAGTCAAATAAAGAGGATTTAAAGGTGGGTAAAACAGACTTGCAGAACTGGAGTCTGAATGTTTGTTGCCTGTGCAGGCAAAGGAGAAATACAGGAAGAACAACCATAGTGCTCTCATAAGTTTCCTCCTTACATGTTATGCTGCAGATGCTGATTTCAGGGCTGCTGTTCACCTCTGCAGAGGCAGTGGCAGTGGTGGCTATTAGTAAGTGGAAAGCAAGTTCCACAAGTGCAGGTCCAGGTGGAGGCATTCCCCTTGCTGGACTGCAAGCTGTCACACTGCTGCTGATGTTCAGAAGGACTTCCCTACATGAGCAACAGCTTTATTTTCCAGCTTGGGTTCCTGAAGGACTCTCTCAGCAGCCTTTCCCTGAGAAATGTACAGAATCAGCCTACCTCTCAGCCAGCTCAGCCCTAAAATCTGCTTGTTTGGCCCAACCAACTTTAGGAACTCACCAGCCACATCTAAGTATTCGAGCCTCCCTGGAAGAACAGATGTTGCTGAGGCCAAGAACTTGGGTGCGAATTGGACCCCAGAAGAGTACACTTCCCGCTTTCACTTAGTACAATGTGGGAAGTTCTTGAGTAGCAACAAGCTTCAGGCCAAGCAGTTACTTAATTTTTTTCTCTCCCTTTATTGATTGTTTGCTTTTGAAAAAAGATTGGCGAATCCAGTGATCATGAAAGCCCTGGATGCATCCAGATGTAGTGTGGGCAGGATTTGCGTGAGTGCCTCCACAGAGCTCTGCCAATGCACTTTTGTCCTGGCCAATTCTTTCTGTTCCAAACCTTGGCCTCTCCAATGCAGACACTACCAAGTCAGGAAGAACTGAGACATATTATTAGGTGGTTTTGAGCTGTGGATACTTGCCTACAGAAAATGCTATGCTTGCTTTCTCCCCTGACCAGACGCAGCACTTATGCTCGGCTTCCAGAGGCAGAAGGTGGAGCAAGACTAAATGTGACTAATATGGAAAGGAAATGGTGAAGAAGGGCCATATTCACACCACTCACCAAAATATGCCCTGTGGCGAGGGCCCTGATGTGGAAGTTCCAGGGGATGTTGTGCTTTCTAGAGCCTTAGGCAATGATGTGGCTCCAGTCTGTCTTGGGGATAGGATTCCCCTTGCTGGCTGAATGTGGAGACCTCTATCTTTATTTAGGTTGCTGTGCTATGCCTATCTCCATGGTGTCCAAACCCACCCCTGGCTAAGGGTAGAACCTGCAAGTCCTCCTGCTTCCAAAGAACAAGGAGGACCATTGTGGCCTCCCTAGCACAGAGCTGGTAGGTCAAGGAGATCCTGACTGTTCTTCCCCCTGACAATTCACATGCACACATGCTGGGGCTTGCTATATCCGGGTGCTAGGCAAGATTCGAGAGGCAGCATATCTAGTAACCAGGGCACTGAACCAGAGATCCTGAGAACTCTGTTTTTGCCTGGCTCTGCCAGATTTTCTGTGTGACTTTGGCAAAATTACTTGGCATGTCTGTTTCTCTTCACCTTCTTTGCATTTTACATGATCCTTAGGGTAGGGCACTATCATATAATTGCATGTATTAGAGCAGGCTACAGTGTTATAAATGACGAGGCATTAAAGATTATGTTCTTCAAGCTGGAAAATCTTCCACTGAAATGAGTAATTGAAGAAACTGGGAGGGCTTTGATGTTTCACCCAATAGGTAGCAACTTTTAACTGAGGAAAATTACAAGATTAGGGAAAACTTTAGCTTCCTAAAGAACAACCAAAGTAAAGATAAGTAATTAGAGGAAAGCTATGTATCAAACAAAATACAGAACTCACAGAAACCAGTTTCCCATACGGCTAAAGGCATGGGCTATAAAATAGAATTTTTTTTCCCTTCACAAATCATTTAAACATAAGTAAGAAATCAGTAGCTCCCTCTGCAGAAGCACCCTAAGGAATAAAAGTGCAGTGAATCATGGGTATTTTATTACTAGTCCGTGTGTCTATCTGATGGCAAGCATCAATGGCTTCCCTTACACACGGTGCCCAGGGGGATAGAAGAATGCAGGGAATAGCTTACTAGTTTCTGTGTCTGTCTAGTGGCAGAAATCCATGTTTTCTTATAGAAGACACTGTGGTAATGCGCAGGCAGCGTTTCAGTGTGTGTGCCTGGCTTTCTGGTGGCAAATCATAAAGTGGGATTGAAATGTTGCCACTCATGAAGTGCCTGCTCTGCCAGCGAGGCACGATTCTTGGGCTCAGCCCCTTGGAGTGAAGGCAGAAACTTTGCACGCAGGTTTGTAAGGGTAGCCAAGGACAAGCATTAGGAGACAGTGAATGCTGGGGGGGAATATCCAGAGTTTAATAATAGAAACAGATACTGATATAGGAGTTTATTCTGCCATGTGGAGGGGCAACACAGGTAGAAAGAATCTTCTCAGGTAGTGGTTGATGCTCTGGTTAGGATGGAAGTGCAATAAGGCATCAAATGCTTATGTTGGTATGTCTCACTGGTTTCAAAGCAAGCTGCTTCTATGTGAATCTTGGCAACAGTGCAAACCAGGAGGGTCCCAATACTTGACTCCCACCTGTAGTCTGAGCTTCACAAACAAGAATAGGGGGGTTGGGGGGGGCCAAAGCCAGCCAGTCCTAGAGGAAGAAATTTTTTATCCATATTGCTGAGTGATCTCTGTTATAGGGCTGATATCTAAAAGTGTTTTTATTTTATCTGCATACTCTTTAGAGAGGGACTGTCTACCAGGCCATGAGCATCATCCAGTGATCTCTCCATGGAGCCCATAATGTCCATCTGAGCTTTAATACTTCTTACAGAAGTCAGCAATGTTACCTCTACCTTGGAGACCACAGGGAAGAGTAAAGATACGTAGGGTAACTTTAAATAAGCTGGTGGGGACAGAGAGCAGTCTAGCTGAGCTCAGAATGGGATAATTTATCCTTCCACAAAGCTGGATAAATGGGCCTAATTAATTTGTACTAACTCTGCCTTTCTTCTGCTAGACTCATGTTACTATGTGAGCTAGGTAGTTTTTAAATGGCTCTCATGTCTCTGCTTTACATCGCAACATGACACACAGACATACGCCAAGTCTTGATTTAAAGACTGTAAGTAACAGGAATCTTGTTCATCCCTAGATAAGATACCACAGTGATTAACTGCCCTCATTGTTAAAATTGTACATGTTATTTATTAGTATAGAAACAGTCTCTAATGTTGACATTCTGATCTTAAAGGGAAAGGGTTTCTAAAGACCATGGCTGGTGCTCTTAAACCTCTTGGTTGCTTCTAAAGATTGCTTTTTTCTGATAATAACAGTGCTCCAAGATCTAGGCAAGAATAGCTATTTGCTCCTTAGTTTGGTTCATGCTTCTGTTCCTTATAGCAAAATGTATTTTAAGAAACAAGCCATATAAAATTTTGTTCCTCTAGTGATTTATTTTATTTTCACGGTTTCTGGAGACATGATGTACTCCCATCCTCTCAGAGTGGTTATTAACGTTTGGCCTGGCTGTTTCTTGTGGAAAATCATAAAAATATTTGGTGAGCAAGAGAGAGATGCTAAGTGCTTTGGTGGTCTGATCAGGGAGGGTATTTAGAAAGACTGCGTGTTTTGTTTTGAATGAAATGACTAGCTGTATCCTTTATTGATGGCAGAGACACATCGAATTACAGCAGAGTTTTGTATTTTTCTTTTAAATCATTCTTTTCATTTAGAATGTTTGAATGTTTTGCGTGAAACTCCTAACTGGTATGTTTTCAGTTTAAACTACTCCTGGTGTTTTGGTGAAGGTAAATAAGCATCCTGACAAGGCAAGCCTTGGAGCAGGCCAGTAGCCAAGGCCAGCTGAAATTTAATAAGACAGTTAGAGGGTGAATAATTTCCAGTGTCACGGAAGATCAGGAGACATGGATAGTGGGTCTGAGTCAAAGGAATGGAAATCGACCTCAGCAGGCTTTGGATCAGGTGAGCAAGAGAAGAACTGGCCAGCTGAGAGAGGACAGCTTCCTGGAGGAAACTTGTTAATGCTTCAGAAGTTATTGCTTGGGGGAGAGAAAGCTGTAATCAAACCTTATTAGCACCAGAAATATCCTTTTCCCAATGTCATAATAAACATTGAGCTTATAGGGAATTAGGGGTACCACTGCAGTGAACACATGCTTCCTTAATTCAGTTTTAACAAGAAAAACAAATTTTGCTAGATTTTTCAGTGCTTTTGATCTATGCTATTTTTGAAAGAAAAACAGTTTAGAACTCTTTCATAAATATATTGCAATCAATAAATGTGAAAGAACAAACTTGAGGTATCACTGAAATTATACTAGTATAAGACAACTGAAGCTTAAAATATTCAGTTGCTCAATATCAGATTAACACCTACAAATTAAAAACAGGAATCATAACAGATTATGAGAAAAGCTAAATAATTTCATTAAAATTGCAGATGAACTGTACAAATCCTAATCAAGCATTGAAGAAAATGGCCAAAAATAACGTTCACTATAAACACTCTGGGACATGGCTGCTTTCATAGCATGTGGATAGTAATTTTATAAATAGTACTAAATCACTTGTGGACCAGACATGGAATTACTGTTACCAGTTGTTGGTATTGGTGTCATTATTGCAGTGACCTAAAATAACATTATGCTGCTTCTTGAACACCCTGTAGAAGTCCTTGGATCTCAACACATCCTAATTTATTCTGCTGCTATGATTTCTGCAGAGTTATTGTCTATGTTGTAATCGAGTGGCTAAAGAGCTTCATTCCTCCCTTGGACCTTTCATTGCAGGCTCACAGCTGATTCAGGGAAGCATTGGCCCACAATTTCATGGCTCTTTCTGTAAAGTGGTGTCCAGGGAATTGCTTAGGGAAGCTGAAATTCCAAGTGGGATGATCAGACCTTCATGTATCTGCCAGTTCTAGCCCAGAAAGAATATGGATTAGGGAAAGTAGAAAACTTGGAACATGCAGTCAATATTTTGTCCATATTCTGTATCACTCAATATTCCATATCAACCCCTTTTCACTACAGTCCACACTTTCTATCTCTAACTAATGTATATGCATACACATACGTGTTTTGATTTGCCATTTCATTTAACTCCTCTGTGCTAAGAAAAATACTAATATTTATTTCAGAACACTGTAAAGCTTTTTTGTTGCAATGTCTGCTTTCTGATTCCAGGAGAACACTATCATGTGAAAGAACCTATTCAAAATCCATTGCATTCCCGTCCTTTTAATTTATGCAGTCAGATTTATACTCTAACTTCACATATCAGTTCTTGTCTGCTTTTGAGTTCATTTGCTTTCATAGCAGATGGAGCTGCTAAAGTGGCTGCATACATACCAGCCTTCTTACACTGGAATGATATTGTCCCTAGGTGGGTTTCCTTATAATTGCCACAGATCCTCCCAGAAATTCTGGCAGAGCACGGAGGACATCACAAGTTCAGCAAATGTGAGACGATCAGATGATAAAAGCCTGTTTGTGCTGCTCTTAACTCAGTAGGAGTAATAGCTGATTCTTCACATGCCCAAAATGAAATTAAGGGGGCTACTCAAAGAGGTTGTGGTTACACGGTCACTTTAATCTGGCATAAATCTGGCTGCTGCTGAAAGGGTTGTTCCACTCCTCTCCCCCCCTATTCCTCTGCACCAAGTCACTTTTTTCACCCACTCTTGTCTGGCACCAGTGTTTATATGGCTGTGCAATGAGTTGGACCACAGAACCGATCCAGCTGAATATCAACTCAATTAGTAGTATGCTTTTTTTTTTAATTACTTTCTTAGGGTTCTTAGGGTAGTACAGCCATATGAATGCTTGTGCTGGCGTAAGAGAGCACAGAAATGAGTGTCAGGGGGAAGAGGGAATGGAAGAACCACTTTTTCAGTAGCAGCCCAAAGGGCCGTTGAATAAAGGCCTGATTAGACTAGCAGCATCCAGCCCACACAAATGAAACTATCTAGGCTAGGCTGTGAACTTCTCATGTTCCATGGTAACTCCTCTGATCCTTTCTCATAAGCGCCTTCCCATTTCTCAGTAGCCACTGAACACTTACAGTTTTCAGGCACTCTGTCCTGGGAATCCTCTGCCCATCTCTTCAGCAGTAAACACAGTTATCTGTGTTGCTCTCTTTTTCAGTTTGTAATTTCTACAATCCCCCAGCAGTCCTACTCCCAGCATGTCAAACTAATTCAAATTTCTTGTTTGTTCTCATTTTTTTTTCCTTTTTACCACAATGTGCATGCCATCCTAAACTTTTCCAGAGACCAGTCAACCAAAGAAAAACAAGGTATTTTTCCAAATTATCTAAACAATGAGCATTTCAGTTCTGAGACACAGCCCAAAGATCGTTTCCCAATTCAGTGAAATATTGTCCTAGTTCTGTTGGGCTTAGGGGCAACACGCAGTATACAGTTGAGTTATCCCAACAGCAAAGCAGTGCTTCAGTTGTGGCTCCTGGGTTTCCTCCTTTCCAAAAGAAGCAATCCGTGTTAGCATTGTGCTTGGCTCCGACTGCGTTCCCCTCCTTGCCGCCTGGCTGCCTCGGTGTGCGAGGGGTGCCAAACCAAAATTCCTTAGCTCCCCTTCCCAGCCCACCCGTTCCCCACCCGTCTGTGTGGGAACGGGGAGGGCCACTGCTGGGATCTGCCACACCAGCAGCCAAGGTAAGAGAAGAAAGGGAAAACTCCCACTCCCAAACTCTACCACAAAAGCAAAATTCTCATACCCACTACTCAGACTGGGCAGGTTCAAACCCATGGTAATAATAACTTTTGTAGCATCTGTGACTTCTTTAATGTGATGTAACAACCCCTTGTGCGGCACGTTTGCACAAGACTTGAGAGCAGAATGTGCTGACAAAGGGAAGTATCGAACCCAGTAAAAGAACAAGAAAAATGCAGGATCGTCCTGGAAAGACACAAATTTTCCAGGTCAGTGTTTTGCATTTTTTCATGCTTGTTTCAGTTTTATCACAGAGCTGATGATAATTATTGCTGGTTAGATGCACCTTCTGAATCCAGTTGTCTGGTGCAAAACAGCTTAACAAACTCCACAGATTTCATCCCCTACTGTTGTTTTGATCATAATGGACAAGAGTCTGTGACGCTTGCTAGCAGTTAATATCTCTGTATTCCACAAAGCAGCCCATTCAGTAAGGATAGCAGAATTTGGGTGTAACTGTTACACAGATTTGTTATATTTTTTTCCCCTGCCACAGTGGAGGCCTATACACATTGATGTCCATGAAGTCAGTGATCTGTCCAGGTTTATAACAAATGAGGGTCTGGCCATTCAACTTAAAATCCCCTGTTGGAGAGAAAAATTATCCTGAAGTGAGGGGGTTTTTTTGAGATGGAAACTCCAAAATCAGCTTGCTAGGACTTGCCATGAGGAGTACTATCATTCTACTAAAATCTGCTCTGATGGGAAATACTTGCACTATCAGGATAAAACTTAAGGTCACAGTAAGGCTTATAGCTTTACTGTAACCATGGTCTGAGATAAATCATACACGTAATTTAACAAAAGATTCTGTGAAATAAACTGGAGGTTCCTGCAGAGAATTATCTTCATGGTTTTAATCAAAACATGCAAGAAAGACACTTAGCTGCTTTTTTTATTTTACAAAATTTTAGGAAAAAACGTGCTCTTTCTTGCTTTTTTATTTTTTGGTAGCTTGAAATGATTTCTTATTCTCTGAACGGCTCTAGTCTGTTATATTCCTTCCCTGCTCTTGGAGCTAATTTCTATTTCTTTGTCTCAAAAAATGATTGTATTTGTATCATCTCCAGACAGGTCACAGGAGGTACACTGAGTGCACACTGGATATGTTACACATCTGGTTTATATCCTCCTCCACTGAGCCACTTCATATCCCAGAATGCAGTATTTCTGTGTTGTTGCCATATATCAAAACACAAAGACGCACAGACAGTGGAGATAAGTGAACACAGCTACATGAGACACAATTAGAAATTCAGTTATTTAAAATAACTTTTCTTTTAAGCACAGTTCCTGATTTTTGAAGTAGAAGCAATATCGAACTGAAGAACAACGCAACACAATGTAAACTTCTCCACTAGGCAAAAAAGGCCAACAAACTCAGTATTCTGGGCTTTCTTTGCTACAGCCTTTTGGCATTTATATATAATCCTGTGAGACTCATTTTAGGGACAGAAAAAAGAAATTTCTATTTAGACAGAATTTGTGGCGGTCTCTCATTTTTCATGATATGGACTAAAACAGAGATTGCTATACTAGCTGGTTTTTGTAGGTCACTTCTCAGGGGCCCATGGACTTCAGGGGCTTCAACAGAGGGGATAATGTATGTCCTGTAGGTGACCAAAGGACAAACCCAATGAGAAGGCAGACCCTCGGTGCCTTCAGATTGGCATCCACTGCCCCTTCTCTGCCAATTCATCTGCTTTCCTCTTACAAGACAGGACGAATCTTTCTTGGTCAGCACAGGACAATAGCTCTGGAGGCAGCGTGAAAGGACTGTGCCAACAATAATCCCTGAAGCACCACCACTGTGGGCCAAGAGATCCTCAGAGCACGGGAGAAAGAAGTACTTTATGCTGCCTTGGGCTTCTCTGAGTCTGGCACGGTCTCACTGCAAAAGCATTTTGTCCCATAAGCAGGTTTGGTTTGGCCTGTTATCAGCAACAGAAACTTTCTTTGGGTTCATCTGTAAGTTTGAACTAATCTTTACTCAGATCTGCTTGGTATTTTAGACTAGCGCAGTGACACAAGCCAGGCAGGGTTACAGCCATCGCTTGATGCCATGGCCTGGCATGGTTCTGAGGCAAGCAGGTAATGCCAGTGGATTGCCTGACTGACTGACGGATGGATGGGCTGCCTGACTGACAGCCAAGCAGACAGTTGTGCTAGGCAGCCCCAGAGCAAGCAGGTTCACGAGTGACTGGAGTGTGCAGTCCCTTGGCACTGCAGCCACCCTGTGAAACTGCAAAGTCAGGAGGGCATCGGGCATCCCAAAGATCAGCTCTTGTAATTGAAATCTCTGCTTCTATAAGCACTTGCGTTTGAAAAAAAAGGCCCTCTGTGTGTCAGACCTGGGCCCAGGAAAGGTGTGACAGCAATGGGAGCTGGCTTGGGCAGCGCAGGGGTGAAACGTGCTGGGAAGAGGGGCAGCACCGATTGCCCATTGTTTCCATCCTTCCATCCCCCCAAATGTACATGCACACCTGCACCTACACACACCCAGTTTCACTCTGATTTGTCCCTGGATTGAATTAAGCTGAAGGATCACAGAGCAAAGCTGGGACACTGTTTCCACACAGAGCATAGGCAGGGATTCTGCTCTCAGAAACCAGCTCAGTGTTTGTCCCTGCTGGCCTCACCTGATTCAATCAAAATGCAGCCAAAGGTCTTCTGTTTCCAGCCCTAGCTCTCTCCCATCACATCCCCCTCAGCTTTCTTCCCACATGGGCTCCTTCCAACTTTGCCCCATATTCTCCAAAATGCCAGAAAGTGTGATTCCTTTTTTTCCCCCTGGAATTGGCATTAAAGCTGGAAGCAAAGACATTTCTGTCTGGTCAGAGGGGGGGAATATCTGTTCCAAATGCTTTTGAAATAGGCACATCAAACTTTATGACACTCCTTTTAGAATAGCGGATTCTATTTTCCTTATATAAACTTTGGCGGACCAATTTTCCATGCCCGCATACATGCAGACTGCCTTATTCCTGGGTTTGGGGAGGCTGGGTCTCCATTAACTGAGCAGTGCACACAGTTTCTTAATGTGAGCTTGCATTTTTGGAAGCATTACATCTTCAATTTTAGCTTAAGGTTCTATCGAAAGTGTGGGCTCTTAATAATAATACAGTTATAGAGCTTTTTAGTTAAATGCAAACTCTTAGTGCTAATTTAAGCAAAATTACGATACTTTATTTACTGGTTTGCTCAGAGCATGTGGTTCATTATTCCACCCTAAAAATTTTAGGACAGTTGAGGTGATGTATTTATAGTTCCTAAGTACCCCAGCCTAATAACAATCAATTTGAGCAATGGCATGCATTGTTCATGTGATAGCAAAGGAGGTCAGAAGGCGAGGTTTGTAGGTAGTAAAATGTGGTCATGAGGCAAATGAAGTGAACAATGTCTGAATGCTAATGTTATGGTAAATGCTGATCTCCATGATTTTCAGTAACCACTACAATTCCTTGCAACATCTAATCAACCCTGTCACCGCATGGGTGAACACAGCCATTGCAGTCCAAAGTTAGTAAGTTTGTCTACATAATATATAGCAACTTTATATGGGGAGATGTTTGTACACTGCTCACCATAACAGGACTTGAGTTTTAACAAGCAACATGAGGCACTTCTGTAACTGAATTCCAAAAATAAAAGGAAATTATCAAAAAATGCATAAGCTAATAAATACCTAGCACCTTTTGTAGTCCTTCTCTGCTGATAATGCTCTGTAACCATTTCTTACAGGATAGAGATAGCAGAAGAGCAAAGCTGAAAATAAATGAGACACATGTGTGGGCTTAAACTGGAGCAACAGTTAAGGAAGAAGTGACCTTGCTGTCATTTCATATATTTTCTTGTCTTGTTTAATTTAAGGAGTCATGTTCTAAAAAAGCACGTTTTGGTGTTTCTGTTGTCCCTGTGCTTCTCTGTCTGTGCCAGTGATTTACTGTGTGTAGCCCAAAGCTGTAAACCATTTCTCCCACTGCTCAGACGAGTCATTCTGGGCACATGTGTGTCCTGCTGCTGGCAGCCTGGAGCCAGAGGTGCTGTTCAATTCAGACCTGCTCTTGAGAGAGTGTGGTTTCAACAGCGAAGCTGTTGGTGCATGCAGAGCAGAATTAAAAGCTTGGGAATAAAGTAACTAGGTGGCTTGATCATGTCATCCCTGGTAAATAGGAAATAAATGAGGAACTGAAATGATGGAAGTAGCTTCCTCCTGCCCCTTGGCAGCCATGAATTTCAGACTGTGCAGGATGATTCCTTTTCAAAGCAGAACTGAAGATGTGTCACCTGTCTGAGTGTGTAAATAATGCTGCAGCCCTTAGTAAGCCCAGTCAGTATATCATCCATGCTAGAACCATGCCTCCTCAGGGTGGATCCTAGCCAAAGTTAAAGCAATGCCCTTTGTTCAGTGCACTGTTTGAAATCTACTGTCAGGCTATTTTGTTTGAGGGAAACCTGTCTGTCTGTCTTGGGTGGGATGAAACACTGTGAGTACCTTCAGGGTGAGTCACCTCTAGGTGCAGCTGGAATGATTAGTACGCAGGATCGCCTGTAGCAGAGCTAAATGAGACAACCACAATATACACCCTCAGACACATTAGTAGTATTGGGTAAGACAGCTTTAACCTCCCTGGGCAGTTTAATCACAGCTGCAGAATTTGAGTGGAGGAGGCTGCGCAGCTGATAAAAGCACCCTAAACTGCACGGAGGTATCCCCAGTTTGCTAAAGCTGGTGTGGAGGAGAGAACGGAGATAGTCCAATTCACACTTGCAGCTTGGGGTTGAGAAAAGGAAGATGTTTCTGACTCCAAATGTCATATAACCTATTGCATCTATGAGTGATTCTTTAACGAGGTTGGACTGGAAGGCTGTAACTGATACAATTGCGCATAATGAGTTCTGTAGGCATGCACCAAAAAATAAATAAACTGGCTTACTATCAGCTGGAGGGATTTTGGTCTTTGACTCTATTTTTGTGATTGTTCACTTTGCTGAAAGTCATTGCATTGAAGTGCCTCTTAAGAAATGCTTTTAGCCCCAAAGCCATATTAATATTTAAAATGTTTTTCTCAAGCAGTGCAACAGCTGTGCAATGTGAAATAGAAGACATTTTTCTCTCTTCCCCTGAGCAGCTCTAAAGCATCCAGTGGTAAACAGAGAAGTTAAAAAGAAAAGTTTTGTTTCTGCTATGGCTCTTATATAAAATACCAAATATTAACACTGCACCCCCCCCCAAACCTCCTCCAGTGCTGTAGATCTGATGTTAGCAAAACTCTGTGTATCACTGAAATGCCCTCAAATATTGAGGACTTAAAAATAAATTACTCTGGGCAGAAAACGTTCTTGAAAGCCTTAATTTCTGTGGCTGGAATGCTGAAATGCAATTCAGATCCATCCACTGTTGAAACATAAGCTTAATTTCTATAATTTATAGTACATTAAAATAACGGTAAATACATACATATATAAAAATAAACATAGACACAAATCTACTACATTTATTTGTTTTGCTTTTGCTTTGATTGTGGTTTTCACAATTGGGAAATGAATAAATGTACATGTATGGTTGGCAGGGCTGAATGAAAGCAAGCTATGGGCTACCATGGTGTCCCACACTGCCCCTTCCCCTCAGACTTTAACCTGGCCCTCCTTAGAATTGCCAATAAATGTCAGAATTGGAAAGAACAAGGTACATCACATGTCTTGGAACTGCTCCCTCCCTGAAGATGCAGGCAGAATCTGCTGTACGCAATTCATATTTCAAGATTTTTTTGTATCTATGCAGGCTAGAACTATGTTTTCTAAATGAAAGATGAGATTCTGGTTTCCTCATGCGACTCTAGGAGATGACCAGTAGCAGTTCAACCTTGATCCATCCCAGATAGTATTCTTAATACTGGCCTGTTGGCCTCTTCTGTGTTAGCAAGAAAATTACTATATTTAGGAGTTACCAAAATTGTATTTGGTAACAACAGAAAAAGAAGTGTTTGAGTGCCATGAACCATAGTGACTTTACTCCTGTGGAAGGTTGGAATTCACTGGATGACTTCCATGGGCAAGATTTACTCATATATTATAGAATGAGGCCCTAAATATTTATTTTTAAATTATTTATTTTTCAGGCTCAAGGCTTCTGATTATTTTGAATCATGGTATTTGGCTGTTGTGCAGTCTGAGAGTTTCCTCGACGGTAGCCTATCTGAAATGTGATTCATGCAATAATATAGTATAGCTGTAGTGTAAAATAGTAACAGTAGATAATACAGAATAGCACAGTGAGGACAGTATAGAATAACCTAATATAGTCTAGAAACAAATCCAATCTACAGCTGCACAGTATTGCTGTGAACAATTCCTCATACATATAGTTGTTGGCCACAGGTTGAACAATTCCCTACAGGCCGCAGGTCTAGCGGGTGTGTAAACAAAAGAGTATGTCTCCTGATACTCTTTGTTTGCTGTGCAGAAATCTGTCCTTACTTAACCCTAAATACCTGTCAGTTTCTTCCAGGAAGAACTCGCTTTGTGAACATAACATTTCAAAAGATTTTTTTTTTTTTTTAAGTCATTGCAGTTTCATTTTTAGAAAGGCGAGGAATCCAACACATCATACTCTGAGTAGGGCTCTTTGGTGGATTGAGATGCTGCATGAATGATAAATGTATCTGCAGACTCAGAGTAAATATTCAATGGCATGTAACTAAGGTATAAAGGAGTAAATTTTGTACAAGTTGCCCACAGACGCCTTGTCGTTTCCCAGTAAACTAAAGTCTTCCATTGGACCTATAAATTTATCATACTAGTATTCTTCCATGACTACAGAAACAGCCTGACCCTGTTTTGATGGAGCATTCCATTCCCTACAGATAACAAGAGTCCGGTGCTGTTCCTGTGAGTACCATGGCACCAATAAATTGAGCATGAAACCCTTTTTGCAGCTCTTCCTGCAGCTGCTACTCAGTGTAGTCTTTGATCAGAGTCTTTGCCAGAAAAAAAATGCTCTGCTAATTACTTATAGGCTTATAAGCCATGTTTTGATAACAGATGGAAATCTTTCTCCCATTATGAATCCCATGGTAGGTCACCAGTATTGCCCATTGTCCCCAGTTGCTTCCTAGCGCAAGCTGATCCAAAGTAGTGGAGTTGAAGGCCATACCATTAGCCTGGATTCATTTCAGACTCCAGATTTGTGTGTGTCTGAGGTAAAACTAATACCTTCTTTGCTTAAAATCCTGTGGTTTTACATACCTTACCCCTCCTCATGACATTCTGAATGTCAGATCTTGCCCATGACTGCAAAGGGTCTCCTGGGGGAATGGATCGGTGCTGTGCTCTGCAAGGAAGGGAGATTTCTTGCATGGTGCTGAGCTTATGAAACGATCCTTGAGGGGTGCAAAGAGCAGGTGGGAGCGAGCTGGGGCAAGGAGGGAGAGCTCTGTTCTTATGCTACACAGGGTGAGGCCAAATGACGTGCTGTGAAAGACCTGCCACATCCTAGGCAAGATTTGCTTGTACAGAAAAATGTTGCTATTGCTCTGTGATTGGAGGGTGAAGATTCTCCCTCCCAAATGTTCCATGGGCACCTGCCTAGCTCTCTGGTTAGCTATGGACAGAGGTGCTGCCAAGTGAAATTTAGAACTTCATAAGCGTTGAATGCTTTTCAGCCACAGGAGTAAAATGTTCCAAGTATCATCAACACAGGTGTCTGAGCATAAGAACAGCCATGCTAGCACTACACAGTTGTTGTTTCTGCATAATTACTGAGGATCAGATTTTGAGAAAGCTCAGTTACCATTTTTATAGACTTCAGGTCCCTCCATAATCAATGAAAAGAAATGGGCACTAGCAGAATGCCTATTTTGAGAATCTACTTTAGGATTAAAGGAATAATGACCCAGAAAGAGCAGATAAATCCCATCTTTCTTCATTATTAATTTAAGAATGTTTTATTTACATTTGATCCATTCCTGTTACTGCTAAGGCTTGCTTTTATGTTTGGCTTTTTTTTTTCTCTGCAGGTATGCAGCAAATCCTGTTTATTTAAATCATCCATGACTGATCACACCTCGGACCCCTGTGAGGTAGGTGAGCTCTACTATAGTCATCTTATGGACATTGCTTGGCCCATTGTCTCCCAACCAGAGAGGGGCAAACCCATCATTCTGCAGGGCTTAGTTCAAGCTGTGCCCTAACTGATCATTAGAGGCTGTGACAACACTCAGAGTAGTCAAGCTTTGTCTGTTAGGCCTGGTTTTGGCCAAAAGTAAAACCGGCCCACTAAAATGTGAGCAATCTGCTGGTGGAACTGTTTAAATCTATGTACTAGACCTATGTATCTTAAATAACCAGGACAAGCTCTTATTCTGCAAATAATTATGCATGTGAATCATTTTTCTCATCTGCTTGAATTTTATTACTGATGCTGGAACTAATCCTATACAGTGTATGGGAAGTATATAGAAGTAAGTCCTGATTGCATTAAGTGGAATATTGGGCTCTGTTGGTGTCTGGGCACTAGAAATGCCATGGATCTGATAATCCAGGCATTTTGTGGACTGGATTCTGGTCTCAGTTTTATGGGCACTGTAGGCACATATTCAGAGTCACACCAAAAGAGTTCAAGAGCAAATCTCTAAGCCAAATATATTCTGAACGTTTGGAGCATTTTGCCAAATTCATTTTTTGAAGCCACTCAATAGTTGCTCTTTATTCTGAAAAATTCAAAATGAAGCAATATTCTGCCCCACTTTGTCTTTGGTCTAAGATCTCCTATATTTACGGTTGGCTCACTCAGTTCAATAAAGGTATGTGTATGATGCTCATGTTATATACACTGTGCAAAAGAGAGATGCCCAAATCCCCCCAAATTTGGAAAAAAATTGCACTTCAACTGACCATCACTTACTGAAATATCCCCCCAAAAAAGACAGGAAGTACCAAGATGAGCTTGAGATTTGGAATAATACTAGTGCTTCAAACTTTTGGTTTTATGTTGAGCCTACACTGGGCTGGACATGTGTATTTGATAGAATAAGGATAGTTGTATTAACTCAAAGTTCATTGAACCTTTTCTGCTTTTTACTGTTTTTCATTTTAGTACACATCTTTACACCCAGACCTGAAAAAGGATTAAAATACCAGAAAGGAGACAGATCACTCAGCATTTCTAATCACATACCAGAAATCTCAAGACACGCAGTTCTCACAAGATTTTCTACTCTTTGTAGACCATAAAAGGCTCAGATAACCTTCTAAAGTCCACTCTGATCTCTTTAGTCATTAAAAAATAAGTTTTTACTGAGAATCTAAGCGAGATTCCTACTGCAGTGATCACATTCAATCAATCCAATTTCACTCCACCACTTCAGCAGTTATTTATGCATTCATTCATTAAGACAGACTAACGCAAGTCTTCATTGAAAACAAGATTCTAACATTCAAAACAAGGCTATAACTATTGCAAAAAAAGCCCCAAAGTACTGCAGGGGAACATTTTCATACACATTATTTCATTTCAGATTGTTATAGGCATTTGTTTTGTCTCTGTCTTTCATGTTCACTTTTCAGAAATGCTCCAGAGGAGCAGTACTGTCATCATGAATAGAAGAGTACACTCACCTGTTTGGCCTCCATGAGAAGCAGGCAAATACTGTATCATTTAAACTACAAACATAAGTTTAATTTTGCATTTTCCATTACCTTCACCACTGTGAAAGTGAATTTCAAATAAAGCAAGTGATTGACTTGCTTTCAGTGAAATTTCTGGAAATTCCAGTCTTAGTAAGTACTTCTAGTGCATGTTCTCCTGAAAGGTAAGGCAGTCTGGTAGAAATAGCCAGGTAGTTGAACTGCCAAATTGTTAAGTGGCAATAGTATAACTATTTTATATACTATTTATCTGGCTATGATAAAATCTTTTAGTCTTGGCCTTGCTGAAGAAGTTGATGCTTTCAAAAATTCCAGCCTTTGTCTCTTTTCCCTAGCTGTTGTGTATTTAAATTAGAGTTGATATTATTTATCTACTCTATAAAGAGAGGTATTACATTTCAGGTCCTGGACACAGTCTGCCTCTTTAGTACAGGTTTGTACAGCACCTAACACATAGTTAGACTAACACATAGTCCCCCCAGCTGCTAAAGATAATAAGATAATGTCATGCCATGAAGAGTGATGCTTTTACTAATTAGTCTGCAGCTTACATTTTGGGGTTACTGAAGATAGATCTGATGAGACCTAGTCTGAGAGGGAAAAGCTTCTGTAAACACACAAAATCCTTTCTTAGGATCTGTGTTTGAATGGCAGACAGTAAAAAGTCACAAGCTACTACAATGTGCTGTGTAGAATCTTTCAACCATTTCTTTCTACGGCATAATTAAGTGCACCCACGTAACCAGGCAGGCACCACACTAACACCTGCATTCACAGCAACCTTGGATCCAAAGGGGGAAAAAATCAGCCATTGGCTAAAGGTCTTTTCTTTTTTTACAGTTTAAAGGTGACTTTTATTTCAATCATCTGAGCCAAGCATTTCAAGAAAAGGAGAAAAAAAAACAAGGAGGGAGAAGGAGTGATGCAGTATTTTGAGTAAAACGGCCATAGAGGGCTGTGATGCCGTTTATACGCAGAAACAGTGTCATCTAGTGGGCAGTTTTTCAGATGAGAAAAGACAAACAGCAGACACTGAATATAAAACAAGTCAGAGATTAAAGCTAATGGTATGTTTATCTCTTTCACGAACAAAAGATTTTCCCAAGTCTGTTGTAACCCTTTTCTGTAAAAGCATTTGGAAATCAACTATTTTGCCAACTTTCCCATCTTCAGTCTACAACTTTCAGAACAGTTGTTCTTCCTATTTTCATTATATTAAGCCCTCTCATGGCTTTCACATGCAAATTCTAATTACTTAATGTCATATAATCATAAATCTTCACCCAGTAGGGAAGCTAATGGTTTGCATGCATGTGTAAAAGTCTAGCATTCTTCCCAAGATTTTAGACATGACCAAAACTAAACCTCCAACTAGTCCTTGAACACACTTGATCTAGTTCAACTTTAGATGATTTCAAGCACAGCAGGCTTTGAAGGAAAGATCTGTGTAAAGAGAATAAAAACACAGTAGAGCAGCCACACTGAAGGACCGAAAAAAAACCTGAATTACATTATTTCTGTAGCTATAACTAAGTATAACGTTTATGCAGTGTTAACTTTTTATGCTAATTATGTATGAGGTTTTTCACTGCTAAGTCATAATAAATGCTTGAGTTAGTTTATTTATACCTGACCCTAAGATGCTGTTCTTTTATTAGGCCACTGGATTACATGTAGAACACTGTATATATTTTATGGACATACAGAAATGTATAATAAGCAGGATGAGGGGTTGCTAGATCCATGGCAGTAGTCCGAAGCAGTCACACTCATGCCTCCCCTCTCTCTTTAGACTTCAGTGTTTGCCAATGCTGAGAAAACTTCTGAAAGTCTGCTGTGCTGTGATGGCCTCCTCTTTGGCTGTCTCTCAGGTAGGTTGAAGGGTGTTTCTCTGTTTCCTTGAAGGGCCCACATTAATTTGTATGAATGGAGGACTTGGTTTCTTAAATCTGGCAGAAGAGCTGGATGTCTGAAAAAGAAATATCTTGGCTATGTTCTTCCTGATAACTACAGAGGCACTGATAGGCTTCAGTCTCAGGTTTTCTTCTTTACCCTCATCATTTTGTGTTCTCTCTCTTTTTGTTTACACTTTTTTCTCCCTTTAGTCTCCATGTTTCAAACTTCCCTATATGGTGTCTGCTGTTTTTCTTGTCTTGATGGACAAGGAGGTACTTCAATGGTCAGTTCTACCACAGAAGAGAAACATAGATACTTTTAAGAGAGAGTTTACTTTTGTAAAGATGCTTAAGTGCTGGAATTCTAGAAACACTGGTAATGGTTTTGATTTGAATCTGAGTGCAAATATGGGTTTGCTCTTTTGCCCGTTGGCTACGTGAATCTGCCTGACACAAATGTGGGCTAAAGACTATTAACGCTATACCAAAATTTTTTCCATTGTGAAGTGGGAGAGAACATGGAACAGGGACCTAGAAGTACTTCACCTTTCTATGTTTCTAGTTTTCTCCTTGTAAATTAGACTTAATAGTACTTAACTTTTCTTTGGAGATACCTAGATGAGATCCTTCAGCCCTAATGTGGAAAAGCAAACTTAAAAACAATAAACAATCTCTATTCCATATGTTTGCTTTAGGATTAGCTCAGTGTTACTAAGGTAGACCTAGAAGCTACTATTCATTACTAGTTATCTAACTCATGACTGAATATAACTAGGTGGGAGTTCTTTTATTTCAGAGAAGGACTTAAATGGACTTTTACTACGTGAAAGTTGGCATAATTGGGGTCGGCATGCATTTTTCACTGCACAAGAGAAAAACAGAGCCAGGATTTCACCTAATGACTTTAACTTCAATAGAGATATGCAAATTGAGATCTATGTATTGAGAGTATTATGAATGAAGCACACAATAGCAGCCTGATTATACTTTTTTACACTCCCAGATTTAATCTATGATTTCATCTTGACAGTAGGGGAAAGCAAGCCTTTGATGCTTTGAGATTTAAATTATTTCCTTGGAGTCATCTAGGAGAGCTCTCTTACTGGAAGGAAAGTACAGTAGTAGGACTGTTGATCTATTTCAGCCTATCAAATGCTCTGTTGCAGCAGTAATTACCTTACATATCTTTATAAAATTGTGTTTTATTTTGTTGCCAGTACTCAGGCTCTTAGTGTGACTGCAGTGAGGAACTCTGAAGGTTACTTTGGCCCATTCATAACTAATAATATTGCCATTACAAATCGTAACAGTCATGTAAGAGCCATCAAGACATTTTTCATGTTGTTTTGCAGATATCATATATCTGCCATTTGACTGTACAAGATATTCTATACCAAGGCATAAGTTATAAAGGCACGCAGGCAGAAGAGGAACAGCTGGATATGTGTGCCTGACCTGGCAGAATTGTAAAGGAAAGGGAAAAGTTGTGCAGAGATACTACAAAATTATTAGACTGCACCATAGTGCTTCCCAGCTGCTGATCCTAGAAAGTCCTCTGACGTTTCTTTAGTACTTCATGATACTGAGCCTCACTTCTAGTGATTTTTGTCAGCATATAGTATGGGAGACTAAATAATAACATCATCTGAAAATGGATTTGAATCAAGCTTTTATTATGAAACAATACATGAAATACTCATCAGGCAATTAAACATAGATTAGTGTTGCATAAATGTTATGTCTTCATACAACATTGTTATTTAACCTAGAAAACTGTAATTAAGCATTCCTCCAAAATCCAGAAAGCTGGCCTTCTCTTCATGTTTATATTCTCCAATTTTCTATGGACCTCTCTTCAGACTTCAGACAGTCTAAAGCTGTACCCTTAAAAAGGGTTTTAACCCTTTTTACTCTAGGACTAACCAGTGATTTATTCTTGCCCATACCTCAGAAACTGAGGAAACCCTCGATTTGTTTATTCATGCATGCATACAGTCATTACTGGTAGAAAATATATGGTGGTCTATAACATATCTAGCCATTTATAGTTGAAAATTTTGCTATGTCACTAGGATTGCACTGTAATGCAAAGAGGCTCAGCTCTACCATGAGCACATAGCCAATGCAGGAATAATCTTGTCCTCCTTAACACAATCATAGTATATATCCTCTTCAGTGCCCATGAAGAGATCTGCAGAAAAAAAAGAAAATATAAGTAAAAAACTGCTGACATTGGCCATACTAATAACATATTAAGGGCTTCAAATCATTTAAGTACTTTTCTAACATTAATTCTTAACAATCGCCTGTGAGTAGCTATTGTGAAGAATTACAATGGCTAAGTGAGCCAGCTTTCAACTGTCTCAGCTGGAAGATTTTTTGAAAACTGCCAACTTACCTCCTAGGGCTAAGGATTGGGAATTTTATGTTTTTGTTTTTAAATAAGTTTCAGACCTTTGGCTTATTGTGGATTAACATAGCTCCACTGAAGTCTACCGCAACATCCAGATTTTCGAAGGTATTTAGATATGTACAGGTACAAATAGATAGCAGAATTTTAAGCAGACAAACTTTCTGTCTTTTGAAACAGATCAGCCCTGACAGACACCATCTCTGTATTCTACTGCTTAAATGCTTTTGAAAGTATGGAACTAAATCTGCAGCTTTCATGTTAAGAAGTTAACTGAGTGATATAGTATCACTATTGTGGTGATGATTCAAACTTATCCCAGTTGACAAATTTCCTGTCTGTTTAAGGAATGTAAGCAGGAAGGCTTATCCTGTTATAAAAATACACAGAAGTAGGTATATCTTCTTTTTTTGGTCTCACAAATGGCTATTGGGTAATTGGAAGAGTTTATTTTACAATTCTATACATTCCTTACCTCAATACATCACAGTTTTTTAATGTAGTGATATGTTGATACTGCATGCACAACACACAAGGAAAAAAAGGATGACTGTATCACAAACCTAATGTGCATGGAGTACTATTGGGATGTGTCATTTTGTCAGCGATTAGCTTGTGAGTAGTGCCTGGTTTTTGAGCTGTGCTTTGAAGTATATTTTCCTATTAAACTCTATGAAGCATCTGATAAACAGAGGCAATAAAGCAAATGATGCTGTCTATTACACTGATGTTGAAAATCATAAACAGAACTAATAATCCATGCAAGCTCTGTGAAAATGTTCTATGTTAATGTTTACCAGCATGTGCACTAAATAGTGAATTCTATTTAAAAAATCAGCAGCTAGCAGATTATTATAGCTGAGAGACTGCAGAACAGGCTCAACTCCTAGCAGGTCAGACTGCATCTTAAATATTTCAAGGATGACAAATATGAGTTTAATCCTGCCGCAGTCCTACTGAGAGCTAAGTGAACAAGTGCAAGACTTAAACATATGAGTTGGAAAAGGCGCACAAGCAGACAGGAAAGAAACAGGAGCAATATGAAGCAACATTAATAAGAATGTTGTGCAGTCACCAACTTATGTCCATATAGCAGAGAAATGCATAACCAAATATTTTATTAACACAAACAGAACTACAGTGACATAGTTGATGCCTAGGACACTTATGTTCCCTGCCACTGCTCTGTTGCCAGATGCCTTTCAGCACAAGGTACTTCCTCCAGCCATTCTGTCCTCTTATTGTTTGTGGCTCTACCTTTTTTTATGCAGAAAGAAATATGCACTGTAAAAGAAATATATATACCGATTGCAGGGTAGGCAAAACCATTAGATTGGATGCACTAAATCCCTGTTGCAGTGAGGCAAGCAATGTGGATTCAACCAGTGTTCAAGGAATTGTTCTTCTGATCTCTGCTCCAAGCGCTGAAGGTAAAGCATATGCTCCTATTTGAAGAAAAGAAAAAGTAATTTAATTATTTAATCACTCAAGTCTAATGTCAAGCCAATGAACCAGGAGAATTTTACAGCTTATATAAGAGCAATTAATTCACCCCTTAAAATTGTCAAATGTAGTGAAATGGTGTTGCTAGTCAGCTTGCCCCAACCTAGCAATATTTAATGAATGACATCATCATCCAGATCAGTAAAGGTGCTGAGCAAGAATTTTACAACAATATTCATAAATTAGGAATCCTGAATACACATTTCTTATTTGCATATTGACACAGAAGCCTCTGTTGGTCCTGAGCATACAGAAGGATTCTCACAGATAGGTCTGATGTAGCCTCTTTTGAAAATTGATTCCTGCTGTTTAAAAAACATTAACCCATTATAGGATCATGTGGCAGTACTCTGACGGGTTCTAGTAAGTAGCATGCGTCAGTGCTGATTGGTCTTTCTGTGATACATAAAATAATCTGAATTTCCCATACTAATTTATAGGGGTTTTGGTGTAAGCAACAAGTTATCAAACTAAAGTGGGCTGTGTACCAAAAACTTGACCTCCGTCAGGAGCAAAATTTACTTTTAAAAGTTACAGTCCCAGTGCATGTAGGCTCATAAGCTTTGTGAACACTAGATACATTTTTTCAAAATATACCCCCATTGCTTTGCACAGTAGGCATTGTAGGAATGGAAGCTGTAGCGTAAACCCTTTGCGCTGGCCAAGTATTCCTGCTGTCATCCAGTTCTCTGTTCTTTGTGCTGACCAGAGGGTTGGTACACTGGGTGCCAGCAGGAAGCATTAGTGTCCTGCCTTTTTCTGTGCTTTCTGTCCTCACAGCACGGGGAGACTTGGCTTAAATCCCTCTGTGAGATTGCATTATGAATTTGCGGAGAACAGGACTGTATGACTGAGAAGATGCCACGTGATAAAGAGCAGGGTCTCGGTCAAAGTAAGATTAAAACATGCTGGTAACATAAATGACATTTTTAAAATAATCAAAGATGGCAGATCTTGTTGTCTGTAACTTAACAGGCTTTTTGACTGAAACAGCACTGTGGAAGTCAAATAGTGTCACAAAGAATTGCAAATTAAATTCCCCAGCTCAGCATGATCTGGCCTAGTACAAACAGCTTTTGCTTAAAATAGATGAACAGAGGTGGGTTCATCCCAGCATTCATTTCATTCTGCTACAAAGAATCCATACAAAATCTTTTTTTCTCCTTGAGCCAGTGGTAGAACTGTGCACAGGGATACAGCAGCCACGCACCTTCATTCAGAAGGGAAAATCTCCATGTTCCACATGGCAGGGGGGGATAGTTTCTTTATCAGAAGATTATTTCCTTTTCTACTGAAAACCTTGACATTTAGTGAGAAAAACAAATAGTCTTATGTTTGCGTTTTCTTACAGAAGGCCACTGTTGCTGTACAGAAAAAAAAAAAAAGAAAAAGGTTGGAATTTATCAACAAGTGTTTGCTACTAATCCTAGTCGGATGGAAAGTGGCAAGGACAGAGCAGCAGAGGTCAGTAACCAAACACTTCTCTAGCCCTGGATCCCTCTATTCCCCACCTAAAATCATAGAATGTCTTGAGTTGGAAGGGACCCACAAGGATCATCAAGTCCAACTCCGTGCCCCTCACAGGACTACGTAAAACTAAACCATAGACTAAGAGTGTTGTATGTATGCATGCAACATCTTGCAATACAGGATTTAACTCAATCCAACTTCTCTACTGTTTTATTTATTTTGTATTTAATATATGTTATATTTACTATATAACATGTTATATAATCATGGTGGTATATTAAGTGTAAGCATAGACAGGAGCTGTATTCCCGCTAATTTGCAAGAACTACAAGGCTCATTTAACAGCAGCTTAGAAAACAACACAATCCTGAATGTTGTGGGCAGCGGTGAAGCCCATGCCTTCTGTTTTTTCGTGCTGTTGTACAGTCTTCATTGTACAAGATTGTTAACAAGCATGGTGCAATATCCATGTGACAGCTTTGATTTGTTGTGGCCGTCACACTCGACAAAGAAGTGTGTACATCAGGAGTGGCGTACAGCCAGGTGGATTCTTTTTGGCGGGTATACTATAACCATTGGAAAGGGAAAACCACTAGCTGTCTCCACAATCCTGGCACACACTGAGCTCAGTCCTGCAAGGTACACAGCACTCTTCATGTCCTACAGAGTTCAGAAGTGTTCAGCACCTTGCTAAACTGAGCCCCTTGTATTTGTCATACGTGCACAATCTATTGTGTGCTTTCTAGCTTCTGTGGGGTTTGCCTCTTCAGAACCATGTAATTTTAGCACAGTTTATTTACTTTGGAAAGAAAAAGGCAGTAATTTTAAAATACCTTAAGTACCTCTTGAGAAGTGCAGAATTATATGTTACATCTTGTCAAAGCAAGTAAAACAGAAGGCTCTTTAATTCTTTTATTTTTTCTTTTGTTGTAATATGGTTTAGAAATAAATAAATGTAAATATTGCATGCAAAAACAATGCTGTTGCATTAAGCTAGCAACTAAAAACTTCTACAATATCATAACAAACCATCCTGTCTGTGGCATTCATAAATAAGTGAATGAAAGTAAGTGATTTTAGGAGCTAGTTCAGAACTACCTCAATCTCCACACTGACCACTGACACCTACATCTCCTTTCTGCCTTGAGTGCAGAATGTACTGTAAGCAGAAGACATTTCCTGTTATTTAGTTTTTCAGGAACAACCTGATGAAATCCACGTTTCTATAAATGAAAAGCCACTTTCTTCTCAATAATTTAATCGGCATTTTTGAACCGTGATAAATAATTTCCACATTCTGCAAGCATACATTTCCTGAGAAATAGTCAGCACTTACAGAATGCTACTTAACAGTAATTGAAAGAATGTAAAGGGTTTTTTTAATATTCCATGGAAGAACTCGGCTGCTTAAAAGGGTCATATTCATAACGTATTGCTTGGAATTAAATCTACAGAAATTTAATACTAAGCACAAATGTTTTGGGAGTTTTGGTGGTGTTGGTCTTTTTTTTTTTTTTTTTTTTAGTTAATGTAATTTAAAAATAAATATAATAAATCACCCTCATTGGCTCATCAGGGAAACCAGCTTTTCTCGGTCTGTCTTCACGACGGGTTCTCAGAATCTGTTTGGCGTCTTTTTCAGTCAAAATTGGTGAAGTGTCTAAAGACAGAAAAGCAGAAATTAGTTCTGAAATTACCAAAAAGTTAATATTTTATCTGTCTGTTGTAGAATGAAATGTCTCCAAACCCGATTTTTGTCTATATACAAAGTGTTCTTTCATTACAGCCCCTTCCCAGGGGATATTGCATACCAGGAGATATGAGTGGAATTTTAAACCATTTTTAGACTTGTGCTTTCTATAGATCTACCAGTATGAAGCAAACCTTACATATTCATGTTACTCTCTAAAATGAGAAAATATAACAGCACTGTCTAACCGCTGACATTAGTAACTCTTCCAACTCTTTGTGCTTTTCTGTGTTGCTTTATTGTTTAGGATTGTTTTTCAAAGTAATGAGCTAGACTTTTTTTTGCAAAGAAGAGATTGCATTGAACATTTAACTTGCAGGACCTTGGTAAAGTAATATCAAAATAGTAAGCTTGTAAAATTAAACTCTCTGGTTTTAGAATAAATGACTACAGTATGGTAATGCAGAGAGTAAAGTATCTAATACAAGAGCACAATTGTTAAAAATAAAATCATGGGAAGGCTGCAATGTAAAAATAGTTAAGTATAAAAAATGAAATATGAAAATACTAAAATACAAGGTTAAAATACTAGTACTACTATAATATGCTCTGCAGCTCTACATACATATGCAGGTTTGTTTTATATAAACTCCTACCTGTAAAAGTGGTCATCAGGACCAAAAAGAAGACAACCACAAGTAACTTCTTCATTTTGATTCTGCTTTCTCTCAGTCTGTTCCAAAATGAGTAATGCTGACTGAGGCATTAGCCTATTTGAAGTCGCTACGTCAGTCACAAATGTTTGTTTATGCTTTAACTAATTTGAGCGATAGTATGATTTTGAAAACATCTGGCCTGAAGTTTTGAATTAGGCTATTATCTGCTCACACATTCTCAGCATAACTCTGTTCCTGAGGGAAAGAAAATAGAAGACCTTTTTTCCACTTCAGGCTTCAGAATTACACTGGATATTCTAAATTTGTGAAAATAAAACACATCACCTTACATTTAGCATAGCAAGCCATGGTTCTGGGTGCCTAAGGTGAACTATTGTTTTTTAAAAGAAACGATTGCCCATTACTGAATGTTAATCTCGAAGGCAGCCGCAAAGGGGCCCCTTTTTCAGAAATTGTCTCTAACTTTACTCCAGCTCAGAAGTACATATTAATGTGGTTTAACTCCAGCAAAGCCAAATCATCGCTGCTGAAAAACACAGCAGAGAGATTTTTATCAAATTAATAGAACCATACAAATGAAAACTCACATAACTCTTCTGTTTTCAGGACAAGTTAGTAGAAAACAGGATTATAAATGTCCTTACTAGTAAGCATAATGTGAAGTAAGAATGTAGGTTAACGAATGTCATTGCAAACAGCTAGTTTCTGCCTTGAGAACTGTGACTGTCTGGATCTCTCCTGAGCAGCCCTGTGCCAGACATATGGCACCAGCATCACCGATTTGTAGGAAAAGAAATAAGTGTCCCTTTGAATATAGCATATGAAATAGGTAGTCAGAATTCATCACCGGCTCTCGCACGAGGGATGTGCGTAATCAGCACTCACACAAGGGACGTGTGTAATTAGCACTTCCCCTCCGAGGGAAAGGTGCGGCGCATCCCCATACCTCCTGCACCACAGGGATCCCCCCGGGCTTTGCCAGCCTGGCTCGGAGCAGCCCTTCTCATCTGTGCATTTTTATTTCCTAAAGAAGCGGTGTTTATTCTGGCTGTGCCACCATGTCTGCACGAGTCAGCCAGTTTCAGTGAGACCTGGCAGAGCGCTGGGGGTCTCATAAATGTTAAGATATGGAAAGGTTCAAGAAATCAAACAGCAGGTGAGAAGAGGGGCTCTGCGAATGCCCCCTCGGGCGGACACCTTGGGGGTGTCCTTAGCTTCAGCGTCCTTAGCACAACCGCTTGCACAGTTACTTATCAGTTTATGAAAATCTGACAGAATCATGGGCTAAAAGGGAGAGCGCTGTAGGTGTGAGGGCTGGACCAGGGTGAAAGCAGGTGATGGAAACGAAGCAGTTCAGGGGCCGGGCAGTTCTGGGGTTCCAACGTCCTGTTATGGGACTTTTCTCGGAAACCCAAGTACTGCCGAACCGTGGAACATTTGCATTTTTCAGCGTGTGTTTTAAGACACCAACAGCCTAAAATCCAAGAAACGCTGTGTCTGTCGTGTGGATTTATGCAATTGTTCAAGATACTGTTTTGAAAGCGCAAACCACTGTGGTTTCTAACAGCAGCAACTATTTATTTTTAGAACCGGTACAGGGGAAACAGCGTAACATGTAAGGACAGGAGGAAATTAGTGGGGGGAAGCGCTTATGGTTGGGGTAATCCAGGAACAAATACCGCGGCAGCCGGGCAGCCTCCTCCACCGAGGCCCTTCGCCTCGGGTTCGCCGCCCGGCGGCCGCGGCCCTCTGCCCCCGCTGGAGCTGAAGCCGGGCCGCGCTGCCACACGCTGTCGCGGCTGCCGGGAGTCGCGATAAACCGCTAACGAACGAACCCGCCCGCCCGCCCCGTTTCCGGGCGGCGCCCGTCGCCTGGCAACCGCCCTCCGCCGCTTCCGCTTCCGCCGCCCCAGCGCATCCCTGGCGCCCGCCGCTCGCCTCCTCCCGCCCTGGGCGCTGCCGGCCGCCCCTCGGCCCAGCGCAGGCGGCCGCGGCCGCGGGGAGCCCCCGCCGCGGGGAGAGGGCGGACGGCGGCGGCCCCCAGCGCAGGGGGGGCGCGGCGGCCTGACGGGAGGCGGTGTGAGGGGCCGGGGCCTCGGCGCGGTGCCGGTCCCGGTCCCGGTCCCGTCGTCGTCGTCCCCCGCTCCGCCCCCGCAGAGGGGCCTGAGTGGAAGCGGGGCGTTTGGGGGCAGCCGGAGCCGTGTGGCGGCTCCGTGCTGGCGCCTGAGGGGAGCGGGTGAGAGAAGGGCCGGGCCGGGAGGAGGTCGGGCGCCGGCCGGCCTTGCGCTAGGCCCGGGCAGGCAGCGGAGGAGCCCCTCGCACCTGGCCAGCACTGAAATCCTTCTGTCGGTTGGTAGGTCAGATGTGGGGCGAATAGGTGCTTAGCCCTAAGAAGGGATTAAAAGATGTTTCGTGAAGCTGCGCGTTGGCGCCTTGAACGAGGGGGCCGTTCCCGGGCTCGCCCTGCTGTGTGCCCGGCTGGTGCGAGGGGTTAGGCTGGCGAGGCCGAGCTGCTGAGGAATGGAAGGGACGGAGAGCAGAAGCGACGCTTCCTCCTCGGTGGTCGCAGACTGGAGTTTGGCGTTTTGGACTCTGTGCTCTGTGATCCTGCCGGTGCTGATCACCCTGTGGTGCAGCTTCCAGCGGTCCCGGCGGCAGGTGTTAATACGAGACATCTTTCGCAAGAGCAAGCATGACTGGCACTACACAGACCTCTTTGGCCAGCCCTCCTACTGCTGCGTGTGTGCCCAGCACATCCTTCAGGGTGCTTTCTGCAACTGCTGCGGGCTGCGTGTCAGCGAAGGATGCCTCAAGAAGGCAGACCAGCTTTTTCTCTGCAAGGAAATTATGATGAGGAGCGATGGTGGAGCCCACATCTCTATGCCACACCACTGGATCAGAGGCAACGTCCCGCTCTGCAGCTGCTGTATGATATGCAAACAACAGTGCGGTACACAGCCCAAGCTCTGCGACTACAGGTACTGCAAGGGAATTTGACTTTGTATGAGAAAGTACGATGCCATATCAGTATTGTATTTGCCGCAGGGTTATTGGAACACGTTACCCCGAAGGGGATCCTGCAGTAGTCAGATATGAAATTCTTTTAAAAAAACAGCTTCAAAGAACCTAAAACTAAAATGGATGCTTGTGGGTAATTTGAGTCGTAGATTAAGAGTATGTCATTGCGTCTCATCTCTGCTTGTTCTCTTAATTGCATTACTCCAGCATGATGTGCTAGCTACTGTATAATTACATATAAAAGGCTCTCTGTGTCCAAGAGAGTTTATATTTCAGGGGATGACCTTAAGAAGGTTCTAATGCACTTGTCATTTGTACAGTGGATATCCTGAGCAATTTGGGTGGCACAGCTCACAATTCAGAGCACCAAAATGTGTATGCATCTCTGCAAAATTGGCATCTGCTCAGTGTAACTAGAACAAACAACCATCCTATCGCTGTTTTAAGTTCATTTTAAAGGATACTCAAAAAAAGCTAATGGGAAGTTTTAAAAGCTACTGTAATATAATCTGTTGTTAAAAGTTTGTCGTAAGAGTGTTAAAAAATGTTAAGGAACCATTGAATGGGCTTGCACTGTCATCAGTAAGGCTGCTTACAAAGTCGTTAGCATGGCACATAGTGGCATGTTGTGCCCAAGTATAGTGCTACTGTTCCAGGTCCTGGGTACAGTGTAAGTGTTACTTCAGCCTTCTCAAAGGATGTCATCTTTCCAGCATGTATTCTGCCAGCTTTTGCTTTGCTTCTGTGTGATACTGTCAAATTGCTTGGTAAGTAGCAGAATTACAGTGTAAACGAGCATACTATCAGAAACAAAACCTTGAGAGACAGTGTTGTGTAGGAGAGGAGGGAAGGAGAGGGGTTTGGAGGCAAAGGGGGAAGGAAGGAAGAAGAGGAAAAGAAGAAAGTCACACAAATATCATTGCTACTCTAGTTGTGTGCTGGATTAGTCAAAAGGACTCCAAAAATAGCTTTCGCAGCTGCTTAAACCAAGGCTTTGGATGTAGCAAACAAGGATTAACATTCTGCAGAGGCTGGCAGCGGATATTGCAGTATTTCCTCTTGTTCTAGTCTGTTTTCCAGGACAGCTTTTAGAACAGGTCAAAAGGCTGAGCAGTTTTTCATAACAATATCCCATCAGCCTTGTACAGTATTGTGTAACCTTTTAGGTTTCAGACTTAAAGAGGTATTATCAATCTTAAGAAATTTATTAATTAATATTAGAAGTAACACTTTGTTAAATTGAACTCTAGTGTTTTAGCTGTGCTCTTTAAGGATGGATAGGAGTTCAGTTTCTCAGTGCAACTGTTAATATTGCAGACAACGTAAGAAGATATTTATAGCACCTGCTTTTGGAATTAAAAAGAATAGAATTAATTTAAAACCATTGGGTTGGGTTTTTTTCCACAGAATTCAAATGCTTTTCTAGACTTGGAAGCACATGACCAAGTTATGTAATTTTCTGTAGCCAATACATAGTTATGTAAACTTCCAATGCATGGTTTTCTCTGTAATGTGCTTAAAACATTACTTATAATGGTGCATGTAAACATAAGTACTTTTCAGAAAGTTAGTCTAGCTAAAATAAATAAGCAAAATCGATGTGCCTGTTGTTTGAGGATTTTTTTCATGTTTTCTTGGTCTTTTTTCCAGATGTGTGTGGTGTCAGTACACTGTACATGATGAATGCATGATGGATTGTTTAAAGACTGAGGAGTGTACATTTGGAGAATTCAGAGACTTAATTATTCCACCATACTATTTGTCTACAATCAACCAGATTCGTAAAGACAAAAGAACCAATTATGAAAAGGTAATTGTCTACTGTTTCTTAGTTTTGTAATATATTAAAAAAAACAAAAACAAAAACAACAAAAAAAACCCAAACCAAAACCGAACAAAAACCCCACACAGTAAAACTTGAACTCAGTACGTTGTCAGGTTAATAACTATCAGGTGAATGTTTCCATATATTTGAAGTACTTGCAGTGTTAATTTGGAGGTGTTTTTCATTTTATTAACATGGTAGTTGAAGCATGAGCAGACGTTTGGATTTTGTTATTCCAAAACAACACTGAGATTTGGGTATCTTACTTCCTTGAATGTTTTGTGATTTTTCTGTGGCTGTATTCATAACATTGTAGTATTTGTTGTCCTAGGCACTGTAGAACAGAAATCTTTGACCTTGGTGCATCAGAAGTATTTGTTTCTGGTTTGACTACTTCAGACTAATTGGTAGCTTCCTCATTTCAGCAGTTACAGGGGATGGGTTTTGGAGCAAGGTTTTAAACATTTTCAGACATGCAGTATTTGTGTGACTGACTGACTTTTACCTTTTTGCAGGTGGTACCTTACTGCAGAAAACACTGGATGCCAGTAATCATACTGGCTAATACTCGTAGTGGAAACAACATGGGTGAAACTTTACTAGGAGAATTTAAAATTCTGCTGAACCCCGTTCAGGTATTTACAGTGAAAAGCCACTATAATAAAATAAAAGTTTAAATTAGAATAAACATCACTTTGCTTACACAATGGCAGTAGGATCTTGTGGAAGATCAGTAAAGGAAACAAATTCATGCCGTTTGTTCTTTTAGAAAGAGCTCTTATATAGAGAGACCAAAAGTGCAGAGGCTCCTCCCACCCCCAAGTTTGTTATGGTTCTAAAACTGGTCCAGTTTTTTATTTATAGTAATACATGCAGTAATTCTCTTAATGATAAGTATCTGGCTCTTGAAACAGTGTACAAGTTGTAGAAAAATATTTAGATCTTCTTAATTTGAAACCTGTATTTGTTTAAATCCTCACTTTACTTGTGAAAATGTCAGTTGTTTACAGTTGCTCCTTTGTGTTGTTGCTTTCCCCTTAAAATCCACTGCGATGGCACAGGATGTTGACATAAGGCAGTTAGTTGTTCCTTGGATTTCCTGGCTGCAGCATAATACTCTTCCTTTGAAGTTCAAAACCCAGCCTTAGAATACAGCCTAATAGGAATCAGTATGTGTTTGTTTTAAATGCATCCCAATAAGCCTTTAAAGACTAAACCTCTTCGTATGCTGACTATTTAAAAATAACTTTTACCTGAAGTCTTTCATCTTGGCAGAATTCATTGTAATGCCTCTAGATACAGACTTTTCTTAGGACTCTGTCTGCTTGGTTTATCAATGACAATTATTCCTAGCTAAGCAGCTGGAGCTCTATTGTGAATTTGGGAAACCAAATCCTGCTCATAAAAGTCAGGACAGCTCATTTGCTAATGTAATATTGTAAATGGAGAATCTTTGTTTTGCATTAGAATGAACTTCTTGAAGTTGTTTATCTGTGAGGCAAATCTGAGTCATGTTATGTGAAGTTATGGAACTCTTTATTTTCCTTTCTTCTAGGTTTTTGATCTAAGCAAAATTGCACCTGCTAAAGCACTCCAACTTTGTACCTTGCTGCCTTGCAATGCTGTCAGGGTTCTTGTCTGTGGTGGGGATGGCACAGTAGGCTGGGTCCTGGATGCAATTGATGAAATGAAGATAAAGGTATTGGGTTTTAAATTAAAAGATGTCTTACGGTGAAATGTCTTACGGTGGCCAGCAGGAACAGGGAGGTGGTTGTTCCCCTGTACTCGGCACTGGTGAGGCCGCACCTCGAGTACTGTGTTCAGTTTTGGGCCCCTCACTACAGGAAAGACATTGAGCTGCTTGAGCATGTCCAGAGAAGGGCAACCAAGTTGGTGAGGGGCCTTGAGCACAAGTCTTATGAGGAGCGGCTGAGGGAACTGGGGTTGTTCAGTCTAGAAAAGAGGAGGCTGAGGGGAGACCTTATCGCTCTCTACAACTACCTGAAGGGGGGTTGTAGTGAGGTGGGTGTTGGTCTCTTCTGTCAGGTGTCTGGAGATAGGACAAGAGGAAATGGCCTCAAGTTGAGGCAAGGGAGATTTAGGTTAGATATTAGGAAAAATTTTTTTACTGAGAGGGTTGTCAGGCATTGGAATGGGCTGCCCAGGGAAGTGGTTGAGTCACCATCCCTGGAGGTATTCAAAAAGCGAGTGGACAGGGTACTCCAGGGCATGGTTTAGGGGGCATGGTTAATGGTTGGACTTGATGATCTTGAAGGTCTTTTCCAACCGAAATGATTCTATGATTCTATGATTCTATGAAATGAGTTTTGGAGCTGCTAAAGTGCTACACCTATTCTCTTACCTGCATTTATTGTTTTCATCTTCCTGAATAAGCCTACGGAGAAATATTTGCAGAATTGCTTGTTCATATGGGGGGAATGCATCTTGTTATGCATCCCCGTAGTTCAGGAAAAATACGAAAGCTTTAGATTTTTAAATTATATTTAAAGCTGTTCTTTCTGTAAAACAAGCTGCAGAATATTTTATGCATTGTTCTTTCCTCTTTGTCTGAACAGATTTATTTTGTCATAAATGGCATGGCTAATAATGGCTAATGTGCTCTGACTGGTTATTTCTCCCAGCGTGCTCAATCTTTTATAATAACCTCATAATTTTGCTGGCTATACTGGTTATATTGCCAGTGCATGAATAAGTGCAGTAATTTGTTTCTGCTCCTTATCATATATTCTAAAGAATCTATCAGTCTGCAGCCTCGCCTATTAACAGCAAGTAGAGAAGGAAAAAGTAAGCTGTATGTTTACTGTTGATTTGAAATGGAAGATATTCCAATTTACAGGGTACTACTAAGAACTCCTGAGAAAATTAAGAATGAAAAAGAATTACTAGGGCTTTAGTGCTTTACCTAATAAACTTTTTCTCTAGTGATAGAAGGAGGAAAGCTACTCTTCTTATATCAATGTCTTTTTTTTTTTTTTTTTCTTCTCCTGTGGCTTTCTTGTTAATACAAGAAATGTTGTAGTTGAAGGCCATTGTTACAACTTCATGCATAGTCAAAGCGAGCTTCTTTGAGAATTTTTATGTACTGATAAAGTAGAAATGCAGCAAAGTGTAACTATAAAGGTTAATGAATATGAGTGTATGGTTACTTGGTCTTGGACACTTGATATATTGTCCCTCAGAGCCAATATGGTTGATGAAATCTGGGTTCTTCTTTGTTTCCAAGCATTCGAATTGAGTCATTGGAATTACATAAATACTGTTGAGATTATCAGCAAAACCTTTTTATTATCAGCAGTAGGTTATTTGCTCCCTTCATTTATCTTGACTCTCAAATACAGGTTACCTGGCTGATAACTCTTCTTGAAAAAATAGTAACCATAATGCCACTTATTGCAAGTACTTTTCACAGCTGAATTTCAAAGGCCATAGTACATCTGAAATAACTGTTCACCCTTCTGTGGTAAAGAGAGCAAAGACCTTTGCTCAGGTGGCCATTTTGAATGTCTGCTTCTGTCACTTACTCTGTGATCTGCAGAGGTGATTATTGTCTGCTCCATCTATTGATAACAGTTGGAGCTGTGTGTGTATGTGGCACCACTGAAACTTAGATACTGACTTTCCTTCTTTGAGTATGTGAATGTCTGTCCGTGGTTGAATACTCTAGTGTTATATGCATCTGTTGTTTTAGACCTAACTTCACTTCAGTCTTGTAAGAGCATTTTGATGTATTGTTATGGTTTACAGCCTTGTGTGTTATGTCACTCTTAATGTTCATATCATTTCCCAGAAGTATGTGCAGTAATGATGTTAGTAACTTACCATGGCTGCAGCAAGTCAGCAGCATATAATCAGGAAATCAGATGAGAAGTTCGGGTTTCCACTTCTAGATCCAAAGCATCATTCTTTTGAAGGCATACTCTGTTCAGTATTAATAATGCATTGTTCCATATTGCGTTTGTATTCTCTTTTCTTTGCACAATGGTTTAACATTTCCTTCCTTTGCATTATCCCTACGATAAGTACTTAAATGTGCCATCTGCTATACTAACGCTGCCAGCTCTATTGCTCTGCAGTATGTAACAAGCTGCTCTGAAGATGAATGCTATTTATCTAACCTGAACATTTGCGGGTAAAAGGGAGAAAATGAGTGCTGAAAAAGGAACTAATATGCAGTGGTTTTGTATCCTAGGGGCAAGAATGTTATATTCCACAAGTTGCAATTTTACCTCTGGGAACAGGTAATGACCTGTCTAATACACTGGGCTGGGGTGCAGGTTATGCTGGAGAAGTCCCTGTAGAACAAATCTTACGAAATGTCATGGAGGCAGATGGAATCAAACTAGACAGGTAAGTAACAGTGAAAAGATAAATTCTGTAGAAACAAATACTACTACAGCTCTGCTGATAGCCATTTGCAGCAGTATATGTAAAGAAATACAAGTATTGCTGGAGGGAACTGCAAAATGACTGAGGTCCAAAATTAGTCTTTATTTAGTTGTTCTACAAGGCTTAACTCTTTCATAATTTAACTAAGTTTGAATCTTTTTACTTGATCCCAGTATAGATATGAGATTCCTGACTACAGCTTTGATACTAAGTGAGAACAGGCTGTCATGAGTCTAAGTAATGGCTGTTGTTTTTCAGATGGAAGGTTCAAGTAACAAACAAAGGATACTACAACTTAAGGAAACCAAAGGTATGGTTTGCAAGTATAAATATGGATTGTATGGAATACTTGTATGTTTATACTTATTTTTCTGGTTACCTATTTCCCATTAAACACTGTGACTTTAAAATCCTAATAATGATATTTAGTAAGACCATAACTAGAAGTTCTGTCTTACAGGTATTCACCATGAACAACTACTTTTCTATAGGACCTGATGCTCTCATGGCTTTAAATTTTCATGCTCATCGTGAGAAGACTCCCTCTCTGTTTTCCAGCAGAATTATTAATAAGGTGTGTTTGGTAAAGTGACATTTTCTCCTTGTAGTTGTTGACTTGACTTAAGGCTATTTTTTGCTTTACATTACTTTACTCCCCTACTTCCTTTCATGCCATTTTAAGAGTTTGAACTCATTTTTCTTGGGGAGGGGATTCCATAGGTAAAACATGTTTCCAGCCCACTCACAGGTGTTCTGCCTTGCCTCTGCTTGCTTGCTTACAGAATATGGTGTTTGTTCAGTTTTTGTTTAGAATGTTTCATTTGCTTTGAAACTTAATGGGTTAAGGACCTTGCCTATTTCCTTTTAAAGTGGAAAGCAAGTTTCTTATGCAAGTTGTAGCCTATCTCATGAAGAAAGCTTAGTTGAAGGATGTGCAAATATGTTAAGTATGAATTTTAGTTAAGGTTTGCAGAACGATAACTAAACATCAATATTTCAAATAGTCTTCATATGTATTGTCTTTTTCTAACAGTGTTTTCTGTTCTCCTTGTTTTGGTTTTTATAGGCTGTTTATTTTTTTTATGGAACCAAAGACTGCTTAGTACAAGAATGTAAAGATCTTAACAAAAAGGTTGAGGTAAGTTTTTTTAACTTGCTTATTCTCTGGACAGTCAGTGGAATGTGAAAACTTACCTTGTGAAAGAAAAGGGGAAAAGCTTTGCAGCTTACATCTATGTGATATTTGTATAAGGGTGGCTCTGGACTTGGAGTATTTTTGATGTAACTTTTGCTATCTGCAGCTTACTTCATGGAATTCATGTCTTTGAGCTTACTGAAAATTCCTCAATTTTTTTCTGGCCTTGACTCCGTTCTATGAGTTCAAGTACTGATATTCAGATAAAATTTGCCTTAGCACCAGAGACTTGCATAAGTGAGGGTTCCTTTTTCTTTTCTCTATTAATAGAAACTTATTACACCTTAGGATATCTTGTGATATCAGAAGTCATTTTTTAAAAGTATGAAAAGAAAACATGTTCTATTTGTACAGGGCCAGTTTTTCTTCAAGTGGAAGCCTATTAAATGCATAAAGAGAATAACTAGCTTATATTGAAATACTGAATTTGATCCACAGTAATTAACTTCTGTTTGTCTTTTAAAGCTAGAGTTGGATGGTGAGAGAATAGAGTTGCCCAATTTGGAAGGCATCATTGTCCTGAATATTGGATATTGGGGAGGTGGCTGTAGGCTCTGGGAAGGAATGGGTGATGAACCTTACCCCTTGGCGAGGTACACAGTGCATCTTTTTCTTTTTTTTTTTTTTTTTTTTTTCCTTTAACAGTTCTTGTGCTTGTGTAACCAGACTTGTCTGAAAGTCAGAAGGTTACCTAGTGACAGTAGGCTATCTCAGATTTTTTATCTTCCTCATGTTAGACACTTGGACTAAGTGCATCCCACACATTAAGTTTTGGGGGTTTTTTTTTAAGACCTTCTCAAAATGTCTGGCATGATTAAGCAATAGCATTGAAGAGGCTATTAAAAATAAAGGTAGCCTTCAAAAAGTTAAAAATATGTTCATTTCAGAATATAAAAGAACACATCTTAATAGAGCTTAAAATAAAAAGTAAAAACAGCGCAAGCCAAAAAATTTACTCCCGTGCTTGAGTAAGCTGGCTGGAGCAATACTAAAGAGAATAGATGGGTACATTAGTTATTCCCTCTTGTGATTTCCTTCTTCAGAAGTTTTATATATAAATATACTTAATAGTTCTGTTACAAGGCTTATGATCCTGGATTTCTAAAAAATGTTTGGGCAAGGTCCTTTACCAAAATCTAAAAAACTAAGCCATTAAAAGATTTTCCTGTAGATTAATAACTGAGGGAAAAGACAGAAAATTGTACAAATCTATGAAAGAGAAATCCACTGTGGGCCTTAAGTATGCACGATGATCCTTGGAAATTATGGATATATCCATAATTTCCAGAAGCTAGCTAGGGTGTACCAGCTGGTGTATTGCTCCATACTTGCGGTTTTTGTATGGCTTCCTTTGCCATTCAGTGTGACTTGTTGTCCATCACAAATAGATGGTTTAAACATATTTGTAGAATAACATTTGTCTTCTTTATAGGAATACCCATAAAAGGACTGTGTAATATTTGGACAGGTATTCTAGACCTCATGAGCATCACTAAAAAGAGTCTCTTTTCTTAATTCATAGACATGACGATGGACTTCTGGAAGTTGTTGGTGTTCATGGTTCTTTCCACTGTGCCCAGATTCAGGTGAAACTAGCAAATCCTGTTCGCCTAGGGCAGGCACATACAGTGAGGGTAAGTGGTGTTTATGAACCTGTTTCCCTAAATTTTTTTTTAATACACAGTATAGAATCTCAAGCACTCAACTGTCTCATCTGAAGTTGCAGTTTGCAGTTAAGCTAGATGTTTCTCTTGCTTAGTAAAAATTAATTATGTCATAATTCACAGTCTTCTGTTGCTGTGGTTGGTGGTCTACAAGTGCAACTAATTATATACTAAGTTTCTCCCTGGCCAGGCTGAAAATGTGCAGCATCAGTATATTGTAGTTGTAAAAGGTATCTTCAGAGCTACTTTGAACTGCTATGATTGTGTGTTCTTCTATTTAATACCAGCTGATCTTGAAGAGTTCAAAGATGCCGATGCAGGTGGATGGAGAGCCATGGGCTCAGGGGCCCTGCACTGTTACCATAACTCATAAGACACATGCACTGATGTTGTATCACTCGGGTGAACAGACAGATGACGACGCTTCCAGCGTGTCTGAGCAAGACCACATGAGAGAACAAACGGATGAAGATGTATAGATTTTGCGGAATTCAACCTAATACAGTGATGAACTTCAGCTCATTAAGAACATTGAGAATGCCTAATCTAGATTAAGGTTTTGTGCCGTAAGGTTCATATTTGTGAATGAACTAGAGCTGAGGAAAAAGCCATGCTTTTACATTCATGAAAACTTTCACAGCTGAATTACCACAACTGTTTTGCCTTTTAGATTGGTGGTGATGCCCAGCCTTTCTAGTTCGAGGAGTTAGTTACTCTAATGGCAGGAAAGAGACAGATACTGCAGCCCTTCCTTGCTGTGGAATCAGATCTTCTGCACATACACAATGCAAAATATTTTATACCCTTGGAAAGGGAAACAGCTGGGAGTTTGGCCTGCTTCCACCTGCCCTCTTCCCCAGAACAGTTCCAGAACAGAAAACCAGACCAAGTAGGATGTGGGCTGATTTTCTGACAACAGCCTGCTCCTGGCTGCCATCTCTTCTTTGGAGCAAGACAAATACTCTTCCGTGCACCTGCTTGTGCAGTGCCTATCTGATATGCTTGACTGGGAGAGCGGAGGATCTGGGAGCTCTTGAGAAGGTGGTTAGCAAGAAAGATGCTTTTGGACCAAAGGTTTCTGGAAATATTCTGTTTGCGAATTACCTTTTTCAGTGGCTTTGTAAGCCATAGATAGAGTACTCCTGTGGTCCTGAGTACTCAAGATACAACTTCAAAATAATTGTACTATGACTTGCACTGAGGTACTGTAACTGACTCTGCTTCAGTTCAGTGAGAGGCTAATTCTAGTTTTTGTGTATAGCAACATCATAGTTCTTGAGGAGGCTTTGTGTGGGAAAATTTGGACAAAGGAGCTGTCTTTTTTAGCTGTTTAGAGGAGGGTTTTAATGAAATAATGATGATGGGCAAATGTGTTTGGTATTTTTTTAAAGGCTTGTTAAAGATCTTGCTTTGTAATTACCTGAAAAAGATCAATGGTAAAGTCAGTCTGTTAACTGTTTCAACTTGTAAGTGTGGAGGTTGAGAGCTAGGTTTGCAGGGGTTAGCAAGTTCTGGCGTTCATGTGTGTAATTTGATTGTGAAAAAAAGGGTGGAAGCATTTGTTTTCTGACTGGCTCTTAGGGTGTCAAAGATACCTTGTTGGACCTGAAACTTCATTTCCTATATGAGTATAGGGTGAGAAAAAGATTGGTGGCCTATACTGATAGTAAAGGTTAAGAACACATACAACAGTACATGGAAACAGTCAGTTTGGCATATCTGAAGCTTCTCAGGTTAAAAGCTTCTCAGGTGAAAACATCTTCATGATTAACAGAAGTAAAAATCTGCTCCTTTTTTCTTTTGTTGTAGGTATTTTAAGCCCGGAGCAGGTGAGAGCTATGAGTTGAGGTTTAAAATTTGTCACTAAGTAATTCAGTTAAGTTCAGTTGAGTTACTGAAAGTGATCTTCCAAGTAGGAAGATAATTTATGCTGAATGTATACTGTATAAGCTAAGATCATAAGAGAAGTTGAGAGCTTTGGTCTGAACTTTGAATATTGCTGCTTTTGTCAGAACTGTCCCAATCTTCTTTTTTTTTTTTTTTCTTTTTTTCTTTATGCTAACCGAAAGCGATACCACTGGGTAAAGTAGGCTGTGTTTCTGGGTTTTGTAATATGAAACTGTTTTTCAACAATCTATAAAATGATGTTTGCATTAACGGTGAATGGACTATTTATATTTTAAAATAATTTATTGTGAAACCTTGGCAAAGTCAGTATTTTTAAAACCTTCAATTGTAATCCTCTTTGGAGAGCATTTTTAACTTGATGGTATTCATTGTAGAAAGTGTATGTACTAGATCTTAAATACTACTGATTATCAGTGAATTTATAGATGTCTGAAAATGTGATTAGAGTGTAATGAACTGTAAAGCAGAAGCCATTTGTAAATTCCATGTTCATTAGCCTTATACACTTCATCTTAATTATTTTATTGTATGTAAATATAGAGAACAAATAGTTAAATCTATGTCAAAAGTGTTTAAAATACCCAAAAGTATAGTATGTTAGACAAATCCACTACCTTTTTTTTTTTTTTTTTTTTCAGTTATGAGGTTCGATTTGTATTGGCTTCAAAAATCTTACTAGTTATTAATTTTTTTAAAAAACTTGTAACCATCAGCACCCTAAAAATAGTTAAGGTCTCTGCTATGGTTTTTACCTAACTATTGTTTACAAACAAACGACAAGTCTCTGGAAAAGCAGGGTATGTGCTATGAAAGGCAGCGTTTTCTCAAGAGAAATGACACTGCTGGCTACTTAACCTAAACTATTCATAACACAGTTTAAAGAGGTACCTGAAGTTGATCACATGATTATTCAAATTCTTTTATAGCCTAAGAACCTGTAACTGCTCAAAAACTTCACTTTTTGAACTCCTGACATCTAGAAAAAAAAAAAAATTACGCCAGGACTTTGAAAGTCTTCCTCTTTTACAGTAGATGAGCTGGCTTCTCCACTTGTGCTTTGCCTGAGTGGGTACCAGTGATGTTGCACTATGTTTGTGCAGGCAAGGTCCTCCCACTTACTGTGGCTTGCTAGGACTCCAGTCCTAAATGCGTGAAATCCTCTTTGGGAAATGTGAATCCATCATTCCTTTTGGAGAAACAAAGCAGAATTGGAAGTGAAAGTAGCATCTAAATGGGTGCTTGTTTGGGAAAACCCCTGGTAAATGGTCTTGTTTCTGTTGGACAGATCATCCCCTTCTTGCATGTGGAAGTGAAGAAGTTTGTGTTTCACAAATTGACTGTTAGTCATTGCAGCAAATGATAGGTAGCAAACGTAGCTGTTGTTAAGCATGGGGAAGCCTCTTGTAAAATTGTATTTATGGTATGGAGAATATTCTGTAAGGTTGAAGTGTCTAGTTCCCAGTCACACATGGGGTCATCCTTCTATTGTAACTCTATGTAGCTGTCATGCATGAGGAAAAAAAAAGTTCTTTTTAAACATACGGTGTTAGCACTAGAATCTGTTGGGAAGTCTTGGTGTTTCCGACACGCTGTCCTTTGATTTCAATGTATCCTCCTTTCCAGTATGTTGCAAATTGGGTTAAAGCCTGTTTTGAGTTTTGTCGAACTGTTTTAAGTGTTAGTTCAACTGCAGACAGTAAATGTCAGCAATGGGCACCCAGATTCTAATGCTAGCATAAACGAACTTTTCTAATTTTTAATATACCTGTAGCTGCTTAATGTTGTCATGTCTGCGTTGTGACTGTAAAACTGTTACATGCTGCTTTAATGTTGTAGGTGCATAAAGCACCAGTACAAAAAGCTACTCTGTAGCTCTTCTGAAAGCAGATTGGAAACCTGAAAATACTGCAGTACATTCTCTATCCAGAAGAGGGTACTCTGCAGCTGGATCTCATGTCCTCCACTGAAGAATTTTCCCTTACCCTCTTAATGATTAACATTGGAAAAATTGTGAAAGTGATGTTTCGAAAAGATAAATAATCAATAGTTTCTTCTGGCAGTCTTCATACAGCATACCTTTGTGTAAAACGTACAGGGTGAATAATCAATTCACAAAGTTTATTTTTAAGTTTTATTGCTGCATACACTAGCTTAACTGACTTTTGGTCAGATCCCAATAACTCTCTTTACTGTAGGTTCTCACTCCTGCGACATGCAGCACAAAAAATTTAAAGTTGTATGGAGAGCCTTTCTGTGAGTCAGCTTCCTGCCTTGCTCAAACCTCACTTGATTACACACACACATTGAGAGGACGTGTGTGCCTATTTTCATGTGCATAGAACTTCTTGTCGTAGGCTTTGCTTTACTTTGTGTTTTCACTTGAGCAATTCATAGCAGGGTTAAACTGTTTCAAATGCCACATGCATTTTGTATCTTTCTCCATGTCTGGACTTTTTTAAAAGGCATCTGAAGCCCAAACTTGCATTCTTCATCTTCAAAAATTGCTGAGGTGAATGGCATTCACTTACGTATTTTTTTTTTCTAAGTATGTCTATTATTCCTGGTGTTTAAAGCAGGTTAGGGTAGTATTTAGAGCATACTTTTAACAGCACTTTGGAATTACTGCAGTTATTAAAGAACATAGTCTTATGTTTTCTTTCTACTGCAATGGTGATATTCCTGTTTCAAATTAATTTGGAATTATGTTCAAATTTGAACATTTTTCTCAGCTAGCACTGTTATGAATTGCATTTCATGTTCATGATGTAAAGACTGTATAGCATAATGTATGCATTTGATACTCTTTTTTATATGTTCACTTTCAATGTTGCCCCTTCATAGATTTTTTTTTCCAGGTCTTGCTTTTCTTAGGCACTAAGTAACTTGAAACAATATTTACTTTAGTTAGATGCTTTAAGTTCGTGCTCTCGGAAAACAGACTTGAGTTTCTTCTGGTTGCAAAAGAAAATGCTACCATGTTTGAACATACTTGGGGAAAATCATCTTGTTGAGGCAATGCTTATAGCAAGAGTAAGTTAATAGTTTCTTCTGTATAACTTCAGCTGATTCAGATTGAGAAATTTGTTCCCCTGTACATTTCGTCTTGCTAGTGTTTACACCTACTCAGTAAGTACTTCTTTTCCTCAGTCATTTAATTACTCATTTTATGCTGGCTCACTTTCAGCTAAAAATGTCATTTGGGACAGTATCAAAAGCTCTCCTGAAATCAGGATAGTGAGCTTTTCTTCTATCCACTTTACCCTTCATGCCAGCTAGCTTGTCAGAAAAGAAAATTGGAATGGCTTTGTACAGCTTATTATTAGCACAGTGACCCACCTGTTTGGCTTTCTCAGTCACCATCAACACACCTGGAAGATATTAGAAAGGCCTCCAAAGGTTCCCAGTCCCCCAGACCTATTTTGAAAGTACAGTTTTTGCTCTTTGCTGCTGGGGAGGAACCTCCCCATTCTCCACAGGTTTTGAGAACTGATAGTTAAAGGTTCTGGTTTTCAGTTTGGCCAGTTCCTTCTGGTTCTGCATTATGTTGCACTGAAGCTCACAGCTTTCATAGTGTATGTTATTGTATCTCACTGGTTAAAAAAAACCTTAAAGCACTGTACCTTAGCTGTGAACAGCATAATGGTATCAATGTTATAATAGTTACTCTTTGTTTCTTGGCAACAAATGCTTTTTGGTAGAGCACCACTGTAACCTAGTTAGTTAATCTATGGGTAAGAGTAGGACACTTAGGAATCTTTGCACGCGTTTTAACTGAAAATCCTTTTTTGTTCTGTATTTCATACTGACTGCTAGCAGTTTTCTTCCTTTTGGAAGAGAAAAAAGATTTGACCCTTCAGTTAGGAGTAAACTAGGATATCTTCAGATTTAAAAATACTAGTACATAACTGATCCTTTTGAATGTGAACCACTTCTTTAAAAATGCTCTGACTTTTTTTCTGAGAAATGATAGCTGCTTCTTGAACACAGGAATGAGACAACAGAGACCACTTGTTCATTTAGCAAGTAAGTACATTGAGATAATTTACACATTCTCTATTTCAAATTCATTTAGGCCACAGTTCTAAAAGCATGGCGTGATCAAAATTTCTCTGTCTCACTAAGAGTGCTGAATATCCAGTTCAGGTTTTGGGCATCTCAGGGAGAGACTTCTAGCTGGAGTAAAGCCACATGCCTTGACTAAACCTAGTGATGTTATGTGGACTTACATTAGCTGAGGATCCGGCCCTTAACTGTTCAAAAGTATGAATGTATTCAAAATTTTACTTTGTTTCCCATTGATACTGCCCTGTTTACTGTGCTGTATACCCTTATTGCTGTATGTAATTCATTTTTTGCATTGTTTCATTTGCAACTTCTTTGTAGATTTCAGCATAAAACTAATTTTAAGAGTAAGTGGGAACTTACACTGTGAGTTTACTGCATTCTGTATCTTCAAAGTTTACGTCCCTCAAAAGCCATTTTGTCCGCTACCAACTGTTGTAATCCTTAGAGTACCTCCAGCCATTTTCTCTTTCTAGGATTTTTATAGATGGATTTTTATTTTTGTAGCTTGTAACTTCAATATGTATAGGAGTTATTTCTATTTAGTAATTGGTGACCAGAATACTGTAAAAATGTTACCTTTAAGAGGTGTAACTTTAAGTTAGTAATAACTACTTGCAAGAAAATACCAGCATGTTAACAGTTGAAAAAAAAAAAAAGTTATTCTTTACCTTGGAAATACTGTGATGCTGTGACTTGGGATTTGTATTGAATGTGTTTATGCATTTATTCTGAAGTTGCACTAAATAGGGAAAAAATGAGCTTAAAATGCAAGTAATAGATCAAAAAGTAAAATTATAACATCTTAGGTTTTTTTCAACCAAGAAAGGTGACATTTGGGATTCAGTATCTTTTTTGGTTTTCCCACAGAACAGTGAGGAAGGAGTGATCAGTGTACTCTTGATGGAACAGTTGTTTCCTTATGGCGAAGTTTGAGATATATATTATTTAGTGCCCAAATATAAGCAAAAGCTGTCTCTACCATTCCCACCTCTCTTCTCAGAAAACAAAAACTCAGAGCAAACCTGACTGCTCCCAGCTGTAAAGTATATGAGATCTTACTTGCAAAGAAATAACCAGCCAACATAATATTGAATGTCCAATTTAAATGTTTAAAGTCAAAATTTGCTAATTTTTTTTTTTTACATCAAGTGATGCTTTCAAATCCCAAATTGTTTTTCATTTGTTTTTTAAAAGGCAGCAAGCTGAAATGAGGGGATAAGGAGGTATTACTGTAAAATTCGTAGTCATAAAAGCTGGGAAGTGTGTTCTTTATTTGCTGCGTAGGCACAGGAAGTGTGATTGTGGAACGTCTCATAGAAGTCTCTGCACCCTCATTGGCTTCATCCAATATTTCTGAAGCAGGTGATAATACCATAGCCCCCTGTAATTGTGATGTTTGCTCAAATCATTACATGTGGGTGATGTGTATTATTTGAGTACTTGGGCCAGGTTCTGTCTGTAAGAAGCTGCAACTTCAGTGAAGTCACAGAACTCCACCCAGTTCTGTGGCGGTATTCCACATTAACGTAAGTGAAACTGAAGAAAACTTTTGTCTTCAGTCAGTTGTGTCATGGCCTGTCTCTTGTGACTTAAGCTCCCAGAAGGCTCCTTTGAGAAACATCTGCTCCATATTCTTCATAGAAGTTTGTAAATACAGACTTTTTCACAGCACTGACTCAGTTACTGAATTTCCTAATGCATCTTTTTGTTGTCTTGTTATTTGTACTGTATTTCTGTGTAGATTAAAGAGTGTGAATTAAAGTATTTAAACTCAGTTTTTCCGGCTCCTCACTATGCATAAAAGCAAATGCAAGTTTTCAACTCTGTAACAACCTAGTGATGATGATAACTGCCTGGCTTTTAGAAGGCTGCAGTATGATAAGCTTGGTCATTTTGAGAACAGAGTTGTATTTTGTCGAACACTGCAGCCATGCTTCTGCCTGAGATCCCTGCTGCAAAATCCAAGCGTTTCAAACCTCAGATACATGGAAAAAATTCTAGACAACATGGTAATGTCATTCAGAGCTAAAACTAATTCTGTTTGGTAACTTACAAAGATGTCTCAGCAGCTGCTTGCCCACTTCTGGTTCATCTTTCTCCTCGAGGTATTCGCCCCTGGGGAAAAGCTGAGTTTGTATGGCTTTGTAAGAGATATGTTCAAAATGGTTTAAAAACCCCAGCCTTCAATAGTAAGATGAAATGTCTAAATCATTCCTTCTCGCCAATGTCAGTGATTCGGCATCTTAAAATGGTTTGTGATGCACGCTCTTTATTTAGTCTAAGGGGGAAATAAGCCTACAACTTTCTTATCTGTAAAGAGCAATTTCTAAGAGTTTTAATGGGAGATGTTTTGGTGTTGTGTGGTGTTAATGTAAACTGGAGGCAGGAGGGCTGCTGAGCACAAGTCAGCACAATACACGCAGGGCTTTCCACAGACAGGGGAAGTGCTGCTGCTGGAAGATGTTCAGAGATCAAGTGGCTCAATGCTTTCTCCTGATGGCAGCAGATGGGTTAGTTTGGGCTTTTGGAAGTGAATAAATCTTCCTATGTGGCCACTTAATCATCGTGTCAGCTCCCTCCCCAAGTCCTCTCCTCTGTTCCCCGATCTCATTTGCACAAAAGAGAGAATGGGCTCTGGCCTCTTAGCTCCTATATTATGCCACAATCAAACCTTTTAAAGACTATTTCTGTGTTGTTTTCCATTTAAGATGGGGTCAGAGCATAGGTATTCAGCAGGTTTTCTCTCGGATGTAAGACAATAGTTTCACAGAGCTTTGAGGATCACTGGCACTAATGTTAATACAAGATCTAGGTTTAATGCATTTTTAAATGTTTTTAGAACTGCTTGAGTGAACCATGCAGAGCACCAACTTGAGCCAGACTTTAGCCTAAAGTTGTGCAAGAAGTCACACTGCAGGTACGTGTGGGGAAGAGCAGGGGATCTTAGAATAGTGTAAGACTGAAATTCTGTCTTTTGATAATAAAAGTAAAAACGTAAAATATTTGGTGAATGAAAAGTAAAGCGGTTGTGTGGGAGTCAAATAAGATTCAGGGAGTCCAGTGTTAGGCACCTGAGGGCTCAAACTCTGATTTCAGGGTATCTCCTCTAGCAAATACATTTTCCTCTTAAGGAAAAGCCCTAATCGCAGAAATGTGACGGACAAACTCTGCTTCTCTTCCCTTGTGCAGCTGTAGGCAATGTGAGAACACGCTGCTAACCACAAGGTAACAGATGGCCGGAGAGTCCTGGTGACCGTGGGCGCTGTCGCACTGAGGGGGGAACAATGCCCTGCGGATCTTCGCATGTGCCACCCAGCAGCGCCGAGGGCCATTGTCCCCGGCCTGCTGCAAAATCCTGATTCCACGCTTAAGAGCTGCAGAAAAGAGCCCGGCTCTCTCAGACCTGCAAAAGAGCAGCTCCCCATGTTGTTCATTGAAAATATGGAAAGGGCAATGCATATAGAAATCTAATTATTGGCAGGCACAGCCCGGCTTTTAGCATGATAATTGCAGGCCCTTGTGCTTTCTTGTGCGCGGACCCCTGAAAGGTACTCATGAAAGCAGAAGTTAGAACTATTGAATTTCCATCAATCATTCCATGTTTGCTTTGATTACGCTGACACGATTTTTGTTGGTTCCTAAACTGCGATGAGAAACTTATTCATCACGCTTAAATCTTTTAAAGACCAAGGGGGGCTGCCGGGCCCAGGCGATGTAGACAGCGGTAAGAAAACAGAAACGCAGGGGCGGTGGTACCGTCGTGTCCCCCCCCCCCCCCGCCCCTCTTTTTGGGGGGGGGGAGGGTCCCCCTCTTTGTGGCACTGCCGAGGGACCTGCAGCCGCCCGCTGGTGCTCGCTGAGCGACCCGGGGCCGGGGGGGCCCCGGTGGTGGAGGGGAGGAGGGGGGGGGGGGGGACGACAGAGGCGGCCGGTCCCCGGCATCCCCCTCCTCCCTCCCTCCCGCCCGCCCTTATAGCCCGGCCCGCGGCCCAGCGCGGCCTCTCAGCGCCGGGCGGGCCCGGCATGGCCGCGGAGCGGGGCTCGCCCAGCCTCCTGGCCCTCCTGCTGCTGCTGGCGGGCGGCGGACAGCGGCCGGGAGCCGCCGACTACTGCAGCTGGAGGGGCAGGTAGGCGGGTAACGGGCCGGGGAGGGGGGGGGGGGCGTTAAGCGGGGCCGGCGGCTGCCTGAGGCGGGGGGGGGTGGTCTCGGCCGTTGGGTACGGAAAGGGAAGGGCCGGGTCCGGCTAAGGAGGGCGGCTGCTGCGCCTTGCTGGCGGTTCTTCTTCTGTGACTTCTGACAGGAAAATAGGCAGCAGGGCTTTCTCAAAAACTACATCGCTTTCCTCTGCGTTTTGTTGTCTCCGTCTTTTACCTAATTCTGCTGTTACGGACTTGATTTTCCAAAGTGACACCAGCAAAAGTAACTTTTCTGAAAGCAGTGGAATTGCACCAGCTTGAGGAAGAGCTCAGGAGCAGGGCCAGCACGGCCTGCTTTGACTACAAACGTTTTCTTCATGAATTCTTATGGGAAATGTTAAAAATAATTTTAGAAATTCAGCCTTTTAAGCCAAATTTTTCAGGTGTAACATCAAGTACTCTCAGGGCAGCTCCTGCTGCGAGTCAGTGGCTCTCACCCCTACCCACCTGCAGGCGGGATTTTCCAGAGAGCCGAGCACTGCCCAGTCCTATCGCACAGAAAGTTTTTGCTGCTATTTTAGCAGAGAGAAGTTTCCCTCTGTCATTTTCCTGGATGCTGCAGGCATCCAAGCACAGGTTTGCAGGTAGGCAGAAGGGACTGAGGCTCCTTTCCGTGCTCCCTGGTGCAGCACCAGGTGTGAGCAATCCTCCTCCTGTCCATGGTGGGAGGTGAGGGAGGGAAGGCAGCCCAGCTGGAGAAAGTTAACTTAAGAGTCGTTAGGATAGAGTTGGAGGTGGGAGCAGGACTTGTATCTCTGGGCAGCCAGTGTGGCAGCGACTGCTGGGCTGTTCTGCCTGTGCTGTGGGTATTGTTAGTGACGGACTGATGGTATTGTCTTGGCAGCGGTTTGAGCTGGGAGCCCCGTTCCCGTGCGGTGGAGCAGGTCCATCTGCGTTGCACCGAGGGCTCCCTGGAATGGATGTACCCAGCGCGAGCCCTGCGTGTCGTTCTGGAGCCCAACCTCTCCAGTGCCCGCCACACCACTGTCTGCATCAAGCCTGCCAGTGACTTCCAGGGTGCCAGCGTCTACGTGGAACGTGCTGGGCAGCTGCATCTGGTGGTAAGCGAGGCAGAAGGGGCTCGACCCCACCACGTGTCTTGCTTCAGTGCCCACACGCCGCAACGAGTGGCCCTCTTCCTGCAGGCCAGCCCGCAGAGGGACATCAGCCGCCGGACGGCCAGCTTCCAGTACGAGCTGCTGACCAACCAGGGTGCTGCTGGCCCCGAATTCAAAAAGATGGCACTGGTCGAAGGTAAGAGCAGGGCCAGCGTCGGGGCTCTGCTGTGGGGGAGATCCAAGGTGGCATCCGATACCCATTGACCTTGCCGGTACGTCCCTAGTGACAGCAGCTGTTTTGGCTGAGGGGTTTGTCATTGCAAGGGAGGTCTTTCTGCCAGCTCGCTGACTCTTCGGTGGGTGCGGCATGTTTTCAGATTTCCACCGTGAGGGGCATCCTGTAGGCACAGGAGGGAATACTGCAATGTAAAGAGAAACTGTCTCTCCGTTAGCAGCCAGCTTGGTCCTGGACGTATGCACTGTGATCATGGGTGTCCCCAGCCCCTGGCGGTACCATAACTGAGAACGCCTGAGTGGGTTATAGGAGCCTAAATCCCATGTTCAGAAGGGATTTAAATTCACCAGGAACCCAAGGCCTCAAGATGGTTGCTGGAAATTAAAATGATCTTTTGAAAACAGGATTAGCTGTCTAAATTGCTTGAAACTTCATTTACCTTTCTTTCCTATTCTTACACCAACATAATCCTGCACCTAATAATGCTTATCCACACACATACACACACGTTTATGTATCCAAGGAGCACTGAGGCTGAAGAGGGCTCTTATCCATCCCAGTTCTGAAAAATCAGGACCCACCTACTGCTGCTGTTACATCCCTGCTGCCCCAATAAAGAATACCCTGGGCAAACCTCCTGTTATAAAAGGGGAGTATTCAAGCCATGTTGCAATGGCAAGAAGCTGCCCTTAAAATAGAGAGGTTAAATAAGAAGAGCAACTGTAGTACTTTTGGGTTGTCCTCTCCTCTTTGTTAACCTGCCCAAGGTGCTGCTTTGCTGTTTGATGGAGCTTCGTGGTATTAACTCGGGGAACGTGCTTATTTTAGGAAGTGCTTAATAGGATCACTTGCTTGACTGCCCAGTACTCAAGACAGGAGCTTTTGGTAACAAACGGGGTATATACCAAGTGTGTGGATAACATATTACATTTATGGGGGAGCAGAGCCTGAGGGATTCAGTGAACCCTACGACCTGGTGTTAGAGTCATGAAGGCTTCAGATGTGATGTGGGGTGTTTTCTTTTATCACTAATATATTGAATGACTTATGCTGCTCCCCCACACTTGGAATAAAATTCAACCACATCCACGCTGGATTACTGATCTTTCAGTCGGCAATACTGGAGTATTCCCTGGCTCTGGAGCTGCAAATTGTCTGAAGTCATTGTAGCTCCCAGCACACGTGTAGATGCTTGTCTTTATTCTTGTATTTTGTAATCCACAAGTAATATAGGAGGACCTTCCCCTCTTTCTGTCAAAACAGAACCAAATTTGAAAAGGTTGAAAAATGATAGAGGGGGGGTATGTGCCAGGTGCTGTGTTTTCTGCTGTATTTTTTGCATGCTTCATCAGTTGTTCAAGGGATTATGTGCTATCAGGCCCCGTTGTGGCTCAATGACTCTTAGCAATCCTCTGCGTTTATTTCTTTCCTTTGGTTTTGTGCAAAGGTTTTGCATAACAAGAATTTTTGTTTGCATCTGATCATAATGCTCTTTAAGCTAGTAGTTGTGCCCCATTTCCTCTCATAATTCACCAGTCCTTTAGCAATGAGGTATAGTATAGTATTATAAGTAACTAAGTGTTCTTTTTTTTCTAGCTATGTGCCGTCCTTGTGACAACATGGAACTTCTTATGGCCATTTGCAGCAGTGATTTTGGTAAGCTGACTAAAGGGAAGTCATTCTGCCTTTAATTATGTATTGATTGTTTGAATTTATTTGCTTCTTTCTTAAAATAATGGCATGACTGTGCTCTCCGATCCGAGAAAGAAACTAGCTGTGTGAGAGAGAATTTGAAGGGGCGGGGCAGGGGGAATGAAACCTAGAAGGGAGAAGCTTTCTTTTAAAGTCCTTATTTCCTGCAGGCAGAAAGGTTACGATCTAAAGCCGAACTGAAGGTAATTCTCACAAGTGTGCTGCTGGCTCTCACATGTAGCAGTCACATGCATGTAGACACACATACACACAGGTTATACGTGCTTCGTATGCTCCTTTTTATTACCTTCATCTGTTGTTGGGTTTAGTTTTTTCCCCAATGATGAATATGCCCTCTCTCTTCCCTCACAATTTGAATGCTTCCTAGTTCTTTTTCTACAGAGGTAGTGAGTTGTTTTAACTTAGCTAAGGATTTCAGGTGATTTAAACTTCCTTCAGTGCCATACTCATTAGGTTTCATGCTTATGAGAAAACAGAGCAGTTAATATTCCATAAGATGAGAAATACTGATTGGATGGTACATTAAAAGCTTTTTCCATTTTCTCTACTTAATAATGCAATATAATTTTTTTCTTTTTCTCTCTATCACGATTTGTTCATTTTATTCCCATAGATTTGTGCATGAAAGTTTGTACCTCTTTGATTGTGTCCAATAGATCAGGCGGTAGAGCTGCCTCTCCACATAGCAACAATTACATTGCCGTAAATGTACCTATGTAACGAAATAAAACTATGAGCGATATTTACCCCTATTCAACGTTTAAAAAAACCCCCACCAAATTATTGCTTTCCTACTAGGGGTTGCCATGCTTCAAGGCTACTGATAAAATCAAATGCCAACAGCATTGTGCTAATACAAAAACAGAGTGTAGAGCATGCTTCCCTTAGAGTGCTCCTTAGCTGGTAATTTTTCTTCTTCTTCTAAATTAATTGGTGCGATCCAGCGCATTGTTTCTATTTGATGAAGTTATCAGTTCCCATGCGAGGTGCTGTCCCTCTGCACTGCCTGAAAGACCAGAGACTGACAGATGTGGAGGCCCAGGCACACAATGGGGGGCACTTAGACTTACAGCAGCAACAGAGCAGAAGAAATAGCCCTTTGAACTGACTCTATTTATGGCCTGACTTCCTTGCCCTAAGCTCACAAATCGCTATCATCAACTTTTTTGATTAGAGAAAATAGCTGCTAATGAAAGTGTAAATGGCACTGGGAGTGAATAGGGGCTTTATAGTTATTCTTAAGATGGAGGTCTTCAGTCACTAGGCCCCGAGCAGCGCAGGAGCAACTTGGAGCACCAGGAACAAGTGCATTATAGCTTGTCAATAGACTTGACTGCATCTGATTAAAAATGATCACACAAAGAGGGAGACAGAGAACAGAGACATCTGTTACACAAAATTCTGGATTCCCTTAGAAATTGAATGAAATGAGGAAGTTCTCAGAAACTTCAGAAATAAGCTTTTTCTGCCTCTTGGGTTGTTGAGTTCTCCGTACCTGAATGAACGAGTTTTGTGGCAGAAGCATGGTTATGTTCCCGTTGCATTGGTAACCTCTCATTTGCTCAAGAGCTCTTGGCTTGAATGGTGGCATGTTTCTTTCTGAGCCTTCTCTGGGTATGGGATTGAAATTCATTTAGTTAATAGACAAATAATTGATTGCTGTGAAAAATGGGGGCAGTGAGAAATGAGAAAGATAGCTTCAGGACAGCAAACACCTGTCAGATGGGATGTTTCGTTCTCTGTACAGATGATGCAAAGGATGCTTTCAGTCAGAAAGACTATGGCTTATTATGCTTTCATTCCCAGAAAACAGCTAGGATCACTTTGGGGAAAGGAGGTACATGTGTGCTACGTGATTTTTAAATAAGGCTTCAGATAAAGCCACTTTAAAAGTTCTGCACGTTGTTCATCAGCTCCCAAAGTGTCTTTTGATGGACAGATGAATGCCATTTTCTGAGGGAGAAAATCCCAAACCTTTAAATGAAAAGCATTTAACACGCTCTTATTTTTTCCAATCAAATCATATTCTAATTCTTCTTGGATCGACCTCTGTTACTGCTGTCAAAGGAAAAATTCAGAGTCCCATGGAGACAGGAAGGATGTAGCCTGTGACAGTCATCATTTTGGAATATAGACTGAAAAAACTGAGTCTCCAAGCTGACCTCTTTTCATGTGCTTTGTTATCCTTTAATGCTGCTTTGCATTATCAAGCAAGTTACATGCTTTCTCCTCAGCTGTAGCTGATTTGCGTAGTCATAAAGCATGCTTCCAAAAAACATAGCACTGTTTGTGTAGGGATCCTCTGTGTAAAGGATGCAGTGTAAGCTCAGAAATGTGTCCACCTGTAGGTGGTAGGTGTACAAACTGCACAACAAACCTGTTTCTGCAATTATTTCATTCAGTGAACTCCTAGTACCTGAACTACTTACCTGCTGCTTCATAACCAACTCCTGTCTTCTTCACATCTAGTGGTGAAAGGATCTATCCGAAATGTTTCCCACGATTCAGAGAACCACATGTCACAGGTTGATGTCAGCGTCCAGAAAGTCTACAGACAGAAAAACAGAGTTTTCCAGCAGGACGAAGCAAGTGGTGAATGGCGAGGCCCTATACGAACCCTGCTGCAATGCAAGGTGAAGAAGGGAGGTGGAGATTTCCTTTTCACTGGAAATGAACATTTTGGCGAAGCTTGGTTGGGCTGTGCTCCTCGGTTTAAAGATTTCATGTTCATTTACCGGGCTGCCAGAGAAAGAGGAGCCAACCCATGTGAGTTTCAGCTCAACTGACAGGAGTGACACTGGAGTTGAGAGTTGAAAAACTTCAGCGCAGTTTTTGGATACTGAGTCTGAAGTAGGGTTAAAACCAAGGACTAAAGCTAACAATTTCACCAAAACTGGAGCCTGGAGAATTTCCTGAAGATAATGGCTCTGTGAGCCCTGAAAACTCTGACTTTTAATCCACATTTGCATTAGCTACATTAATTTCTCCTTCTTCACATCTTCTTTGCCTCACAAAATAACTCTGAATTTTGAGAGGGTTGTCTTTTTTGTGCTTAGAAAGCAGCTTGTGGTCAGTATTACAAAATTCTCTCTAATGTCTTTTGCTCCATGTACCTACTATGTGCTTCTTGTCTAGATTTTTTTCTCTCTTCCCCCATCTCTACTTGATTTCCCTTCCAAATGGCTCCTTTGGTTTTTGTTTGGTTGGTTTTCGGGTTTTTTAAATGAATGCTAACTATAGTCTTAGCCATAGTTACTAAACTTTCAGGCAGTTGACAGGTTTGCCAGGTTTTTTGCCTTCTGTACGTTAGCAGAGAGATTAACTAACCCTCTGGGGCAAAATCACAGCTGATACAATTCTGCAGCACTCTGTTGATTTCTGCACAGTTGACAGCCTCTGATTTTGTGCCCGTGCAAACAGGCCAATGAGGGATATACTGCACTTTAGCTAATATGAACACTAACACTGTATCACTACCAGATGAGAAAAGGTGTTTGGGAAATGCATTGAAATGATCAGAAGTTCTAGTTGTAGCATTGTCTGTGTGAGAGTGTAATATTTGGTATTTGTAGTACTGGGCCCACAACTAGCTTTAGTTACTGTTTAGTACACAACAGGAAAGACCTAAGCGAACTGGCCGTTGTAAAGTATTGGAGAATGTACAGGGATATCTGAGTACTTGGGTTTTGAGAGCTGGAGATCAGTGCTGTATTTGAGATTTTAAATCGAATACTTGTCTTTGGTTGTTATTTGCACTGTAAATATGAGATAAAATATGTTCTGTTAGTATAGATCGGAGGTACTGCATTTCTTCTTATTTTGTATATTTGTATATGTCAGACTTGGGGGGGGTTGCCTTTTAAAGGGGCCTTAGCCATTTCTTGTAGCATTAATGTAATAATTAATATTTGCTTTCGTAGAGCATCATCCTTTTGAAATAGTGTGTTCTTTTTAGAGCAAATAAGTAGTTTAGTGAATGAGTGGTTGAAAAACTAAGATAACCTCGTGTGAAGTGAAACAAGATGCTTAAAAACCCATGTGATCTGGTGATGTAATTCACAGCCCTGTGGACTTGTCAGCCTCGCAATGAGCAACCTGAAATCATTGCAATCAGTGAGAATAATGAAGAGCTTGTTAGAGATTGTGGGTGTTGGAAATATTAATTCTGTTTGACTGTAATCTCCCTATATTGCATAGAGTTGAGATAACTACCGTGATACCAGTAACTAGTAGAGGTACCTGAATGTTTCCAAGTGGTGGGGTAAAAAGCTTTTTTGGAGAAAATCTTTTTGTTTTCATTTGTTTCAGATTTTAAACAAATATTCTGACTTTTCTGGGGAAAACATGTAATGTATAGAGTGCCCACACTCGAAAAAATTTCTGCTGTGCTAAAATCAGTAGTGCTACTGCTGTTTACATTTGGTCCAAATTTCTTCCAACATCCAGACTGAAGATGTTTAGATACAGACATGAGTAACAGTGGGGCAAAGCAGCTAGTGCTTCCATTGGGATAAGATAGAAAATTTGAATCAGTGGAAAAGCAGTGAAGTAGTTGAAGAGTAACATAAGATCAGGTCATATGCTCTTTAATTTCAGTGACTTTATTAGTGTGACAATGTGGACATCCATTATTACAGCAAGGAACTGTGGTTAGGTCAGGGCATTTTAATTTTGTCTCCTGGTGTCTTAAGCTCTGTCAGCCTAGGGTGATATTGTGGTTTTCCAAGTACTTAGTTTCAAGGGCAGCAAGCAACGTTTCTTCCCCTGGCATCTTACCTCATGTAGTTTCTAACCGAACCATAGAGTCCTTTCTTTAGCCACAGTAGAATAAAAGCTAGAGGGGAGTAATCTTCCTTCCACTGGCTGTGTTAGTTTATGTACAGTAGGAGCCAATGGTTGTATTTACGTGCTTATTTTAGTCTTCTCGGACAACAAGAGGTTGAACAGAGAGAGACAAAACATATTATGCAAGCAGCTTGTAATGCCCACTGCTTCAATATGTATGTCATTGAATGTATCCCGAGTTCACCTGCGCTGCTTTATTTGCCCCCCTTGCAAAAGAACAGGTAGAGACCAATTGTATTGAGGGCATGAAGCATTCAAACCAGCAAAAATGAAGCCAATTTATAAAGACAGAAAGGTGGACTGAGAGGTGAAGAACAGCAACAAGGAGTTTAAGCTACAGCTGACCATAATTCCTGCTTAATGGTTAGAGTCAGCATCTTCCATAAAGCAGTAATCTTACATGGAAGATCTGTTCTGTTGCTTGTTCTCTCCGTAGATGATAAAACCTTTCAAAAGAGTCCTTGACATCCTAAAAGAGACGTAATCAGTATGGTTCCAGAGATCTATTACAGGAAGTTCTGCATCCCAGGAGTTTGTCATTCTATGCTCAAGAATCATATAGAAGAGAAAGCATCTTTTATGGCACTAAACAAGCTCTTCATTCAATTGTTTCTCAAAAATTCTGTGGATTTTCTTCCTTTCAAGATGGATAAACAGGGCCAGGCAGCCTTACCAAATCACAGTGATTCATGTGTTCAGGGAATAGGTACCTAAAACCAAAGTAAGGATGCCAAAATTATCTTCATGTTCATCTTCATGGGTTTTTTTTAGTCTTTGAGGATCAGTTTCTCCAACTCTGCATACAGGAAAATTGGGTCAGAAGGGGTTAAATACTATCACTGTTCCACATATGGAGAGTTGAGGCAATGAGAGACAATTCTTGGTGGAATTTGGGTGGCAGCTTTAAGATTTGAGTTAGACCTGGTATGGGGAAGGGGGGGACCAAAGTTATAGTCAAAACACATTTGCAAACAACTGCAAGCAAACAAGTGATCATCTTTCTCTACTGTGGTTGAATTTAACCCAATGAAGTACCTCTACTGAGGAAAGCATATTGAACATTTTCGCCTTCGGCACTGCAAGCTTAAGTCTTTCAGCCTCTTCCAGGAAGGAAGTGAAGCCTTTTCCATAATCCTTCTGATCTGTAACATTTCATAAAGCAGCAGGGCTCTTTATGCACTTAATCATTTGTTCTTTGCTGGACTTGTGCCTGATGTGTAGATAGAGAATCAAAAGAGGGACAGGACGTTTCCCCCATTTGTTGAAAGACAAAAGAGCTGCAAGAATCTCTAATGAGTTTTTGAATGACTGGACCAACACCATGAGGTAAAGGTTTGTGAATAAACACTGCGGGCTAAGTCTTCTTGACTGATTTGAATGAGGTTTTGCCTGCTTACACCAGCGTGGATTTGGCCCTTTTTGAATGCAGCTGGTCTTTTGCTCATGTCTACCTTGCCTTTTCTGTGCAGTTTCAAATGCACTGAATTTTCAACACACCATTCCGTAGGAAATTAATTACGTGAATACAGGCTTATTCCCTTTGTTAGAGGTTTGACTCATTCACTCACTTTCTCCAATTCTATTATTATTTTTAAGGTAAATGTTTCAGTATTTTTCGCTGAAATGTAAGCTCAACTTTTGTCTCAAACAAAAGGATAAGAACCCTGTTTGTATAACAAAGTAGAACGATAGGTCTTCCGTCACAGTATGAAATGGCAAAGTGGTGGCTTTCAGAGATCTTGAGAGTTCTAGCGGGAAGGCACAGGAGCTGCACACCAAAGTCTTGAACTCAGGGGTTTATGCTGAGTTTTGCCGCTGACTCAAGTATTTAATACCTTCTGCTGTCAGTGAGGGAGCCCGTGTTTTAACACCTCTCCTAGGAGCTCGTTCTGCACTGAGATTTGAATGCTTAACTTCAACATGGGAGGAGGAATAATTTTTTCTCTTTTTCTGTCCTTGACCAAGAGTCTATCTTTTCTCCCTTTTTAATGGTCTTGATCTCATTCTGTTGAAATCTAGCAAGGCTTCCAAAATAGTCATGGAGAGTCAGAGTTAAGAGTATTTCTGGTATTTCTAAATGCTTTTCTTCATTTCAAAGTGATGAGTTTTGGTTTCAGTATGCTGCAGTGATAGTTTAGAGATATGTAATTCATGCTCCTGTAATCAGTACAGTCATACTTAACATATTTATAATTTTGTTTCAGGATATAATCCTAGTAATGTTTCAGAAAGCCATTGCTCTATCTTCAGGGAACTAATATCTCACTAGTTAAAGGAATACTTTCACTGCCAATCATAGGCAAGTACCTGAAATGAATTGGGGGCCAACAGGGAATATGGGGGCTCCAGGTCTGCTGTCAGACCAATCATTACAGCGTGCCACAGAGCAACAGCCCTCTTCACTATGAACTTGAGCAGTTACAGCAAAATTGTAACATCCTTACCTATTACAGAGCCAAGATTAAGGATAGCCAAACTGCTTATCAGTTTCATGCAAAATGAATGCTTAACTTGAATCCTAGGAGATTTACTTTTACAAGAACGATATTCCTGACTCCAGAAGAAAAACTGTTACACTTAATTGAAAAGTGTTGCTGATAATCTGATCTAAAACTTCATATATAGTTCAACTTCACATAAATGCAACCATACATGAATTACCTTGTTGCAGTCAGGAGAATAAAAGTAGGATTTGCAGGATCAGGCTTCTAGGGCACAAAATTCCCTTACAGACAAATGTGGAAACTCTCTCTGAATTAGGGGAAAAACCTAACCCTAAGGCAAAAAAACCCTTTCTTCCTCCACCAAGAACTAATTGATTTTTAAAATGGAACATAGGTGCTGTAAGAAGTACAAATTCTTTTCTTACATTGAAAAACATTAAGGAGTTTAATACAAACACAGACAAAATACAACTAACTTGCTTCCTTAACGTTCTGTTGAACTAATTCAGGATCAAGAATTGCTCGTGATGGTATTTTCACCTAAATTATCTGCCTCTTTTCAATTAGCTTTTATTATTTTAATGGTGGCTCCTCCCAGCCTCCCTTAGTGCTTTGGCCAGACTCACATAATTGCCTATATTTTATGTAAATTGAATTGTTACACCGTAAAATGATATACATATGTGTCTACCACACAAAGTCCAATAAATGGTGTGAATAAACCCATTATTTTCAATGTAACGGCATCCGATAGCAGCCTGGGAAACACAGGGCTGACAGATGTGAGCCCATGACAAGGCCTGGAAAAAAACTGAATGAGGAGCACTCTGACAGACTGCAATTAATTGACTTTTGAAATAACTCCTTTTTTTCCACAGTTCTACTTGGCTGAGCAAGATTCACAAATTGCTGTCTTGAACTTTTTAATGGAACAAAATAGCTGCCAATGAAAGTCTAAATGACATGAACTTTGAATAGGAGTCATACAATGACCACACCGTGACATGTTTTTAACTGACATATTATTGGAGAAGTAGCAGCCACTCAATTGGGAAGGAATTAGGAAGGGGGGAAGAGATGGGAGGGAGTCAGAGAACTGGGTATAGAACCATGGTCTGTTAAACACTAGCCAAATACAGTTTTATTTTTGGAAGAGAAACAAGTATTAGGAAACACCTGATAAACGTTTTTACGTATGTTCCCAGAGAATATGATTCGGAGTCCAAGTGTATTGTTCCTTTTGCTGTGAAAAAGTGATCACAAAGCTAAATCAAGGGGAAATTACATTAGCAAGTAAGAAAACAGACCTTGTATGAGTAATGAGCATGCTGACTTCTCTGGGGTTTCAGTACCTGCTCAAGACCCAGGCTGCAGTCACAGTCAAGTTTATGCAGGCTCAAAATATCTATTTGTCTTTCTTTGGCAGACCTAACTGACTTCTTAATCCCAGGGACATCATCTTCACTAACTACTTGTCCCATGAGGATTTTTTTTTCTAGTTTTTGTACTACCTGCCACTGCTGATCAAGCAATACCAGTCTGACTCTCTGGGAGCTCTTTGGAGGTTTTATTCCCCAAAACCTTCATCAGCCTAACAACTCATCTGTAGAACTTCAAGTGGAAAAGTCAATTTGTAACTTGGTTTATGGGTGCCTTTGTTTTGGCTAATTTTTTAAAGTCTGTTGAGACACAAGAGCAGCTCCCTGTGGAGCTGCTTTCCACTGGCCATATAGCAAGGCAGCAGCAGCTTGCAAACCACATGCCCTTGAGTATGATTTCACCGAGTAACATTAGGAATCATCACCTATTGCTGCTTCCAGATATAACTTAAGCTGGCAGATACTGGACATCACCTAAGGCTTTTTTAAGCAATCCCATTGCACATACTGACTCCTTAGTCATTCATCTTCCCCCAGCTGATGACCATGTTTTTGCTTACCTGAAAAGGTCTCCAGTTTCATTTACTGGATAGGATGTTCCCCTCATCCTCGGCTAGGATGCAGCATTACTGGTAAAGGGTGCATAGCTCAGGTGAAAGAGACAGTTTATGATGGCATTTGACAGTCCAGAGGATACCATAGCCTATGCAGCTCTCCTTTTCTTTCTTCCCCAGTTCTCATATAACTCTGAGTTATGCAGTAAAAGACCTGTTATTTGTATGCTATAGCATCTTTATTTCTGCTTTCCTTACTGCTTGCTTCAACTTTGAGCACAGAACAAAACATTTAGAGTTAGGGTTTACCATGAATATTTATTGAATTCAAAATACCACAATTAATTCACCTTACAGCTGAAAAGATCAATGACAGTCAACTTCCAAAACAGTTACAGGCACAGTCATAAAACAGATGGCATAAAATCTATGTCTATTGCCCTGACAAGGATGTCTAGCTGACACATCTATATGAAATAACATATAGTATACATATTGAAGTACATGGCTGATATATCAGTACAATCAACAGGTTTATAATTACATAAGCATTTCTTTTTCTAATTACAGTATTTACTCATGTGTTTAACTGAAGAAAGGATTAAACTGATTAATGTATTTTCAGTAGGCACTTGTACATTATTAATATGCTAATCATTCCACATCCTCATGACTTTATTAACACCAGAATTAGTCTTTTTTCTAGACTGGATAAGTTGGGTTCTTTATAGTATTAAAAAGAGAAGTGTAATTAAACCACATGCTTGTATCTACATTTTGTTTAAAACCAGTACAGCTCTGATAGTTACTGGCTGAGTAAAAACACTTCAGTTGTGTTGAAGAGGCTTTTGAACCATCTTTTATCATGCTGTAACTAGTATCACCCCAATGTTTCGATATATCCAAAATATCTGAAGCTAACCAAAGTAAGTTTTCAGAAGTGCAGCAATTCAGTTGCACATTTCTCACTTCATTCCAAATCAACAGAAACTCATTCTATCATTTCTAGTCATTCATAGCACAAAAGAAAACAACCAAAAAAGAGAATCAGGAATACAGCGGCAGGCTTGTTTCACTGCCTGTGGTAATCCAGAACACCTAATGTGTTATATACTGTTGGTCATACACCAATGTCACATTTAAAGAATCCAGCCTTGTCCAACATGGTGCAATAAGAGCTCTTCTTTACTTTGCTTGAGTATCACTCCAGACGATGGCTAAAGAAGCCCATAGACTTGGAGGTTAATATTAACACCCTTTTAAAGTCAAGAAGTAAGCAATAGAAAACATGGACTTTCTCCACTGCACAAACCACCAGAGCACTTTTTTCCCCATGAACAAGGGGACAGAGTACCCCTTCAGCACCCTGCTGAGTGGATCTGCAGCCCTGTGGCACAGCCAAGCAGCTAAAGGGACAGGATTTCTCAGAGGAAATTGCTCTTGTCCCTCACTGCTGAAAAACTGGAAGTGCAGAAAAAAAGTTTTGCATTCATTGATGGCTCCTAGCAGGACACAGCCCCCTTCTGCACCTTTTGAAGTGTTCTGCTTAGTTTGGTAGTTTTAGTGCTGACTGTGCTTTGGAAAGGTGGCACCCTTGAGATAGTACAACTACACCAAAGACAGCCATGGCACTTTTAGGTCCACCATTGATTCCATATGCTATTCTGGCCAAAGAAATGGAAGCATCTTACCAGACATATGCTATCCTTGACAAAGTACTAAGAGTTTACAAACCAAGTAAAAATAGAGACACCAAGCCAGAATTCCTGCAAGTCTTTCTCTAAAGCACTTTGGCTAACGTGAAATGTAGTCACAGAGGTTCTTTTGAGCCTTCTAGCAATTCCCTTCCAAGCTGCCAGCCGTAGCTTTGTGTTTTATTTCACCAACTCCCATAAGGGGGAGTTTTACAAATCCAAGTCCAGGAAGTCTCTTGTGTGAGCTTCCCTGTTCTTCATGGGCTACCACAAGAAGCAAGAGCTAGCGTAGCAAGTCCAGAGGCATCAACAAGATACAGGCCCAATAACTATGAGATCCAAATACCTTGATTGCCTACTGTTTGTTTTAAAGTTGTAAGAAATGCAGAAGTACAGATTCCTCTGTATGTGGCGAGGACTTCCAAAAACATACCACAACCCAAAGCAAAGAAGACCAAGAGAATTAAAAAGCCATCCCAGTGGGAATGGATGTATATTCTCCTTTGAGCTAATTCCCTGCATGTTTCAAAAGACTCACCTGTCTGCCCACAGCCTTCACGCAGAGGAAGCAGCATTTTCTAGGTACTGTGCACAGTGTCTTGAGACTCCTCAAATCAGAGTCCCAATAACATGTAGGAAATCCAGTTTCTACCACCTGAACAACTAAAGATACACCAGCAGAGAATATCCTGCCTCACAAAGAGGAAAAGCTTTATGACAGGAGACCCTGCTTTAAGTGAACAGCACATTTATGCTCCCTATGCAAGCCAAAAATGCACTCCCTGAACTCCTCAGCACATAAAAAACCACTGAAGAGCCTTCAGTGTGAAGATGTGAAGCATGTTCTGGGTCAGAACATGAGACAGAATGCTTCATCCCACAAACTATATTATTACAGGGTGCACACTACTGCTCTGCAGGATGTCTTCCTGAAGACTCTCTGACGTATTCCCAGTCTCTGAGTCAATGTAATTTATTTCCTGGTGATTCTGACACCATTTCTTATCCATCAACTCTCAAAGTCTCTGCATTTCCATTCTGATGAGATTTGTCATATTGGCTTTTATAACTTAGCGTCATAAGACCTGAACTTACTGATTTTAATAGTTCATTCTGTACCATCTCATGGAGTCATACACTGAGAACATGTGTATCACAAATCCTGACTGGATAACAGTCTGTGTATAGAGAAAAAGGCAACACTGAGACCTACCTCAAAGCCTGGAACCTGAATTTGTCACAGAATTCTTCCTGTTTCACTCTCAAAGGGGTTATTGCTACCTGTGAAACACATTTAGACCTGAAAATTAATTCTGGGCATCCTTTACAGCAAACCACAGAAGCCACAGCAGCTACTGAAGACATTTAACAATGGTTCGTATCATAACTTTGCTTTTAGAAGGACAATCAAGGTCTCCGCAAAACTTTTCATTGTAGTTTTTACCATCATCAACGTTTTACTAAATCACTATCTCAAGGCTTTAGCAATTCAGACCAAAGAATCAGCAGATTTCCCAAACAGCTTAAAAGAGTTAATAATTTTCATCTCAAACAATCTTCGAGACTTCTTAAACTAAGACATACAAAGAGTCGCTGCAGGACTGATTATCTGCATGCAAGTACTTAGGCGAACTAAGTTAAGATACAAGACCTTACTGTTTCATTTGGCAGAGAGAGAGAACAGTGCCACTAGAAAATAACCAGAAGGCAGGGTACAAGGCTTCAGTAAACTGGGTTTTGAACTTATAGATCAAGTTATGCTTCTCCCCAACAGCCATGAAAATCACAAACCCTCCCTCGCAGTGGAGCAGCACACCAATCTTGGTAGCCTTCACATTGGGTAAGCACTTTTCAACATCATTATGCCAAGACGATATTTTGGAATTAAACCACTCAATACACCAAGAACTGCTGTTCCTCCCCAGGCGGCTCTCTGGCCCCTGCCGGTCCATGCTGCCGTAGCAGATGCCAATGCCACAGAAGTTGTTCTGCTGCAGTTCTACTTCCCAGTAGTGGATGCCTCTTTTGAAGCACTGGAACCCCAGCACTTGGAAACAATCGATGAAGCGCTGAGGGTGATGGTTATAATTCTGGGGGATGTCTGAGACAGACATCCTGGTGTATCTCTCAGACAGAATCACTTTGTTATGAGCTGTGTTGTAATCCAGCGTGATGTTAGCAGCATCTGCAATGACACGAATCGTTTGAAGGTCCTGAAGAGCAAAGCACTTATATTTATACTGTCCTGCCTAGGCACTTGTTCCTATGTGTGTTTATCTCCCTGCTCTGCTCTCCATTACAGCACAGACAGTTCTTAGGGCCACAGTAATAGCTGCTGGGTTCAACTGCAGCTCTGTGTTACACAGCAGGCAAATGGAGGACAAGTTTCCTCCCTTCCTGCATCCCCATGGGATTCCTTCCCCACCCAAATATATGCTGGCAGAAGAAGGGGATTGCTGATCTGGCAACAAAAAGTATACCATATTGTATACCATCTGGTATAGCATCTTAAGCAAGCCATCATGGGCTTGCATAAAAGCCTGCATTTCATTTCAAAGAAAAATCCAGTGCGTTACATCATATTTCTAGGCTACCCTAATGCAGTCATTTTGGGGGAAACGAAAGTCATTACTGAGAAAACTCCATTTACCTTTGTAAAGATACATGAATACCAAAGATAAATTTGATTCATCTGGCAAAAGTACCACTTGGAAACCTCCCGCCTCCTTTTCCTCCAAAAGTTTCCTTCATTTGTAACAACCAGTTGATAACCTACTAAGCTAACTAAAACCCCTCAAAAGTATTTTTGTCAAATAACTACAGAGGGCACATAAGACCAGTGCAGTAAGTGCAGAAAGTTCATCTTTAAGTAATGTAACATTGGGTGTCTTACACTGCAAAAGCTCCTCTCTGGATTTCTTCAGAAAGCTGTCAATAAGCTCTTTAGTTGAAACGACAGCTGCAGCATTTAGTGTTCCCATGGTTGGTGCTGTGTCAACAGAAGAAAAGAGAGTTTGGCCAGTTGGGAAGAAACCCTGCATGCTTAACACACCATCACAGACACATTCAGGTTGGAGTGGACCTCTAGAGGTTATCTGGTTTAGCCTCCTGCCCCACGCAGGGCTAACTTCAATATTAGCTCAGGTTGCTCACTGTCTTGTCAAGTTTTGAAAATCCCCTGTTGTCTCTAGGCAACCTCTTGCCGTGCTTGATCACTCTCACAGTGACTAGTAAGAGCCTTCTCAGAGCAAGAGGTGAACTTTTGCTTAATGCACCAACACTAGTGACATCTACTTATCATTTTAAGAGCAGTCAATGAAAATTAGAATAAGTATGCTGAAAGTTTGGACTCACCAACTTTAACAGGTTTCTTTTTCTCCTCTGGAGGGGGGAAAAAAAAAAAAAAGTGAACTGTGAGTTCTACTGAGACTGCAAAGTCACCGATACACTATGCCAACTGTAACACCATCATCATGGCTCTTCTGAAGCTGCAGCAGTAGTTTAAGCTGACAGTCCAGCATGTTGAAGCCATATACAAACACACTCATATTGGAAAGCTATATGTGAAGCACAACCTACTATTTGCTTCCTAATTCACAGGGTCATAAGCCTGGAAGGAGCTTCATCTCTACTCCAGGATGCAGCATATTAGGGCAAGTGGTAATAAGCCTGTTCCCATGAGGCATGTAGACTATTCCTTTTCTTTTTACAACAGAACTTCTAGTGCAGCAACAGGAGCTACGAGTCCATTCACTTCCAGCATCCCCAACAGACCCCACTGAGTGCTCCACACCCAGGACTTGTGAATGGAAAGGACCATGTGTCAAGAGCCCAGTGGAAATAACAGAAGTAGTTTCTTAACACTTGGATTTATTTCAAAAAGAGAATATGGAAGATCTTCCAAACAGGCCAGAGTGCCGCATTAATACTGCCATTTGGACAAAACAACACTGAAAGGCCCCAGTATAACGTGCCACAAAGACTGTCTCCGTCACCTCAACCTTAGACTGTAGGCAAGACGTGGCCAGCAAAATGTCTGAGTAAGGCTGCTGTTAATCACCACTTACTGGTATCTGCCTCCACCTGCAAAGTTGCTTGAGCCTGGTGAAGGATTTTCTCTTTGTGGGTATGCTCTTGGCAGGGCGGGTGAGAAAAAAACAGAACATGAACAGCTCATAAGCAGGACTGAATACATACAAATCCATCAAACAAGCCAACAGATGTTTAGTACAAATGAAAAAAACACCTGCAAGAACCAGAGTGGGGGGAGGCTCTGCTTTGCTTTACAGCCTGTGCTGACACCACTACAGGTGCACACTGAGGCTAACGCACCATTCTATCTGTGCAGTTTGCTGCTTTACAGCTCACAAGGCATCCATCACTCAATAGCCCCAAACACCCTCCCTTTCCCATGCCAAAGTGCTCACTACAGATAATCACTGCATCACTGCTAGAGCAAACCGCTCTTGGGTAACTGCTTGAATTCTTATTTAATGGTAAAAGCATAGTTAGGAGGGGATGATGTTCTTTAGTACTTACGTGGTCCCGGAGGCTTTTTTCCAACAAAGGTTCTGTTTGAAGAAGCCGCTGGAGGGGTCTTAGTTTTCCCAGGTGTTAGTTTTGCTGCAACAGCGATATTTTACATTATGGTTTGTATTGCCAGGAACAGTAATGCTTTAGCAAGGACATTTTTCAATCTTATTTTTCAGTTATGTGAATAGAACTTAAGTGATACTCGACAGAGATGGAAACTGCATAGAAGATAGCCATGCCGCAGTCCAAAAGATACTTTTGCTTAACACAGTAAGTAGAGCTTTGTTCTACAACACTTACATGATCACCACCTTTACAGTTGGGTAACCATAGTCCTATCACTCTAAAGCATTTTACGTCTCCCCTCAAATCCACATCCTAACTGCATCCAACCCGGCTACATAATAAAAACATGAATTACTGTAAGGAATAAAGGCTGAGCTGTGCCAGAAGGGCATAGTATGACGATACTCATCAGCTTACCCAAGAACAGATAAAAGTGAAGAGACACTGGCACGTTTTTTCTCGTAGTTTAGCCCAGACTAGCATTTTTGTGTGGAAATGGAGGACCGCAGAAGTTGGAAGACGTAATTTATATTATACAACTGAATTTGCTGCACTATTTTTTTTTTAATGATATTTGGGTTGGAGGGGGAAGATCCCTCATTTGAGCTCAAAGCCAAGGTAGAAAATGCCAATTCTCCCAGTGATACAGTACCTTCCACTCTTTTCTCTCTACACTGAATTACTGAAAGTTTCACAACGTCTTTAAGGTTAACAGCAGACTGGTAGGTGGAATGTAGCAAGTTTTGGTCCATTTCAATTAAAGGAACAAAAGCATCTTTTGTTGGTGTTTGTTGCAGTGCTGCTGCTCTCTGAAATGACAAATGGAAGATCTCATGCAGACCACCTTGTGTAGCAGACATAGAAAAATACAACCATGTTACTTTAAATGGGATGGGGTTTGTGGATTCGTCTCAAATTCAGAGGAGCAAAGGCTACAGTCAGACATGACCCATGGCAAAAATCAGCAGCAACCCACATGCATTAATTCTCAACTGTTATCTGAAGCAGCGAGAAAGATCTGCTAGACGGCGTCACAGCACAGAGCCGCAACGCCTCATGGAGATGAGTCCTCTCACCCACTGGCCCCTCTGCTTGCGGCAGAGGTAGCGGCTGAACTGGGGGGAGTTACCAGACACCACTTCATTTCAGCACTCTTTTATTGATACTTGTGTACTTATCAGTACATCCTTTTATAGCAGGTTCTTGCACACGACTGCATTACCATTGGACTGACAGTGTCTGGAGAGCAGGACTACCACAGCAGGTTTTTCTGATTCTGCATTCTAGAAACACGAAGAATTGGATTCGCATTTAAAGGACATATTACCTTCAAAAACAGAATGTCATCGCCTTCAGTCAGTGCCATCTCAATCTGATCTCTGAGAGACTGAATTTCCTTCTTCTTACTTCCCAGAACACCATAAATATAATCAAACTTATTGCTAACTCTTTTTTCTTCATCTGCAATTGCTTTCAAGGTTTGAGTTTCTCTTTCTTCAATTAAAACTTTAATTTCTAAAAACTCATTTTTGATCAAATCTTTCTTTTCGGAAGCTGTCTCCTGGAGCAGACAAGAACAGACAGACACCGGTTTCAAAAGAACAGTTTGTGGGCAAAGTACTGGTTACTACTACTACGAGAAAGCCTTTGAGGAACACGTAGGCTTCACTTACTTGAAACAGGCAATAGAAAAGCTATGTATTTCTATGTAGTTTGGAAAGAAAACTCGTTTACTCCCAAGGAATCAGGACAATTCTTGGTCTCCAGACCCCTGCTGTGGGGGCTGCCGGGCAGAGGCCAGGCCAGCCGTGCCATCTAGCAGTTACCAGCACTGGGATGGGGCTGTGCCGCTGCGAGCTCGGACACCACACACCCACTCGCGTGGCTGTAGCTGTTTCTGCCTCCAAGATGTGGCATCTCTGGTTAATACAAAGTTATTCCTGGTCCTCCGAGAGATGTTCCAGAGGAGCACAGAAGTGCTGCGCTGGCAGCTTTTCAGTTTCTTGGTCTCTATCACTCAGTTTAGAAAGGATGGCACAAGGGAGACGTACCTGATCCAGCCATCAGCACAAACAGCAACCCCGGCGGTCAGCTAAGAGCAAGGATTAGTTGTGGGAATTTATGGGGAAGAGCCATCCCAAATTTCTGCACTGGTGCAGCCGTTACAGCTCACTAATCCTTTAGCTTGGGCTACATGGACACCTGCTTTCCGGTGCAATAGGAAAGGATGGGTTTGAGCCCCGTTATGAGCCAGGTCTGTCTGCATGTGTGCGTATAAAGCCCTTACACCATGGTTGGTTTACTCCCACCTCCCACGGAGCTGCCTGGCTCTGCCAAAATGCCTCTTTTCTATTCCTTCCCAATAACGTTTTCTCCTGCCAATGCAATCTCAATACTACAGCCGTTGTCGCAAGAGTACAAGCATCAACAACACGCAGTGGCCAGCATATGCCAAGCAACCTGACAGCATTTTGAACAGAGTTACCCACTTACAGCAGCTTGGCTTTGATTTGTTTTCACAGTGTTCATCGCCTGAGTAGCTCTTTCACTCTGATTATGCAGCTCCACGAGTCTCTTCTTCAGCACCAACTTCGATAGAAGAGATCAGAAAGTATTTCAGAGAAGCATTTGCCATATCTGCTCTCAGTCAGGTCATGCTTACCAGAGTAAGAACCGTATTTACAGAAAGTTTTAAATAACCATTGTAAGCATTTAGTACTATTGGTTTAAAACCTACTGCTCCTTAAACCTTATAGGATGTAAAAGTACTCTCCTGCACATGTGTGGCTCATGGAGCTGGCACCCTCCCAGCAGCTCCACCTCTCCCAACAGCAAGATGCATGCTGTTGACTCACTCTCTTGATAACGATCGAGTGCTTTCATCAGCACAGCAGTCCCAGTGCTAAGAATAGACTTTACGTTAGCCCTCAGGTTGGACTTTGGGCATTAGGTTAATGCTACTGTTCGCCCCTCTCATTTTAATTGAGACTTTTATTGCTCAGATGTGAATTACGTATTCCTTTAGTTCACGATGCTGCTAAGCTAAATCAGGGCGGACTTCTGAGGGTAAGCAGCATACACGCTCACCGAACAGATGGGAGTTTGGGCACCTGAACTTTTCAAGTATGCTTTACTCTCCTACCCTCTGCTTTTCAGCTGCGCTCTAAGATACGAAGGCCAGGTTTCCTTCCTTTCCACCCTGTGGAGAACCTCCTCCTGGCTTTTATCTACGTGCTAGAGATCTCCCTAGGCTACTTTTAGAATTCTTTGCTTCTTAAGAACACACAGAGAGCAACGTCTGTCTACAGGCCCTCGGTCAGCCTGCGGTAAGGCCACGCAGCGGACCCCGTACAGTGAGCAGCAGAGGAGGCTCGGGGTTGCAGGTGACACCCAGCGAGGCGGGGGCCTCGCCGGTCAGCCCAGCCCAAGCCAGGAGCTGGCAATCGACCCCCTGAGAGCGCCTTCCCGGACCCTTGGAGCACCGTCTCGGAGAGGGGAGGAAAACGCAAGGAATGACTCCAAAGACGCGCGTTGGAGGGCGGATAAAGGTTTGCCGAGGCCAGGCGGGAGACTCACAGCGCAAGTCTTGCTCCGGCCTCCCCCCCCGGCACTCCACAGCCCACGACCCCAGCACCCGGGGACCCACCAGGCCCCGGGGGGGGGAGCGAAGGGGAGCTCCGGGGTGCCCCCACCCGCTCACCTGGGCGTTGGCTTTGGCCACCTGCAGCGGGCTGGTGGGACACAGCTTGTGCCCGAGGAGGCAGAGGGAGCAGATGCAGGTGCCGTGCTGGCCGCAGAAGAACTCGAAGAGCTTGTTGTGCTGCGGACACTTGCGCTGCTGCAGGTCGCGCAGGGGCGGGCAGAGCTGGTGGTCGCGGAAGGCAGGGCTGTCCCGGTGCGGCCGCAGGTGCTCGGCGCAGAAGGAGGCGGTGCAGGTCAGGCAGGTCTGCACGGCCGGCGCCTGCAGGCAGCTGTCGCAGCAGACGGGGGGTGCCTGCGCCCCGCGCCCCGCCGCTTCCTCCTCCTCCTCCTCTTCCTCCTGGGCCCCAAGCCCGGCGCGGCCCTGGAGCTGCTCCACCACCCGGCAGAGCACCGTGTTCTTCTGCAGCTTCGGGCGGCCCGCGAAGGTGGCCCGGCACTGCGGGCAGCTGAAGTTCGCCGACAGCCCGGCCCAGCAGAGCTCCAGGCAGGAGGCGCAGAAGTTGTGCCCGCAGGGAACCGTCACGGGGCTGCTGAAGAGGCAGAGGCAGATGGAGCAGGTCAGTTCCTCCTCCAGGGCCACCAGGCTCGGCTCCGACGGCGACCGGGCCAGCGCCGCCATCGCCCCGGCTGCCGCTGCCCCGAGGCTCCAGAAACGAAACTGTGGCCGCGGCTTTCCGGGAATCTACGCGCCCCGTCCCCGCCCCCGCGGGAGGGGCGGCAGCCCCGCAAACCCCCACCGCCCCCGGGGCCGCCGGCGTGGCCGCCGCCCGCCCCGGCCTCGCTCCCGCCTCTGCCCGCCGGGACCGGGACCGGGACCGGGACCGGGACCGGGACCGGGACCGGGACCGGGACCGGGACCGGGACGCTGCGGGCGCGGCCGCCTTCTCCCCCCCCCGCGAAAGCCCGGGGCCGCCTTCCCCCGGGGAGGCGGGGTGAGCTCAGCCGGCTGCTTCCCCCTGAGCTACTGTTAACCTGGCTGGGGGAGATCACATAAGCTGTTGTCGATCCAGTGTTTGTAAAGCATGCGGGTCACGGCACCGCGAAAGCGGAAATCATCTCAACAGATGACGCTTCCTCAAATTGTCTTCTTTCTTCCTCAGTCTAACTGTTGAATAATTGCTGTTTCTAGCAGAAACGTTGGATGCTAAATAGCAACGTGTGCAACTGTTCCTCTTAAACTAACCTGACTCCAGATTCTTCCAGTGGCCTCTTCCTGCTTCCTCCTCTGCCCTCTCTGCTGGTGTCTGTCCCAGGGACTTCCTCGGTGCCCTCCGTACTTCTCCGCTGACACTGGCAGCATGGGTGAAACAGAGCAGCCTGGCACAAATCTGTGGCACCCCCCCCTCCAAGAATTTAAACAGAGCCTGGTGGTCTGCAGCAGCAGCAGCTGTCTGCTCCCAACTGCATTTCCAAGTGGCCAAAGGACACGTAGTGTGGACGACTGCTGACGTTCTTTTCAACATCGTTTAAAAAGTATTGGCAGGCAATTGTGGGGTTTCTGTGTCACCATTAGTCCTCAGAGACTTCCAAAAACGTTCAGGAATCGTATAAAGCACTCGAAAGAGGCAATAGTGGTTTGTCTGTTATAATTACTGCTTTGAAAGAAATTCCTAGCCAGTTATTTTGGAAGACTAAATTAAATCCAAATGGTCATTGTAAATCTACATTATACAGATAATGTTGACTTCTACCTGCATCAATAATCTGCTCCAGTCTCGTAATACTCCTTCAGGACGAACTACAGAGGGGTCGTGTCACACGGGCTCTGATTCTCTGCTTAGTAAAATGGTGCAGAAAGGACAACAGGAGGTGTTCAGAGCTGCCATGGCTTTCACGGAGGGGAGCAAAAGTTCAAGGATCAAGCATGTAATCTGCTTGAGGGTGGAAGAGTTTCTAGGAGATGGGCATGGCTCCGCTTATTTACAGCGTTGTTGGGATATGCAGATCAGGACTTCATAACCGCTGTCAGAGGGGATGCGAACACCTGAGGGTACCTGAGAGGTGGTGGTTGACAGTGACAGCAAAGGAACGATCTTACAGAGCTGAGCTGTGTGTGTCATGGTTTAACCCCAGCCAGCAACTAAGCACCATGCAGCCACTCATCACTTCCTTCCCACCCCCAGGGGGATGGGGGAGAAAATCGGGAAAAGAAGTCAAACTCATGGGTTGAGATAAGAACGGTTTAATAGAACAGAAAAGAAGAAACTAATGATAACACTAATAAAATGACAGCAGTAATAATAAAAGGATTGGAATACACAAATGATGCACAGCGCAATTGCTCACCACCCACCGATCGACACCCAGTGAGTCCCCAAGCGGCCACCCCTCACCCCAGTTTATATAGTGGGCATGACGCCACATGGTATGGAATATCCCTTTGGCCACTTTGGGTCAGCTGCCCTGGCTGTGTCCCCTCCCAACTGCTTGTGTCCCTCCAGCCTTCTTGCTGGCTGGGCATGAGAAGCTGAAAAATCCTTGACTTTAGACTAAACATTACTTAGCAACAACTGAAAACATCAGTGTGTTATCAACATTCTTCTCATACCTAGCTCAAAAACATGGCACTGTACCAGCTACTAGGAAGACAATTAACTCTATCCCGGCTGAAACCAGGACAGTGTGTTACCAGAGATGGGAACAAAGAGCAGCCGTTAATGTTTGTTTGTTATTTTTCTATAGGTGAAAGAAGCACTTTTTCCTGGGCTTATCTGGACTAACCACCGTCATCTTTCAAAGGCTCAGCAGCTTCACTGCATTTTCTGCAGCACTCATCTGGTGTCCACTGATGCAGACAAAGGTATGCAAATAGAAAGGAGAAATATATACCCTCACAATTGTAGCTTTTGCTTCTGGAGCAGAACATGGGATGTTCAGAGCTTAGAAGAGCAATTTAAGGTCTCCATTGTCAAAGAGGGCTTGAAATTCTGTTGTCTAAAAAATAATGTTCAACGTTAAAAATTACTGAAGAATTTTACCATCTAAATAGCTACTGAAGTTACTACCCTCTTTGCTTCCTTGCCATTACTTGAGAACTCCTTCATGTGGTTCCGAACTAAATCTAACTCTTTGGCCAGATATCGCAGATTCAAAGTGCCACTCAGAGTCTGAGCAGGAAGTTAGAAGCACAGCAGAATAAATTGTTCCTCATGTAGGTGTGGCTAAGCAAACATCGAGACGGGTGTTCCGATACTCTTTGACTTTTTTGGATTTAATATTCAAAGTGGTTTAAGTAGGTATGATCTTCCCCTCAAAATTATAAATAACCCCAAATTCCTAAAGAGCTGACACTGACTCCATGTATTTTTGCAAGGTCTGTAGTCACAGCAACAAACTTTCAGGTCTTTAGTATCTGTTCAGCAGCTTCTGGCTGCCAGCCTCTAGCTCCAGGTGCTCATGTCTGTAGGCTATAGCGTTGTTGTGCATGTGTTTGACTGTAGCTTGCTAGCTCAAACATATCCTCGTATTTTGAGTCATGAGACTAGAATTTGCCAAAAAACTTCAACAGAATTTTTAAACAAACCCATAATGCTAAATTGCGTAGACGAGGGTGGCAAGGAGCCCCCATGACTGACAGCTGGGGCTGCCCCAGCAAAGGGGCTCGCAAGAGACCCCAAGACTCTAGGGACAGAAAGCAAGCAATAAGGGTTTGTTCAGAGCATCACCAGCTCCCTCCGGGCGGGATTCACGTGGACATTCTGTCCTGTTCCGTGTTTCTTGCCCATTTAGTGCCCCAGCCCTGCCCCGGCTCCCCAGGTATGAGGAACCTGGCGCGTGGCTCTGTCAAGAGAAGGCGTGTGGGTGTGACAGAGGGCAGGCAGCTCTGTCAGACTGCAGTTACTTGATTTAAATTGTGCATCAAGACAGTAGTAGTTTCACCCAAACTTGGTAACAATGTATAAATAAAACTCAAGATTTTATCTACAAAACATCCTCTTTCTGGGGTGTAGTTGTTTTCAACCATCATTGGTTCACCACAGCCAGAGGGACTCTGTATCTATTTAATTTGTAGCCAATAGGCATTGTAGGCAATGGAACAAGAGGTAAATCCTGCTCTAAAATGCTGTGAAATACTTGCATTTAGCTTTTGCAATTTCATAATTCAAAATGTATTTCCTTTAGAAAAAAAATCTTTCTATTAATTGCAACTGTCTCAGCATGACTGTGCTAGAGAGTCTGGAATTTTCTTTTTGTCCAGTTTGCGAGAATATCCACACATGACTAACTGTCCATTTCTCCAAAAAACAAATTCTAACACAAAATAATGGCAACTAAAGAGAACCGCAATACACAAATTAGTTTTACTCCTATAAAAATGATTCCTTCACAAAGACATTTTAATAGGGATAATGCAAAGGTGTGCAATATTTTAATGTAATCATGCACTAATCAGAGTACATGTTAGCTAAACCATGATGTACAGTTTTCTAGGGCTTTTTTTCACATCTTCTGTTTAAGAGTCAACTACCCAGGACAGACAGGGATTATTTTAAATTGTAAGATTTGCCAAGATGCAAGTACTACATGGGTACGAGGTGCTACCTCAGTGCTAATCATTAGCAGAGATGTCAGTGAAGTGCATTGCCACCACCTGGTGACCCATTCTGCTATTGGGAAAGGAAGAACAGCAGCACAGAAACTTCAGCACTTAAAGGGCAAAAGGGTTTGCTTTAAAACAAACAAACAAACAAACAGGTTTTCAGAGCCTACGCAGATTAACACACTGGGACACAATTTTGCCAGGGATTCATGTTCTATTCCACTGGTTCTAGGCAAAGTTGACAGTTACCGCTACTATTTATCTGCCTCTCAAAATTACAGGAGCTTGAAATCCACAAGCTTTTCTTGGCATGTTCAGGTGAACACTGTAAATAATTGCAAGGTCATGGTATTTGTATCATGCTCTGCAGCTGTAGAGGAAGACATGTGCACATCAATAATATTTATATTTCATTTTTAAATGTTGTTTTTAATTATCCTTACAGCAAGCTACCTCTGTATGGCAGTTATACGGCTCTAGCCAAACCCAGACATTTAAATGGAGTTACTGACAGTACAAGATTGTATTTTACCTTTTTGATCAAACCGTTCCAGTTCTGCAGCTTGCAGCAGTAGGATATAAAAATTGTTATTAAGCTTCTATTAAGAAAAAAAACCCCAACAGATCTATATTAAAGACTGACATAAAAACATATCCTAAGAAAAAGGTGTTTTTCTTTTGGCATAGTTTCTTTTTAAAACCATTTATTAAAAATATCCACCAGTGCATCTGCTGCCCTCAGAACTAGAAGGCAGCATTTCACAAAACAAGTCCGTACAATTATTTACATTTGTTCACATCTTAGATTGTTCCATTTTCAATGCTGGATCCGTTAACTGGAGGCTCAACAATCAGTCTTGGCTCTATCAGTGCATCCCAACTTTCAGTTATCTGAAAGCAAAATACAGACAATACTTAGCATGTACAAGCTACACAGGCAGATGCAATTTCTCATACATTATGCTTTGTCTAGACTTGAACAGCAGCACTACTGAACAAAGATCATAGATCCTTCCTCCGATTCATCAATCTTCTTGATGAACCTCAACCTGCCTGACGTCCTGGGTAAGGAAAGACACAGGTAAGAAAAACAGTGCATGAAATGAACAAACCTGTAAGAACAGATACTCTACCTAGACATTATAGTGCTTATTCTATTAGCCAAACCAAAAAGTTACACAGTTTGATGACTGTTTTTGAACCTAGTTAATTAAATAACACACAAGAAGTCATTCTTATCTTGTAATCATGCACATTCTTGCTAGAAAGGAACAATTATTTTTGCTTCCATTTATTTTAATCAGATGCATTATTATAAAGGGAATCTCCCCGAGATGAACGGAGTCATAAAGCAGGGCATGCATCAGCTATGCAAAACTTTTAACAGGCTTCAAAACAGGACACCCACATACCTTTGTATCCTGAGGAACAGCGTACTCTATCAGTTCTGCTCCATCTGCAGACTGGTAAACCAGATCGAATTTCCCTGGCTCCTTAGCAACTTAAAAAACAAACAACTCCATTAACTATAAACAAAAAAGTTTAAATGTTTACCATATCTAGAAAGCTAATCAAAACCAGGTGTTTTGTTGGTTGGTTTTGCAGTTTTCTGAGTTGGGTGTTTGAGTTTATAATTGTAACAAAAAAATCTGAAGTAGACCTGAATACAACACACCAAAATTAAGGTAATTTTCATGCATATAGTCATATTGGATAAAGTTAATCAACAATATGCTGTCTAAATTTGAGAAAAATGCTCATATGATGATGATTCATTAATTCTGGCTTAAATGGCAACTGCAGTTTTAGTTTCAGAAACATTCATAGTTCTAGGTCTCTGAAGTGCACCTCATCACTGCAGGGACTCAGTTCCACACTCACTGCAGACAGTGGCTTCACTGACGTTGCAAAGAGTAGCATTATGATCTAAAATTTTCTCTGTAATTCCACATAACGATTTTAATTCTTTCAGGAAATGAAACCACAGTAGAGATGAGTTACTGACTGCTCATACTGACAGGAAAAATTTCATTTTGAAAATACCCATGAGCATCTTCAATACAACTAGGAAGTGTTAAAACTCCATTTAAATAGACTTTTTGGCGAGGGAGTGAGGAGGGGAGGGGTGTGTTGAGAAAGAACCCGAGGAAACTGGAAATACTCCTGAAACATGCAGTGTGCCTTGGACTAGCTGTTTTCCAAGTGACACACATGACAACAAGCATTTAGTGTCCCAGGGTACGTACGTTGTCCTGCTGATGACGAAAGGATCTCAAGCTCGATCTGTTTTTTATCAGCATTCCAACTGATTATTTTTCCCTCCTTCATAAAGGAACAAGAAAAGAATCAGATAAGATATACTTCAGCAGTGGATAAGTATACTGTATTTACAATCACTGTGGTACTTGATCACAGTTAGAGGAAGTATATCTGTCTGTCAATTTTTTCTATCTCTATGTATAAAATCTGCAAAGTATTAAAGCTCAGCAATCTGCAGTTACTGGCATCAATAAACCAAAGATACTCATTGTCACCATCCTTGTAATTTAAATCAGTACGTATCCAGAAACCAAGTTATTTGAAGTAGCTACAAAATTTTATTTGCACGTTTCAAGAACTTGCCTTGGCTTCGAACAGCAGTAGACTTGAATGCAGCTAAATTTTTCTACTTGAAGGTCTGCATTTTTTGTCATGTCTAAAATATTAATGATCATTAATAATGCTTGCAGGTTTTTTTAAATAACTGCTACACCTTTCAAATTTTCAATTAGTTTTGGGTTCTAGAGTTTTCATTTTTACTCCTGCATCAGGAATAGCCTGTGGAGTCAACTGGACGAGAAGAAAAATACTGCACAACCTCAAAATATTTAAGCCTTACCTCACCTACAATAGTTTTGTGAGTGAATTAAAGGAGGAAAGAAAAACAGTACCTTATAGTCTGAAACTTCAGGAGTGTAATTTTCAGTTAATTCCAAGCGCTGTTGGAAGAAATACAAATAAATTACAACTTTTCCTGACCCTTGATGATGTCACCTATACCCAGACAAGGTTTCTTCAGCAAGCAGAGAGTGCAAGAACCAAGTTTCCCACTCCTGGATCATGATGCCAATCACAGTCCCAGGTAGTCTTCCAGGACTCACTGCTCCAAAGGATTTCTGTTCAGGTCAGGCTGTGAGAGGCAATTAGGGAAATGGATCCCTGTCTCCTCAACCGCAGTGATTTAACTTTCATTTACTTTTTTATTTTGCAGTGAAGTATAATTATTTGTATGGTAAGATTTGCAATAATATTGTAGAAATGCTATAGAGAGAAATAACAACTTAAGAGATTATGTTTTTCTTTTTATAGCATCTAATTTTAATGCTGACTTGCCTTGCATGTTGGAAAGAGAGGGGTAACATGCTTCTTTCTGGCATTCTTATTTAAATGTAAATCTTGAAAATATGCCCACGGTAGAGAGAGAGACTTTGTGAAGGTGCAACCAGAAAATTCTATTATTTGTGAACTAACTTGTGCAGTAGCTAAAAGAGTCTCATTGTACAAACGTACATGGAAATTCACACTGAAATAACACTGGAGATATTTCTTTGTGTTATACAAATATAGGAGGTTGTCCTGGTTTCATCTGGGATAAAGTTAATTTGTCTTCCTAGTAGCTGGTATTGTGCTATGTTTGGTGTGAGAATAATGTTGATACACTGACGTTTTCAGTTGTTGCTAAGTAATGTTTAGTCTAAAGTCAAGGATTTTTCAGCTTCTCATGCCCAGCCAGCAAGAAGGCTGGAGGGACACAAGCAGTTGGGAGGGGATGCAGCCAGGACAGCTGACCCAAACTGGCCAAAGGGGTATTCCATACCATGTGATGTCATGTCTAGTATATAAACTGGGGGGAGTGGGGCTGGGAGGGATCGCTGCTCAGGAACTAACTGGGCATCGGTCAGTGGGTTGTGAGCAATTGTGTTGTGCATCACTTGGATATTCCAATCCTTTTATTATTATTATTGTCATTTTATTATTGTTATTATTATCATTATTAGTTTCTTCTTTTCTGTTCTATTAAACCGTTCTTATCTCAACCCATGAGTTTTACTTTATTTTTTTTTCCCCTCTGATTCTCTCCCCCATCCCCCTGGGGGCGGGTGGGGGGGGGGGGGGGGAGTGAGTGAGCAGCTGCGTGGTGCTTAGTTGCTGGCTGGGGTTAAACCATGACAGACGTCTAAAGAAATGCATTTAACTTATGCACATGCTCCAAACCTTTGTAAAAATCAAAGTCAGACTTCACAACAGAAGAATTTTTTAGAGCCAACTCTAGAAACCATAAGTTTCTGTTGTATGGGAAACTATTAGGTTAGAAAGACAGCAAGAAAGGAGTGAACGCTTTCAGAGATGCCTACAAACATTAGACACAAGACATGCGCTGAACCATTTGCTTAAGTTTAAAACAAAATTTTTCAAAAAGAACAAGTAAGTAGGATGAAGACTACTTCCTAACTCTTATACTTCTAGGATAACGGTCCCAGAACAATGTAAGATTAAGTTCTTCAGTGTAAGCTTTTCATTGTCAGGACTACGCTATCTGTAGCGTGTCTTGCAAAACTTACAGTGGCCCGAATGAAACAATTTTAGTCCACTAACATTCAGTATTTCACAAGTTCTTTACCTTAAAGGCAATTCTTTCTCCCACTTGTGGTGGAGCAGCTAGAAGAGGTAACACACTATAGTCTCTCTTGGGGACCTCCACAGGATTCTGTGAAACAAACAGTAAACCTATTGATTTAATTACCATATTAATAAAAACAGAAGGCAATGTGTATGCTGTATAGATTGTAAGAAGTTCTGAGAAGAGTAAGGTATGTATCCAAGTGCTTTGTTTTGAGATATAGAATACAATCACTTAAATATTGTTTCATAAACACTTCCTCAGGCTGTTAAACAGAAATACAGTATCAGGTTTACTAAGTTAAGATCTACACCTTTATCCTACTAATCTATTTCCGCTTTTACGAATTACTCTCATCCTATACGTTTTTTGTATAGTTAAAGCTGCAAGAGAAAGGCGACCTATGACTGCGTAAGTCACTCACCTGGACAAGAACAGAAGTGTTTGTCGCAGCTTCATTTAACTGCCTCTGTTTCTGGCCTTCACTGCTGTAGTTATAGAAGAAGCCAGGGTTTGCTCCTCTCCCACGGCCTTGGCCCCTCATCATCCCACGAAACCCACGGCCCCTAGGTCCTCTCCAGAAGTTATCCTCTCCTGTTCCACGCCCCCTTCCACGACCTGGGCTGGCAAGTAGTCCTTGAATACTGGTTGGCAACTGTTTAGTACAGTTTCTTGCTATGGAATTACTCAGTCCAGCACTTGCTGTGGGTTTTTTAATAACAAGTGTTTCTGAATCTGAACTATCAGACTCTGAAGAGGAGGTCTTTGCTTTGGGAGCCTTGGTGGTACTGGTTTTCACAGCTGCCGCACTGTTAGGCAGTAACTTTTCCTTTGCAGTACTGTCTTGTGCTGTTGCCACTTTCTCATCCTCCGTACTCGAGTCAGAATCTGAACTAGAGGACTGGGATTTTTTAGCATTTTTACTAAATGCAGTCTTAATGGAATTTTCAGCATTAGACTTTACAGTCACTTTATTAGAAACAACACTTTTCACATCAGAATTTGCAGCAGCTTGGGATTTGTCTTTGGGAAACGTTGCCACTACAGGTTTATGCGAAGCTTTATTCTGCTTTACATTTAATTCACTGCTGTCACTGTCAGACGACGTGCTGGAGGAATCTGAAGATTCCACCCTCTTTTTTCTGGACTGTGTTGTGATTTTTTTGGTGTTATTTTTATAAGAATTTAGAGAAATGCTCTCGTTTGCCTGTTCTAAAGCCATCTTTGCTGCAGGGGCCTTTGTCTGCTTTTCATCCTTCTTTTTTGCCGCCAACTGCTTCTCCCTCTGCATTTTTTTAAGCTTTTTAGACTGATCAGTAGAGCTCTCTTCCTTACCTTCTGTGAGTCTATTTCTTCCACTAACTTCTTCCTTTCTTTTTCTTTTCTTGTACCTTTTTTGACAGTCACGAATATCTACAGAGGTCTCTTCCCTACAAGAGGAATACTCAGGATTATGTTTATTCTTTTTCTTTTCCCTTTTATGCCTATCTTCTTCATTTCTAGAGAATTCTTCCTCTTCCTGCTTTTGTCGATGCCTTTTTTTGTCTTCTTTTGGTGTACAAGAGAAGCCATCATCTACCTCTTCATAATCATCTGCGATTACCTCTTCCAATTTCACTCTGTCAAACAAACCAAACAAAAGCCACTGTTGAGCATAATTAACACCTTTCTTTGTTAGCAGCTCAGGTGAGGTTGTCTTTTGGGAGTGGGGATGCTCCACCTGTTGAGATGGAACCCGAGGAAATTGAAATACACCTGAAAGCAGTCTCCAGAGCACGGGTTGCTATCCTAAACCAAGGCTCACAGCCTGAGCCCTCACCCGAGGTCTCAGGTGCTGCAAGATCCTTTTAAAAAGGCCCGCTCAGGCGGGGCAGGTGCTCAGGGCAGGTGGTGGGAGCACCAGGGATGGAGGCAGCCCTCTCCTTCCGTACCTGAGGAGACTCCCAACCCCTTGGCTCTCTCCAGCCCCTTTCAGACACCCTGCAATTTCTCAGGCACCACAGGTTTGGGGAACGGTGCCCGCTTTCCCCCCCACTCCCCCCCCCAGAGAGCCGTTGGGCTACCGGCAGCCGCGGGAAGGGCCCGAGGGCTCTCCGGTTCCCCGGGGAAGGCACCGCCAGGCCCCGTCCCTGTCCCGGGGCTGGCGGGGAGGGGGGGGCCGCCTTTCAAGCCTGCTAGGCGACACCCCCACCCCGGTGCCGCCCAGCCCGAGGGCCCCGAGGAGCCCCTCTCCCGCCGAGGGCTGAGCCTCAGCTCCCGGGCAGCCCCCGCCGTACCGGAGCGAGTCGTTGTCCCGCACGAGGCGGGCGCTCTCGGTGGGGGGTAGCAGTGCCCCCTCCAGGAAGAGGCTGAGGCGGGCCCGCCGGCTGAAGCCGAACCTGTGGCGGATGAGGCTGACGAGGTCGGTGACGAGGCGCACCTGGCTGGGCTCCAGCAGCAGCCAGCACAAGGCGCAGCCCGGGCTGCCCGGCGGCGGGTAATCGAAGAGCAACCGCAGCCGCACCGGCCCGCCGCCGGCCGCCGCCATCTTGGGGGAGAAGGAGGGGAGGCGGCGAGAGCGCGCGACGGCGCCGCGCGCGGGACAAAAAGGGCGGGCGGCGCGCGAGCCTCGGCCCCGCCCCCTGAGGGCGGGGTGAGGGCGGGGCCGGCGGGTTGCTGCGCACGTGACAGCGCGGGCGCCGCGAGCTGGTGGCGGGATGGGGCCGCTGTGCGCCGCGACGGGGCTGTCGGTGCTGCTGCTGGCGGCAGGTACGGGGCTGAGGGACGGCATGGCGTGGTACGGCACGGGATGGCATGGCACGGGATGGCATGGCATGGCATGGCATGGCATGGCGCGGCACGGCGTGGTGTGGGGGGTTCTGCCCTGCCCTGCTCTGCCTTGCGCCTCGGCCATGCCCCGGGCAGTGCCGGAGCGACGGCCTCCGGGCACGTCCCGTCCCGCGTAGGGCCCGGGCTGAGCCGCGGGAGGTTTCCGAGCCTCGCCGCGGCCGTCACCGCCGCCCCGGGGTCGGTAGCCGGGCGGGAGGCGGCGAAGGGGGTGGTAAAAGCGGCGGCGCGGTGGGAGCCCTGGTGGGAGCAGGTCGAGCTCGGGGCGGGCCTGTGCGCTGTCGCCGTCTGTGCCGGGGACTGTCGCGACCTTGGGAGTCGTCTCCTCCCACCCCGGCTGGGGTCTGCGCTCCCCGGAGCCCCAGGGAACCCTTTTGGGGCAGGAACGTGGAAATTCAGGTCCCAGTTGATTCACCTGGGTAAACTGGGTGGGAGAGGCTCCCCACAAACCAGGGCAGCGCTCCTCATCGCTGTTTTACCCTGAGCTGTCATCTGTCCTTCGTGGAAAAGACCCCCCCAGACCCTCTTCCGTTCCTTGGCGGCTGCGAAGGACGATGGAGAAGCCATGTAAGCCAGCGTGCCTGTAAGCGTGAGATCGTTGCGGTGCCGTCTGATACTGGCTGACAGGAGCACAGGCCCCTGGCCCCAGTGTTTCATCTGCGAAACCCTTCGGGTCGAGGGCTGCAAGGAGCCAAACAGCCGTATTGGGGTGTCACTGCTGTTGCAGTGAGGGCTGATCAAGAAAGCGTGGTGTTGCCCACAGTGATATAACCTGTTCAGTGCTGCGTCCTGTGCATCAGCAAAGACTAGGCACTGTGGGCTCAAAAAGCCTTATTGCTGCTTGTCCAGTGGACTGCTGCCTTCTGGCATGGGCAAGAAGATTGAGGGATGTAGTTGCAAAGGTCTGTTTCTGGGAAAGTGCCTGTATCCTCGATGGAGAACAGACTGACTGCTTAAGTTGACAAGACTCTACTGACTTAATTGAGTTTAGGATTAGATCTTAGGTTCACTTAGAAGTGACCCCTCTGTCTATCCTGTATTTACTGTCCTTGGGGACTGTAAAATGATTTGATCTTCCCAGAGACTAAGATAAAAGTGTTGGATCCCTGAAGGAGCCCTGGTGCCCCTGAAGCTGGTGCGAATTATTCCATCGTGTCTAGTGGGGCTGTGCTTTCAGCCCAGGCCTTGAAAAGACTTTAAATGTTTCCCTGATAGTAAAAATTATCCTAGCTATTGGGCTGTTATTTTGGCAACAGCTGTAACGTCAGGCCCTGATAAGTAAGCATGTAATTACACGCTTAGCTTCATTCACTGATGATAACTCAACTATGTGTGTGGGCGTAAGTATAGGCAGGTTTCTTATAGTAATTTTTTTTTTAATGGAAGCACTTCTAATTATCACACCCAAGACTGAAATGTAATGTTTTGGCATAAATCTGGTGGAAAGCCCAAAGCTGAGCCTTTTAACCTAGCTGATTTTTATTTTTATTCCCCCCCCTCAAGGTGTAGTTCTGAGGCAATCCCAAGAGCCCAAAGAGCTGTGGGGATATGTGCAAGTTCGAAATAAGGCCCACATGTTCTGGTGGCTCTACTATGCAAATAACCCAACCAAAGCCTTCACAGAATTACCTCTCATCTTGTGGCTTCAGGTAAGGTTTGGTGAAAGACACTTAAATGATAATTCTTTCCATCTGTGCCTGGTTCAGTCTGATAGGTATCTTGCAGCTCTACAGAAATAGGATTCAAAATTGTCCAACGCTAAATGATTCACCTTGTGAATGAGGTATTCAGGCTGGGAAGAAATAATGAAAATATCATTCTGCAATTGTGGGGTGTCGTCAACTGCTCACCTGCCATCAAGTTAAATTGCAGAAATTGAGGTTGTTCTTATCTTTTATACAACACTAGTGCTTTTTGTGCCAGACACTACAGGTACGTTGTAGCATCACAGCTCCTTTCCTGAAGATCTTATAGTCTAAAGAACGTTCAGAGAGAGAGAGAGTAGATAAAATAATCAGAGCTTTAGAAAGATTTCTAAATGGAAAAAGGTAAGAGAGACTCTGATTGTTTAGAGATTGGTCCCATTCAATCACAGTTTGATAAAAGGCAGTGGTGTGTGCTCCACATTCACCTCCAGCAGTACATTTCAGAAGTTAATGTTGAATATAATCACTTGATGACTTGGTCTTTTTCTTTCTGGGTTATTTCTTCAGAGTGAAATGCACATGCTATACATGCTGATAAAACTAATGACTTGCAAACCTCTGTGGATAGCTAACTTTTGCATTCAGTATTAAGGGAATAAGGGGAAGGGTTTTCAAACTGCACTCACATAACATGCAACTCATTAGATGCTTTTGCAAGTGGGTTATTGCTTCTCTGTTTAAATTCTTGCTTTCAGAAATGGCATGTGTACACATAATGAAAGACGATGAGGAAGAGAGCTCAATTTGCTTTGCAAATTAACATGTAGTGCAAAAGCCATTTTTTAAAATTTACAATCTGTCATTCTACTTACTGGCTTGCTTTTATTTTTCTCCTGTCATATCTATACCATGCTGCCTTCTAACTTATTTGTCATTTGGTATTTCCCCACAGGGAGGTCCAGGAGCTTCAGGCTGTGGATTTGGGAACTTTGAAGAGATTGGTCCATTAGACAAAGAAATGAAACCAAGAAATACAACCTGGGTATAGTAGAGAGTTCAGCTTCTAATTACTGATTGCAAATGTTTGTTGCTTGTGTAAGCAGACGATTGCTATGCAAAAATGCACAGAACAGTTTTCATTTGAAGTTCAATACAGCTATAATAATTCCTCTTAAAATAGTGTGGTTAATAAATTGGCTTATAGGAGTAGCCTTGTTAAGAACTGAAGAATAGTCATGTTGATTTGATTGGATGGAATATGTCTGGGCTTCCACGAATTTCTGAATTGCAGACGTCTGGGAACCTGAGAGCAGCGAAATTCTAGAAAGATGTTATTTCAGATCATAGCTTCATTGCATACAGCCATAGAGGTTTTTCTGGATGGCTGGCAATGTATAACCAATGGCTCGTAATTACAAATCCAGTATGGCCTTTAAGGGAAAACAAATTACAGCTGCTTATGAAGGTGGAAGTTTATTCAATGAAATGGATTTGTGCTCCAAGCTACCAATAGTCTAACTACTCTGGAGTTCCCTAGACCGTATGGGTGATCTGCCGTTGGATCACTGGGATTTTTTGCGTGCCTTTTTTGTTGCACATTGAGCAAACTGAAAGACCTTATGTTGTACCTCTTTATTTGTGAGCCTTACTGCTTTGAGCCATGCTAGCTATCTGTGTGCTGATCTACTGATTTCATTTGTCCACTTGTAACTCTACAACTATAGCATTTGCTATAGCAATTTCACAAAAGCCCAGCAACCCAAAAGAAAAACCCTCTTATTTTATATTCTGACAGACAAGTCTCACTTATACCATTCTCTCTCTTGGACTTGCACCTAATTTTTCTGAAAGTTCTTTCAGGGCCAGAGATTTCCTGGCTCAATCATTTGTGCCATCAAAACTAAGATTTTCGCTAGTGCTGAACTGAGGTTTCATACAAACCTTCTTTCTGCTCGTACAGTTGCAGGCAGCCAGTATCTTGTTCGTGGATAATCCAGTGGGCACTGGATTCAGTTATGTGGATGATTGTAGCTTGTTTGCCAAAAACCTTTCCACAGTAGTTTCTGATATGATGGTTTTTCTTGGAGAATTCTTCACACGTAGAACAGAATTCCAGGTAAGTGAATTGAGTTCTTGGTTAGAATCGTGTTTTTCTTTGCTTTTAAACAGATCTCAAAAAGAATTAGTGAACAGACTTCCAGATGGGTAGTGTTTGCTACTAGGTAGCACGCATTTGGTGGGAGTCAGTGCAGGTATAGCCACTGCCTCTTATTTCCCATAATTCAGAAGTTGTATCTTGAATTTGGTGCTAGTTAGATAAGCAATGGGGTGCATTATTGTCTATCGTGCCAACCGAGAAGCATATAGGATCACAGCTGTTTCTAATTCCAAAATACTGAAGTGCCTGCTTCAGAACTTCCCCCAGTAATTACACCAGGATGTTCTGGAAATCTTATCTGCAGCTTAGAATCAGAAAAATATCCAGTGTTTGATAGTGAGAGGTGAACAAGCCAGTGCCTGGGTTCTGTGGGATGTGGGAGATGGTTGGAGGTATTTTCTGCCCTCTGCCCAATGGGTTCATTGTGTGGCTTCTGTCTCTCTCCAGACCATCCCATTCTACATATTTTCTGAATCTTATGGAGGTAAAATGGCAGCTGGCATTGCTTTAGAGCTGCATGAGGTAAGTAGTTGGAGGATGTAGTTTGCTTTTCACTTTAAAACGTGGTGTTCTACAAGTACTTATATCTCCTGGAATACACTGTCCCTGTTGTCTAATTCAGACTGCGACTTATTTTTTTTCACTTAAAGAAAACTGGTTCTAGAGTCATGAATATCTAACTAAAAGTTGATTTTTTTGTTGTTGTTGTTTGGTTTTGTTTTTCCTCTTATTCACCAAGGCTGTTCAAAAAGGGACCATAAAGTGCAATTTTATGGGGACTGCTCTTGGAGACTCATGGATTTCTCCTTTGGGTATGTTTAAAATCCTCAGACTGTGGGTGGTTTGCTGTTGTTGTTTTGTTTTGTTGGGTTTTTTATCATTCCATGAGTATCTAGGGTCAAAAATTCCATCCCTGCCTTAAGTGAATTAAATCTCTAGTGGGTCTGGTAAATCAAAAAGAAATACTTCAGCATTGCAAGCTGTGATTGAAAAATCTACCTTTACAATGTATCTAGATTATGAAAAGTTAAGAGAGCATAGTCGGTGAGGAGCATACTTGCATATCAAGTGGGGTGGTGGTGAAATGTCCCTACGCACCTCTACAGCCTCTGAGGTATTTTGGCAAGAGTACTGCACTTAAAATGTGTCCACCAAGTGATTCACAAGAGTGCAACTGAGGTTTTCTTTCTTTTCACAAGAAGGCCTTGTGCTGAGGAACTGATGTGCTCACAGACCTGGAAGAGATAGGGTGTGGTCTGGTGGAGGACAAAAACCAAATTAAAGGACTCTTGGTCCTTCAGTGAGATTTGCAAGGGCAGCCTTCACAGATTCTCTGCAGCATGGGACAATATCAAGCAAACGCCTACCTGTCTCCTATCAGCTGGTCCTTGAGACCTTATAAACAAACTTGTTCTAAAACAGATTTGTTTTATAACTAAATTTTTTCCCCTGTAACCTGCAAACAGATCAGTTTAGATAATGCCCATTCACTTGTCAGATCGCTCCCCATGTTCTAGCAATGTGCTGCAGTGTTGGGGTGAGAACATTTTGGTGAGAACATGTCTGTTGCTTTAAATAAATTTCACTGATTAATGTTTAAGGGGTTAATGACATTGCAGTGCTTTTATTGGTTCTCAGGATTTGTAAAGAACCTGCTCTGTGGTACATAACCTTTGGGCTAAACATAGCTGACAGTACCTTTTTACTGATTAATTCATCTCCGTATATTTTTGTCACAATCATTCTTGCAACAATAAAGAAAAAGTAAAGGAAATTGTACGTCAAGAGCTCATGGGTTTGAAATCTGTTCTGTTTCTTTAGACTCTGTGCTGTCTTGGGGGCCCTACCTTTACAGCACTGTAAGTATCTTCTTAAACTCTTGGTCCTCACCTGATTACTTGTACTGCCATACAGTATAAATAGATGTTGACTTTTAAGGTTAGCTCTTAGACAGAATAAAACTTCAAATGCATGGAGACTGTTACCAAGAAATGAATGTGAAATTATAATTAAAGTTGTCCCCCTTTGTGTTTGTCTTCCAGTCTCTGCTTGATGATAATGGTCTAGCAGAGGTGACTGCTGTTGCCAAAGAAATAATGGATGCAATAAATAAAAATCAGTATGGGCTGGCCACTGAGCTCTGGGGCAAGGCTGAAGATGTCATTGAAGAGGTGAGATCTTCTTTGAACAGCATTATTAACTAACTGGTGCCTGGGGAGGCACACAATTTCAGGTTATCCTTTCTATGAGCACTGGGTTGGTGTGAATTCTCCAATCCCCTGCCCAGTCATTTTTGCCAGTATTTGTTTTATCCTAGTGCTGATGTAAAAGAGCTGTTTGTTTGCTCTGTGTGATTGTAAGAGGCAGAGGGTAGAGTGACCCACATGGCCTTGCAGTATTGCATCAAGGTTTCAACCTGGCACATCACTTAGATGCTTAATTTTAAGCATGCAGTTAGTCCCATTGATTTCTACAGAACCCAGTTTCAACTTAAATGAGCTATGTCTCCTTGAAGGCTTTGTTTTGAATATTGAAAACTGCATCCAGCAAGACACAAATTTCAAGTTAAGCATAGATCTCTATGTAAAGAACTACAATAGGTGGACAGGGTGGAAAGGAACCTCAAGTTATGTCCTGTTACTGTGGGTTACCGCATCTTGTTACTTAGCAAGTAACAGCTTAAAAGGTAAAGTTTTGCTCTTGTTTTTTCTTTTGAAGGGTTGCTCCAAAATCTCATTCTTTCTTGTGTTTTTGTTTTAGTACAAATAAGGCTCTGGCTTCCTCAAACAGAAAGACTAATCTGGAGCTGCTTCCTTTTCTTGCTCTTTTTGTTTTGTTTTGTAACTGATGGTGCCTTGCACATAGTTGGTTTCACTTCTTACTGTTTGTAAGGAACTTGTGGTTCCCATTTTTCTTTTCTCTTCAAATCTGCTTGTTTTCTCCTCCCAGTTGTGATATCACTGTCAGGGTGCAGGCACTTCAGTTCTTCTAGGGTTGCTGTTGTGAGCTGATTTCTGACCTATGCATTAGAACTTTAAAAATTCAAGAATTGAATAAAGCAGGGCTTCAAGAATCTCAAGTAACTTCTCTAATGGCAACACTGATCACACTTGTCCTGTGGATGCAGGCAGTCTGCTGTCTGCGTCAGAGCTGCCATTCTACAATTATTGGACGCATCCATATGTCAGCAGTTCCAAAAGAGGGATGGCTGATATTGATCACCATGTTCTTGAGGAAGCATTTTAGATTTTGAAGGGTTGTAGATTGGGAGGATGTTGAGCAAGGGGCAGCATCAGGCTAGACTAGATCTAGCAGAAGAGACCATCTGAAAGCCTCATCCGGCATCGCAGCTCTCTACAATGAGTAATGAGAATCTGCAGTCATTTGCAGGGTGTAAGGCTCCCTGTAGCTTCACATCCGTTTCAGAGAAGTAAATAGCATCTCTGGCACAACCCACGTGTGAACAACACAGACTTGAGAAATCTCTTCCCCACTTCTCAAAGCAAATGTAGAACCAAAGTTTTTCCATAAGTATCCTCCTGACATGTAGGTAAAGTGGCAGGTCACAGGGTCCTTTATTTAGGATTTAATTACCTCTTTTTTCAGAAAAGAGTCTTCCTCATATCTGAGAAATGTTTTTTGTTACAGTGTTACTGAAACTATCTTGTGTTTTCAGAACACAGACAATGTGAACTTTTATAACATCATGAATAAGGAGGTTCCAGAAATGAAATCAAGTGAACACGAAAATCTCCATCTCGGTAAGTTGTATTTAAGTACTTGAGCTTCTGAGGCCCTATGTTTGCATTTGTGTACCTTCAACTCTGATAGTGGGAATAGCCTCAATTTAGCACATCCTTAAAATGGGGCCTTCAGATCCAAAGGATATTGATATTCTCCTGAGCAGAACTTGTTTGCTCTTGCATAAATAGGGATAAAGAGGAATGTGGAACAGCCCTTCTATAGGTTACACCTCCACCTAAACATCCTGCACAAATTACACCAAGGAAGTAGTCAGTATAATTGCGACATAGTTTTATGACCTTTAAGTCACTTCCTCTTAATGTCTTTCATTTCTGTCTTCAAGCTAGGACACAAAAATGGCTCATCAATATAGTCTGATTAGACTGGTTTGCTCCATGATGTTTATGCATCAATGTGAAAAACTCATGCATAGAGTTTCTTTCAAGCTCTTTATCTCTTTCTATTGGCTTCAGCAGTGAAGGTGAATGGCACAGTTAACTCCCAAAAGTAAAGCACTGCAGCTCAAAAATAACTGGTCTGTTAAGGAGATGAAATTGTGTCTGTACTAAGTGGCTACAGGAGAAGCTGGTCCCCTGAATAAGTGCTGTGTTAGCCAGAAGTAGAAATGGATGGTTGGGTTCTTCCCCTATTATCCCCTGACCTAAATAAGTGTTGACTTCAGTGGTTTCTGTTAAAAGTAAGCAAATCTCTCTGTGGTGTTCCATTTTTCATTAGAAAAGAGTTTGTTGGCCATGACTGTTAACAGTGAAAATTGCTATCTATGCAGGATGACTGTCTTAAATGTGCCACTAATCAAAGTGTGTTCCCTTTTTTTCAGTAGGACTTTACCAACGCCATGTCAGAAATATGCATAAGGACAGCCTAGATGAATTGATGAATGGACCCATCAGAAAGAAGTTAAAAATTATTCCTGACTGTGTGAAATGGGGAGGTACTTTCCTGTCTGCTACTGTACATCTAATAGTCCATTATTGCTGTTTACAGTACTGCAGTCTGCAGGAAGATACTTTACTGTAGTAAGCAGACACATTAAATTGTCATTATCCTTGGGCCTAAGAAGAGGACTTATTCTCAGAAATGAACATGTAATGGGGCAGGCCTGTGGGAGCAGATGTGGTTCTGGTTTTGATTCTGCTGCTTGTATCTATCTTTAGCCAAGCAGGTAAAAATACAGGGGGAGGAAGAAGATCCTCTTTATCTCAGCAGCTGGTTTCTGTCTTTCAAGCAGTCTTGCTGAAATTCCTGTCAGTTTTTCTCTGCCAGAAATCTGGTATCATGTAAAGCTGCATGGTGTGGAGCGGAGGGTGTAAAACAGAACGGAAGGCTTAAAGGACTGATGCCAGCACCCTGTGTATATAGTAGGAGCCAGAAGCTACAACGCTGTCTGTGAGCTCCAGTGGGAGCATGGCTGCTTTCTGGTTCTCTTTTAGTTCCTCAGACTGATAAATCACTGGCTGCCGCTTTGGGCTAAGACTGGGTTTTATGCAGCTGTGAACTGCATTTTAGAACACTTAGCCAGTTGCTTTTGTCCCAGCTTGGGGATGACATTCTTCATCGGTTAAAATTTGTCTTCTTTCTGGTTCCAACCAGGTCAGTCCAGGGATGTCTTTGAGAACATGGCTGAGGACTTCATGAAACCTGTCATTGATATTGTTGATCAGCTTTTGGCAGCCAGCGTCAATGTTACAGTCTATAATGGGCAGCTGGATCTCATTGTTGACACCATGGGTAAGGGACTTCTTGACTGGGGTTGGGAACAGAACACATGACGAGTAGAACATGAAGTTGCCAATAATACTGGTACCTGGATCTCTCCAGTCTTCTGTGCAAATCTCCTATGTAACTGACAACACTTAAATACTACAGTCATGGATGAGCAGCTCTTAGTATGTTTTGTTTACGTCCCTCTCGGAGGCAATTCCTTTACCTCCATTATACTGTTGGGAAATGGATCTGCAACATCAATAATTGCTTGTTTCAGTGAAGTGCATAAGTAGGTAGCTAATAATTCACTTAATTTGACATATATATATTTATGTTTGTACACTCATTCATAAATGACGAATGAGGACAGATGAATAAATATATGGAGATTATCCTCTCTTCTGTGCTTTGAAGATCCTGTTCTGTGGGGCAAAGGTCATACCTTGCTACAGATTTGTGCACAGTACAGGTCAGCCTTCACTGAGTGGCCTGCAGCAGAGAGCATGGTGCCAGGTGAGATGGAACAAGGGTGTTGGTAATTAATCAGGGAGGGTGCAGTTGCAGAGTGATCACACCTGCTGCTCAGTAACACGTGTAGGCTCCTGCACCTCTTGGCCATTCAAGGGCTTTGTTTGTCCCTTGCTGCTTGCAAGATGCAGGCTTGATCAAGTGGCAGTTCGGGAGCCAGGCCAAGTGTTGCTGAAATACCTCATGCTGCAAGACTGCAGTGCTCTCTTCCATTCACCTTTTCTTATTGATTTAAATAATCTGCACTCACAAACTGCACAAACATCTTCCTATGTTGTGAAAGGCTTTATCCTTTGTCTGTCTCTGCCCAGTTAGATGCCCTTCATGAACAACATAGCAATCAATAAATCAGGAAACAGAGTATTTAGGCTGTCCAAACAGATTAGCAGTTAGTGGTGCTCCAGTTTTATCACATTTTGAGCTAAAATTGAGCTGCAGTTAACATGTAAATTCTTCCAGTAGTTCAGAGATAGGCTAAAGTTTTGTCCCCCTTGGTGTCCTGGAATTGGTCTTTTTGCTGTCTTGACCTCCACCTTCTCTAGCAGGCACCTGAAAACAGAAAACCTTTCCAGGCTGTTCTTGATGAGTGACCGTACAAACAGAGAAGCAGTGTCTCCTCTGATTTCCAAGAGGGGGACTTGGTGTGGCTGATCCTTCTCCATAGCAGGACACTCAAGGTGTTTGAGGAGTAAAGCAAAATATGTCAGAATTGCTAGGGCTGCAGAGCCTCTAAGAGGCACATGTTCACCTTGTGCAATCATAAGTCCATTTCACATACATCTTCACTGTTTGCTTTTTCCCTTCTCCCTCCATTGGTTTGTTTCAGCTTCTCCTGAACATAGCCTTGGTTGTTTCCTAGACATAGCAAAATTGTTTTTAGAATCTGAGCACACAGAGACTTTCTGCTAACTCTGCTGTATTGGTATCTAGTACAGTGGGCATCTGGCTGAACTGGGACTCCCAACTTACTATGTCAGTGTCAGTAATCAAGGATATCTCTGATCTCTAACAGGCCAGGAGGCATGGATCCGGAAACTGAAGTGGCCTAATTTGGACCAGTTCAGCAAGCAAAGGTGGAAGGCACTCTATGTGTCTCCAGAATCCACTGAGACAGCTGCTTTCCACAAGGCCTATGAGAACTTCGCTTTCTTCTGGATTCTTAAGGCTGGGCACATGGTAAATAATATACTTCTTGGGGTGGGAAGCACCATTATCAGCAAGAAAACTGAAGATGCGTGTACACTTGCTATCTGCTTCCTTATAGCAGCTGCTTACCATGTGCTCTCATCTCTGTCCTAGGTACCGTCTGATCAAGGAGAGATGGCACTGAAAATGGTCAGGATGGTGACCCAACAGCAGCACTAGGGAAGGGGAGGCCAGCTGGTATGGCGTCCTGCCGAATGTCAGTGCTCTTGCAGAATGCGAGTCCAGAATAATGAGCTGCAGGAGGAACAATGGCTATTTGGACACATAGCCTCTCTGATTTTGCTGATAATGTGCGCAAGCATTTATGGAAAGGCATTTTTTTCCTTGAATGAATTGAATTTGTAAGCTGTGATTTGCTGCCTTAACACTGTTCATAGTGACTCTTCCAGAGGGAAGTCCACTGTCATAAACAACTAGCTCTGAGCCTTTGCCTTTGACTTGGAAGGATTTTGTGCTTTTGTAAAAAGCTGCCCTTCCTTGAATGCTCTCTTGTCTGTTCACACACCAAGACTAAAACTGATTTGAGTCCTGATAGATTTGCTGTTTGTTCCTCTCAGAGAGCTAACCTGTTTCATGAGGCCGTGAAATGTTCCTTCCTTTGTCCTTAGGCCTCTGCTTGAGTCACCTGGCTGGATTACAAGCTGAAGACATGGAGATGCCAGGATAGAGGACCTGCCCTAGAGGAATTACGGTCCATCTCATCTTGCTGAGATGCCTTAGTTAGGATCCGAGATTCTTCAGGCTTCCTATGCTATGGAGAACTGCCCTGCCCCCCCCCCCAACCGCCGCCACCCCCAGAGGAGGATTTGATCTTTTTCATCTGACCATTTGTTTCTTGTTTTCATTCTCTTTAATGACCGTTACTCAAACTTTGCCTTTAGCCTTAACACCTAAAGCACATCCAGCAGGAATTCCTGCTTTCCTGTATGCTGAAGCAGGAGCCCTGTTAATACCCTCTTCTTGTACAGAAGAGAGTCCTAATGAACAGAATCCTCTTAAACCTTCTGAGCTTAGCCTGGAGAGTGGAAAGGAGAGCATTGTTTGAGCAATAATAGCATAACTCTGAAAGACAATAGCAGTGTTTAAAAGAAGGATATAAAAGCTAGAACCAATACCTTGATCCATATTTTTCTAGAGCTTTTTTAAGTCTTGCAGAGACCTATTATTTTGAAACTTTTTTTTTTTTTTATATAGTACACAGTCAAGAGGAGATCTGGTCAGACATCATTTGACTTCTGCTATGGAGCACAAAGTGACAGTTGCTTATTGGTGTCTGATAGGAGGCACAACAGCTTGTTCCAGCTGTCAGAATCCTAAATAAATAGTAACCACTCAATTACTCCAGCAACTGAAACTGTCGTGAAATGTCTGATAGTGTTGGCTTAGCAAGGACTGAGGCATAATGCTATGTAAACACATATGCAATCACCCAGCAGCTGGAGTATTGGCATCTAATAATTGCTTTCCTTTTTCATGTTCTCTGCTTGAACTGTATTCTTCAGAACTTTAGCAATGCAAGTCCAGATTTTTCTTTTAAACACGTTTTTCAATAAATGCAATAGGTCTAATACATCTCTCTTCAGCATCACATTGATTTCACTGCTTGAAAATCACATCTTTTCTGTTTTGGCTTTTCAGTTTAAAGCCCCTGCCAATGGGAGCAGATGCTGTCACACTTGAGAGGGAAGGGTGCGGGTCTGTGCTCTCCCCCATGACTGCATCGCACGATGAGGAGCACATGCACTGGGGACCACAGCCCCTCCCATCCTTTCCACAAAATGCACTCCTTCGGAGCATGAAGGGCAACCCAGAAAGGCTAGGCAGAATCAAACCAGCAATTGTTTCTATTCTCTCCTTTGTTGAACATTAGATGAACAAGAATAAGAGGAGCGTCCTAGAGGTGTGTAAATCCACATATCTGCATTCTTGGAATATTGTAAAATAACTCGCCAAGCAAATAAGTATGTCTGAGCCTGGACAGTTTGAGTTGGCTTGTAGTCCTGAATCCTGTTATATACAATAATTTGCATTATGCCTAAACAACTAATACTATAGGGCTTGATAGAGGGAAAGGATTAAGATGGTGTCTCCAGAAAGCAGCATTTACTGCTGTTCTTGTGCTTCTTTATCAAATGGGACATTGATTCACATTGCCTAGAGCTTATGCTCAGTGATAGGCCTGAGACATCTGTTTCTTGTCCTGCTTTGTTTTAGCTTCTGCAGGTTTTTCTGTTGGCAAAGAGATGGCTTACGAGGAAAAAAGATGGTTTCAAGAAGGCTGGTGGTAATGATTTGTTGGTTTTAGGGGCTATGCCAAATCTAAACATGTTACAATAAAAATACTTGCCTGTGGAGACAGGCTCTTAAATAGTGTCCATTTAAATGCAAACAACAAAAAAGCAGCAATCCTTTAATATCAAGGAATATTCCTTCCTTTTATTTCACCAAGGGCTCTGTAACTGGTGCATCACAGCTCTAGATCATCACAAAGGTGGGTCACCTGTCCAGCAGAAGCTGTAAGAAATTGGTTGCTTTGAAAGGAGTTCAAGTCCTGCTGTGTATCTGATTAGCAGTGTCGTACTTTGTCCATTTTGATTTCACACAGTAAGCTATTTCCAGATAAGGGCTGTCACTTGGCAAATCCATTAGAATGAATCGCTCTAAATATTAATAAGATTTTTTACAGATGCTGGACCAGTCAAAAGAAAACAGCCCAATGTTTGTATTTCATCCTCTGCAGCTGGAGGCTTTGATTGCATAGCTAGCCTGAGAGCCACTGACTTACTTTGCTCACCATCAGTTGAGGACAATTTTCATAGAAACAAATCCAACTGTGTTAAAAATCAATAATTCAGCACTGCCTCTTCAGCATGAACAGTTTTGGCTTTCTATAATTCTACCAGAAAAGGTAGAAGAAAGCCAGAGAAAGAAACCTAAATGTTATCCACTATGTGATAAACAGGTGTCTTTGTCTTTTTCCTTTCTATTTTGCTGGATCTAGGACAATATAATGGGGAAGGGTCACTTGGTGCATCCACTGTGCCTTAAACCAGTGTGTACCAGCGCCTCATGGTCACTGGTGCACAGAGGATGCAGGACAGATGTACCTTTGATCTGGCTTTTACAGCTGTTCCTATGCAGTAGAGGTTGAGACTGTTGTGGACAGTAAACGCAGGAGGCAAGGGATCTGCCCTATTTGCCACCACAGAAGTATCTGTGTAGGCACAACATTTGTGTCTAATGTAACTAATCTGGCATGGGATATTTTTGCTGTAGGAAGAGTGAAGCACATAAGCTATTTCTAAAGGGAAGTTGGCACATAATGCTCATCGATTTTATGTCTTTAAAGCTTGAGGCTTAACAGTGGGCATGTAGCTGTGTGTTGAGTTATCTTTTTTCAGAAGATGAATGTTTTGAAATGTTGCAACATCTGCTTATCTCAGGATTCAAAGCTGCAACAAAAGAAAACATCTGTGTACTGAGGCAAGATGGAGCACTTCTTCAATGTCATGTTATGTCTGTTATCCTCTAAACATTCTGCTGTATGGCAGCACAATTTGTGTGTGTCACTTCTGAGCTCTGGGGTATGTTCATGTTTTTCCAGAAGGGATTCAGGAAAGGAGTAGTAATTTATCTGACCCACAGACAGTAATGAAGGAATAGTAAGAATTTGAGTAGAGTACAGTTCACCCTTGCAAGGTTTCTCTGAAAACTGTTTTTGGTATTTGCTATATAATAGATTCAGTAGTTAAAGAGTAGCTTTATCTCTTGTGGAGGAACAAATGTACCATTCTGGTCACTGTTTGGGGGGGATTTTTTTTCTTCTTTTTTTCTAACTGGCTGGTGATTGAGGTAGTAGGGAATTATGTTGGATATATCTGCAGGAGCGGAGGCGTGTTAGTATGGATGGCCTAATGCAGTGGTTTTCAACTTATCTCAGTTTACAAACCCCTCACCTAAAATATTTCCAAGGAAAGCAAAGCAGCCTTACAAATTTCATATATTGACCATTACTGTTCACTTGTATCTGATAAATAATGTAATTCAATGGCTAGCATTAGCAGGGTATTTGCAGAATTGATGCACTAACTATACCAATGGTCTAAAACAGATGGGAATATTGGCAGACCATATCCCATAGGGGACTTCAGAATTTCCAGCCTTAGTTTGAAATAGTCCTAAATGGTTAGTCTTCAGGACATACTCTAAAGAATAATTTGATGCCTTCCCCCCCTCCCCCCCCAACCTACTGGAGGTTGAAAAACAAAGCACTAAAAGAGCATGGCATTGTGCTGATTTATCATAGCTAGCTGTCGGTGTTGGGTGCTCCCACAAACTGGAAATTGAGAGATGGACTATGAAAGATTTCTCCTATTACAGGGACTTCTGGAGCAGCAAGCCAGACAATAACCCCTCCTTGCCTGCTGTTCCAGGGACTGGGCAAGCACTGCAAACAATCTACCTTGAGATTAGTGTATCAGGCCTCGGCTCAGAAAGGGGCTTTCCACTTAAGTACTTTTGTGCTCTAGAGCTTTGGTTTTCTGTTTATTCTGTGGTTACAATACTGCAGGGAGGAGGTTGGGGTGTCTCAGAAGACCAAAAACATTCATATAATACCCAGTTCCAGTAAATGTCTCACTGTGGCTCTGCTGTTCAGTATTTCCATCTATGTATTGCACAAGTCTGGATCCAAAGTACTCTTGTGGTAAGGCTGGGTTTTAGGATTTAGAACTTGCTCATCCAAAACATTCACTTGGATGTCATGTTGGCAAAATCAACTACAGATTCACGGGGGACTTGAACAAATAAGGCCAGAGTGACTGTATGGCAAGGAGGCAAAAATCATACTTTTGCTGAAGCTGATTCAAATCCAGGAGTTCATTTCTGTTCTCCCCTAATTTTTATCCTCAGTCTCGGTACCAAAATTTATAGGTAGATACTGTGATGAATAGGGCTTTATCAGTTTTGAAATGCTGAGAGTCATCTAAGCATAAGAGACAGCTGGAATAATTCCATCTGCAAGCTGTAGTCAGTAGATTTGATAATGCCTACCACAATAATTTTTGAAGGCAATTATAAAGGCTGCTAGAACCAGCCTGGTTAAGCTGTCTTTCTAATTGCTTCTCTGTTACTAGAATGTCCTTTTCAGGACTGTTTCTTTACAAGCAAGCTGGTTGCAGTGTGTCTTTGAAATAGTCAGACTGTGCTCATCACCACTAGCCCCACAGCCAATTTGGTCCATTGGTAGTCACAGCAGTAATGATGCCACACCTACATTCTCTTGCATAAATATTTTTGTTCTGTCCTTTATCTCCCATTAGTCAGCCAACTTGGACTCATCTCACACAATCTGTTTTGGGACACAACAAGTAATCACTGTTTGGCTTTAGCATCAGTACGGTATATCGTGTTCTATTTTATTATTCTGTCCTAGATCTCATTGCTAAATACAGCAAAATCTGGGAATTACATTCCTGTAGTCAGCTGTAATAAAACTGCAGATGGAACACATTTATTCAGGTGTTTTGTAGTCCATCTTGGATAGGACAAGGTAAGCACAATTTCAGAAACTATTTGAAGCAGTAAGGGATAAATTACTGAGCAGTTCATATACTGTGTTATGGGTGATTTAGCTTAAAGAAAATACACTGGCTGGTGCACCCTCAGTCTTTAACAGCTGCTAGATGATTTGCTAGATGTTTTGGGGTTTGTTTTTTTTTTTTAACAAATGGAGGGAGAGACATGGGAAAAAAAAAGTGTCTTTCCCTTCAAGAGTCTGGAGCTTAGGTCTGTTAATATTGTTTGCTTGTTAGAGCCAGAGAGGAATGTTTGCATGTCTCTTGACAGTTCTTTTGGGGGTAGAAGCTGAAAATAACTTGACTGTAGCTATTACACTAGATGTCCTTCTTACACTGTTGTCTTGGAGTCTTAAACATTTCATTGTACCCAGAATTTCCTGTGAAGGAGTGAAGATCTCTTCCTGAAGCACTAACGGACAGAAATGACCTAGTGGCCTGGCAGCTGTCAGATGCTTTCTAGCACCATTAATGCTTTCACAAGGTTGCCAGATGCCATTGCACATTACAATCTGAGGCAAAGGTATGCCTACCCAACTGCTTAGAGCTCATCAGAGAAAAGCTGACAGGTACTGTCCTTTCCCTAAGAGAAGGCAGCAAGGAGGCTCCTGGAATGTACCAAAAAGAGAGGTTTGGTCCCAGGGTATTTGGAGGACTGTGGCACTTCTTGGAACAGGAAGAAAGCCTGCTTTATCCCATACTATTCGTTCACCTCTGTTTTACATATTATTTTTCTTACCAACCACAGTATCCTCACCTTGCTGCCTGCCCTACGCAAGGTGGCCAGCGATGCGTTCTTTTGGCTGGTGACAAAAGTGCAGTGAAAAGGCTGGCCACTTGGTGGAGTAAGGAGACCTTCAAATACCATGGGAACATCTTGGCGTTAGCAACTATGCTCATGGTGCCATCCCTGGAAGTACCTGGTCAGCACTTGGAAACTGAGTTTGATCCTATGAATTCACAGTGGAAATGGTTTTATGTGAGCCGGTACAGAGGATTATTTAATTTTAGCAATAACTTCATGAGAACAGATATTTTGGTCTTTGTGAGCACAACCCCAGTTACAACAAGGCTTTATGGTTGCAAATAACAGCTACCGTAGCCTGCTTTAACCAGAACATACCAGTCGATATTGTGATTTGTACTTAGGCACGCTCTTTTTCAAATGGTATACTCCCTGCCAATCCTTAAAACTTTTTGATCAATGTCTCTGAGGGTAATATCTGTGTTGTAAGAAGAAACAAATAAGGCATTGGTGTGTTTGCTGCGGTAGCTGCAGTTAGCTGTCTAGCTAGGCTCATCTAGCAGAGTTATGCACATACGTAATTCATAATCTGCTAAGAGTGCTGTTGAAATCGAGCAAGAGCATTCATGCTATGTAAAATTAAACCACTAAAACTTTTACAAGGTGAGGTCCTTTAGGAACTAGAAAATTTCAAAGGAAGATCCTTGCTTGTTGAAACATTTCCCTAAAATTTTGAAGTTTTTGTTGTTGTTGTTGAACCTTTTTATAATAGAGAAAAGATTAGAGAAAATGGCAGTAGAAAAATCAAGTATCTTGCTTCTGTACCATACCTAATTAAGCTAGCCTGAGAAAACTCCATTACCTCTTAAGTAATATTTTCAAGTTTTCAGGCAGGGCAGGAGTATTAATAAGCTAGTTCTTGCTGCCTATTACCTGTTCTTTATGACACTTAAAGAGAATATCCAACTGTTATCTATGCAAGCACATCTGTTATGTTGCTAATCAGAGCTACAGTAGTCATTGGGAAACAGGATTTGATTCAAAACACAGTAAGACTATTAGAAGCCAAATATTCAATGAAGGTTACATTGTGTATACTATAGAGAGAAATTGTGCTATGAAGCTGTTCTGAGAGACTGGGTCTCGAGATGTTGCTACTATATGCTGGAACACAACCAGAATTGTAGATAAGGTCATCAGCCTTGGGGAAATGCACTCCTTAGATGCCATTTCTGACACCAGATTACAATTTGCTACGTAAGTGGAAGTGACATTGATGGAAAAGCAGCTGATTGTAAAGAAATCCTGCAAATGACAGCCATGGCCTGTGGTATTGTCCTGGTTTCAGCTGGGATAGAGTTAACTGTCTTCCTAGTAGCTGGTACAGTGCTGTGTTTTGAGTTCAGTATGCGAGGAATGTTGATAACACTGATGTTTTCAGTTGTTGCTCAGTAGTGTTTAGACTAATGTCAAGGATTTTTCAGCTTCTCATGCCCAGCCAGTGAGAAAGCTGGAGGGGCACAAGAAGTTGGCACAGGACACAGCCAGGGCACCTGACCCAAACTGGCCAACGGTGTATTCCATACCATGGGACGTCCCATCCAGTACAGGAACGGGGAAGTGGGGGCAGGGATTTGCCGCTCGGGGACTGGCGGGGTGTCGGTCGGCGGGTGGTGAGCAATTGCACTGCGTATCATTTGTACATTCCAATCCTTTCATTATTACTGTTATTTTATTAGTGTTATCATTATCATTATTAGTTTCTTCTTTTTCTGTTCTATTAAACCGTTCTTATCTCAACCCACGGGTTTTGCTTCTTTTCCCGATTTTCTCCCCCATCCCACTGGGTGGGGGGGAGTGAGTGAGCGGCTGCGTGGTGTTTAGTTGCTGGCTGGGGTTAAACCACGACAGGTATTCAATGAAATGTTTCCTCTTGAACTATTTATTCTTAGCAGGCAAATATGGTAGCACCACCACTAGTCATATTTCAAGTTCAGAAAACTAGATTTGGAGCATGTAAAATATTTATTCCACATAGTGTACGTCAAACAAAGAAGTTGCCAAACATCTCCGATTAAACAAGTATTTTGATATGCTTGTAAGGAAAACTAGCCCACTGGTACTAGCAGACATGTTCTACCTAGAACTAGAGAAGCAGAGATCAGCAAGGAGTAATGCCAGCTACATCCACTGGCAATAAAAATTGACGTCCTCCTTGATTCAGCCTTAGAAACTGTACCTTGCCAGTGCAGTTGCCCAGTAAGTGTGTGGCACCTGTTCAGCTCAGTGTCCTGACTTTAGCACACTTGGGGCACCTCCCAGTTTTCAGATCCTGGATCTCTACTGACAGCATCTCACATCCCAATTCTTCTGTGTTCAGTCCTGTCAAATCATCTCCCAGCTGTCAGATCTTTACTCAAAATATTCAGCTGTCTACAGTGACAGCTTCTACAGCCTCTTCAGCTCTCCTGTCAGCTTGATTCCAGTGCTCTCTGGCACTCAAGCTGTCTGTGGCGGTTCTCAGACTTCAGTACTAACTCCCCAAACTGTAGTACACCTGGAACATTTTTTCTCTTCCCCCTCCTCCTCCTCCTTACAAATTAATGCAAGAATGACACAGATGTTAATGCTGACAGTTTTGGTATAAATCTATGTTGCCACTTACTTGTGTGTTTAGACCAAGTTCCTTCTTCCTCCAGCAGAAGATAAAGGAGAGCCAATGGAAACTAACTGGATTCTACAAGGCAAAGCACGACCCCTCTGAGGTGTGGGAATTCTTCCTCTGGTCATGGCAAACAGGAATAAGTATTTCTTCTTCCCCCTGCCCCCCCTTCCAATACTAGTGTGACTCCACTTCCCTGTCTGAGACTGTACAGCTGCCCACCTGCACACAGAGGTGAGGCAGATGGTGCAAGGAGGCACTCGGAGGCAATCTCAGCAAACAAGGTGGGACAGTGACACAGATGTGCTCTGAAACTTTGAAGAGGTTGAACTCCACTTCAGAGCAGTGAGACTAACAGTAGCTGATTCCACATAGGTGTGCTTTCCACAACTCTGAGGGGTACCAGCTCACAGATTTTTGAATACTTTGAATAGGTGCCCCTGAGGGGTGTGCTAAACTCAGTCCCCTGAAGATGAGTTCAAGGGTCCTGAGATAAAAGCTAAACATCCCCACATCTTAAGAATCCTGCTCTAACTAGACAACTTCAGAGAAGTTTTCTGATCAAATATTTTGCTTCCCTTTTCTCTTTCAGGTCTCCTCACATCTCTTCATAAATTCTTTGCTTCCCAAGGGTCATATCTGATCTCTGCACTTTGATTTTTTTTTTTTTTTTCAGTCTGGAAAGACCCTTTTGTTCATCAGTAAGGGAACAGGAGAACTCTTCTGTATTTATTGTAAAACTAAAGGAAGGTCAAGGTGGCAGAGGCTCTGGAACCAGCTCCTTATCTCTCTGTCAGAGGGTGGATATGTGGGGAGCTGTATTGCTAAAGTGGTATGCGCTGTCACTGTGTTGTTGACCAACAGCTAGCTGACTTACAGCCTACAGGGCTGTCAAGTCAGCCTCTTCCTGAACCCTGAATTTGCACATAAAAGGGATGAGAGACTCCGTGCTCAAAGAAACAAAACTTCCTGAGGAGAACACTCCTATTGTTTCCTAGAAAAGAGATTAATTCGACTAGCCTGCTCTAATCATGGGATTTTCAGGGTTGCTAAGGACCGTATGGACCTCTCTTACTGCAAGAAGCAAATGAATGGATACTGTCTCAAATCAAAATCTGCTGCACTTTCATGGTCATCTCTAGATGGACAGCTTTATCAATCGCCTACAGAACATCACTCAGTGATGGATGGTCACCTGTGCTCAGCAACCACAGAGCGAAAGAAGTGCTGTCAGTAAGTACCTGAGCCTCACTCAGCCAGTGTTTCTTCCTCCTCAAGATGTTGCCCTGTCATTTGTGGTCTGAGGCACAATGCAGGAACCAGAACCATTCCTGGTCTTCCCTTTGGCAGCTCACGGCTGTGGGCTTACAAAGCAGTCCAAAAAACTCTGAGAAAGAAAAGGGACAGAGCAGAGAGATCAAATTAAAACCCAGCCATGAAGCACAGCAGTTGCGGAAGGTTTTAATGAGGAATCCTGCAAAGGCAGGGACATCCCTTCATTATCAGCTGTGTCTCATTAAAGCATGGGTGAACAGTGTCTGTCCTAAGCCAAACTCAGCCATGAGGAGTGCCTCTGTGTGACTCTGCCTGGTCAATGGAGTGCAATAGAGCACAGGAAGCTCTGCTTGTCCTCCTTTTCCTTAGCTGCCCCTTAACTCTCTACGCTCTGCTTTTCTCCCTCCTAGCCTGGGCCTCGTCAGACCGGGATCAATGGCTTTTTCTCAGGAAAAACTGTAGTGTGACTGGTGTCTTGTTTGGGGTGGCAGGGAGGAGGACTGAGGTGTGGAGCCGGGAAGGGACAGTGAATGAGTCTGTGACAGCCGGGAAAGGAACCCAGGGGATGCCAGGCCTGCTGTCCCCCAGCTGCTGGAGGGGAGCATGCTCTCCTCCTCATCCTACCCCATTCCCTCCTCCCTGTGGCCATTTTCCTTCCCAGGGAAACTCCCCATCGCTGCTGCCCCCAGACTGTCCCCGTCTCCTACCTCACACCTGCCCCCGCCACCACACTCCCCTCACGCCTCGCTTCCCGCCCGGCCCCGGCGGCGCCTCTCCCCTCACCGCGGCGCCCCCTAGCGGCGGCCCCGCCCCTGCCGAGCGCGGATTCCCACCGCCCCCTCCCTCGCCATCCTCCAGCTCTGCCCTATTGTTCTCCCTTCCCTCGCTCCCTCCTTCCGCCCGGGGCTCGCGTCCTCCCTCCGCTCTCCTCCATCCCTCCCTCCTCCTTCTCGCTGTCCCTCCCGCCCCGCTCTCCGGAGCTGATGTCACGCACCCGCTGAAGGCGCGGGCGATCATGGCTGCTGCTGCTGCCGCCGCGGCCGTGCCGCCGGCCTCCAGCTAATGCCCGCGATGGAGCCGGCGAGCCTGCTGCGGTTCCTGCGGAAGCTCAAGGAGGTTTTCGACGTGTGCGACGAGGACGCGGACGGCTTCATCCGAGTGGAGCACTTCGTCGCCCTCGGGCTGCAGTTCGGCCAAGGGGATGAGGTGAGTGGGGCGACCCCCGGTCCCGCCCGGCCCGGCCGGCTGGCCCGGCCCCCGGCAGCCGCGCAACTTTCACCTGCCGCCCCCGCTATGCGAGGAGCGGGCCACGGCTCTGCCTGGTCAGAGCCCGCCAGGACCACCCAGACCGCCCCCCCCCCTCCGTCGCCCACCTTCCCTCATGGCGGCCCGGATTCACCCCGTTCCTTAGGGAGCCCCCGATTCCGCCCCTCAGGGCGGCCGAGACCCTCTCCTCTCAGGGCGGCTCGGACTCCTCCCGCCCCTCTGGGGGGTCCCAGAGCCCTCCCCATGGCGGCCTGGAGCCCCCTTCCCTCAGGGCTATCCGCTTGCCCTGCCCCTTTCCCACAGAGTTCTCCCCAAAGACAGCCCAGATCCCTCCTTCCCTCAGGGGGTCCCGGAGCCTCCCCCTTCCCTCAGGGCGGCCCAGACCCCCCGGGCTGACCTGGCTCCCCGTCCCCCGGGGTGGAAGGACCGGTTCCTCTGCAGCCCTCCTCCCCCGGGCCGTCCCGGCGCCGGGAGTGCTCGGGGGTCGCTGTGCCTTTCGGGGAGGTGTATTTATTCAGGTGACAGCAGGGCTTTTCTCCGTCCTGGCTGAGCTGCGTCCTTACCGGGGTCCCAGGCTTCGTGGGGTCTTGGGAGCAGAGCCCCGGGCTGAGGGAGCCGCAGGCGGGCGCCGGCCGGAGCTGCCCGGCCTGCCCGCGGGCAGGTGAAGCGCTGCAGTGTCTGAACAGTCAGGGAAGCACCAGCCCAGGTGCACCCTAAAACCTCCAGGTGATGGGTTGGGAAGGGAGGACTCCATCCAGCCCTTCAGTGACACAGTGTAAATCTGAAGTCGCGCCACTGGTCTCGCTGGAGCAGTTGCGTCAGTGGGACCACTGAAAATCCATTACATCAGTGTGAATGGGAGTGGGATTCGGGCCAGTGTCCATGAGGGTAATGACATGCGTTTGGTTTGAAACAGTTCCCTTAAGTGATTCAATCAAGAGCTGCAGCTCCAATGAAATTAACCAGCGAGAAATGCTTTCCCTAGGAGAACTCTCAGGATATTGCGCTTAACTCTTCAATGCTTCACAATATGCCCCAGCAGTTTTGGGTGCCGGGGAGGTGGATTGGAGTTGGGACTAGGATAGGATTCAGAAAACAATAAAATCATAGTTTATAAAGGGATGCCAAAGAGGCAGCAAAACCAGAGTGAATTCACAGTAATTGTTGGAGCAAATTACTTATTTTTGGCTTACCACTGGTAATGAAACACAGCTTGTGAATGAAATCAGAAGACCAGGAGACAGAAGGCTTATTGCTTGCAGATAGTCACAGGTCTGTTAAACATTTTCTTAATGAGAAGATGGAGTTTCTGGGTTTAACCAGCAAAATAAGGAGGAGAAATGAGTAATAGTAGAGTGCTTTATTGATTTCTGGTTTTATTTGTCTCTTGGTAAGTTGCATAATTTTATGTAAACTAATAGAATTATTTTTAAATCCTTACCGCTGTATATGCTGCATCAGAATTGCTTTTTGCACTACTGCATTTATTTGGAGGCAGATCAGTGGCTTTCTCTTGCAGCATTGAGGAAGGCTGGTCAAATTCCACCGGCTGTTTTGCAGCAGGATGGCATGGATGATCATAACAATCCTTTTTGGTCTTAGAAATCTCCAAGGTTGTGAGAGGGGAGCAGGTCTGTAAGATACAAAGGAGGATTCAGGTGGTGATCTCATAAGCTTAGAGTGAATTGGAGTATATTAGTCTGAAAATATTTAAATGGAATGAAAGGAAGAGAAAACTGGAAATCTCAACAATGATGGCAGTAGAAAAGGACCACTTGTCAGTGGTAGTATCTAGGTTTAAGGATGGGCTGGCTTACTGGGCAGGCACGGGAGAAATTACCAGTCATGAGAAATGTATCCTTTGTATTTTGTTCAGTTGTAACTGGTAGTGTTCGATAAGATATTTGCAAAATTGGGACAGAGCAGTCTTATCTATATATCTATCAGCGTGACAATATAACTTGTTCTGGTTTGCTTCCCTGTGTCTATTGTCATTAGCTAGCAGTCCCTTGACTTCAAAGGAGCATGTGTCAGCTGAGTAGAAGGGATTTGTAAATCACCAAAAAAGGCTTGCTAGGGAAATACAGAATCAATTTTTCCAAGTGCAGATTTACTGTAGGACCACCACTGTAGGTGAGCTAGTCTGGTTTTAAGTCTTATTAAAAATGAACTTTATGTGTAATGAATCACAGTTGATGTTTGGAGATGGTGAGAATCTATTCTCCCATATAGCACAGTGCTTTCAACCTTGCATCTGCAGGAACTTAATAAGCTCTGTGTGGGAATGCATCTCATGAAATTAAACTGAGGAGACACTGCTAGAGAGCAGTTCCCTTCAACACATTAGAACATTACTGTCATTGAAAATTAATTATACTTTTGAACATGCTACACTTCTTGGGCCTGATCCACCTCAGCTGCCTTTGCATTCAAAAGAAATCTTTCCATTGGTGTCAATGAAAGATTGATTTGCCCTCATGTGTAAGTTATTTGCTGCTTCTGTTTACATAATTCGTCTGGCCACAGGAAGGATCCTATTTTGTAGCATTGTGGCCTAAATAATTCTGACTCTTACCAACAGCAGCCGTGGGTCCTGTTTATGAAATGAGAAAGCATCTGTCCCTTCAGTTGTGCCAACCTGATAAACACAGCTTTCCACCTCTTCTCCACCTCCTCAGAGCTACCACCATCCAAAGTTTGGAGTCTATGAATTCTTAATACTAACTTCAGTAGGGCTTGTGGCTTCGACTGTGTAGGGCATTTAGCATTTTCTGGTTTTTCTTTCCATTTCCTTTTTCTTTCTTCTTTGTGTGTGTGTGCACGCATGTAGTCTACATGCTGAAATTTATCATTCCTGAAAGATAACAACTCTCTGAAAACTGCCCCAAGGCAAAATGTTGCAGCAAGGCAGCAGCTTCCTGTTCAAGCAAAGCAGTCCTTATCTCCACAGTCAAAATTATAAACTTCAACATTTCTGATTACCTTTTTTACTATTTTACTTTTAGTGGGCTTCTGAGGCTTCTGCTTCTAATATCTTGATGTTTTTCTTTTCTTCTTTGAGACCACACCATAACTACTGTACCTCATTCCATTCTGCCTTTCCCATGCACACTGAAATCTTCTTCTTGCCATGCAGTCATTAAGAGTTCACTGCAGCAGAATACCGATTGCCTCAGAGCAGCTGTGTAGGTTTGGCTGTGGAAGCACTTCTAGCAAGTTTGCTTGCAAACTTTTGCTTTGCCCTTGTGCTGGTTTTGGCTGGGGTAGAGTTAATTTTCTTCATAGTAGCTAGTATGGGGCTATGTTTTGGATTTGTGCTGGAAACAGTGTTAATAATTCAGGTATGTTTTAGTTATTGCTGAGCAGCGCTTACCCAGAGCTAAGGCCTTTTCTGCCTCTCACCCCACCCCACCAGTGAGGAAGCTGGGGGGGCACAAGGAGTTGGGAGGGGACACAGCCGGGACAACTGACCCCAACTGACCCAAGGGATATTCCAGACCATATGACATAATGCTCAGCATATAGAGCTGGGGGAAGAAGAAGGAAGGGGGGGGGATGTTCGGAGTTACGGCATTTCGGCTTCCCAAGTAACCGTTACATGTGATGGAGCCCTGCTTTCCTGGAGATGGCTGAACACCTGCCTGCCCATGGGAAGTGCTGAATGAATTCCTCGTTTCGCTTTGCTTGTGTGCACGGCTTTTGCTTTACTTATTAAACTGTCTTTATCTCAACCCATGAGTTTTCTCACTTTTACCCTTCCGATTCTCTCCCCCATCCCACCAGGGGGGAGTGAGTTAGCAGCTGAGTGGGGCTTAGTTGCTGGCTGGGGTTAAACCACGGCAGCCCTACAAGGCATGTGGTTCAACTAGAGGAGGAAATGACTTGGCCATGTTAATTTGGCAGAGCCAGGAGCAGAGTCGTGTCTCTAAATTCCTGCTCTGGTGCCTGAATTAAGAGCAGACCAGGCTAGCTGCCAAGCACTGCTTGCCCATACAAATAGTTGTGGAACTTATGCTTTTAAGCAGTTTGGCATTTTGGCCTCTGTTCATCCCATCTGACTGTAGGCATTTAACTGAGTTGTCCAAGTTAATCTTTCTCCATGGTCATTGATGAGCAATTGAACACTCAGAGTGTGTAACAGGACCCAAGGATGAAATAAATCCTTCAGAGGTGCTTCTTTATCTCCACTGACAACAGAAACTCCTAGCCGAGACTTTGGGTTCAGTGCTTAAAAATAGCAGCCTTGGGCCTTGCTTTCCTGTTGAATAGTCTGTTTGCCGTTTGTGGAGAAATCTGAAGAAAGACGTGAAACGCTGTTTCCAAAGCGACTTGACTGGATGGCATGTACTCACTAGCTGAAGAAACACTTCACGTAACATTGAAAAATGCCAAGAGTCGCTCGCCATCTGGTTTCCTTTCGCTGGGAAGATAGTTGCACTAGCAGGCGAGTGTCTAGGAGCATTGTGAGTGACATGTTCAGCAAGCCCCAGTTCTGGCAGTGGATTGTGTGAATGTGTATTTCAGGATAGTGCCAGTTGATGTTTCATTATGCCAGCTTCTATTTAAACTCTACATTCAGTTTTCAGCAACAAGTGAAACATGCTGAACATGTTGACAACTTCTTTTTGAGATACGTAATCACCTTTTGGAGGTATGCAAACCATACAGGTGCTTAGACAGTAATCTTTGTCATGGTAGAATCAACAAATGCTCATCAACTTGAAGCAGTGTCACACCTGAGAGGGAACTTGAGCAGCTAATAAAATCTATAGGCCATTATCAATTATTCTTATGAGTGGACAGTAATTCACTTGAAGGTAATGGTTTACTAGTGGTGTAGAACAGAAGTAGCTGAAAACAAGTTCACATATTTTATGTGAACAAATGAAACTTCCTGGCCAAAATAAACTACTGAAATAAGGACATGTTTGTTGCTAATTTTAGTCGCTTCCATTTCATGAATATCCCCATTCTGGGCTGAAGTTAAAGGCATCAGCCTCAAGTGCTGCCCAGGTAGTAGATTGTGGCTGCTGGCTGAGTTTAATGACAGTCCTGATGCTCCATTTTGACTTGTTCTCAGATGTCTCCCAGGGACATCTGATGGAGTCATGCTCTAAACACAGCCCTTCTATTGTAACCACTCCGTAACTAGCTTGCCCTGTAAAGAACAGGAGTGTAATTTCACTGCATGACAACATGGAGTCTTTCTGAATGGTCTGGGTGAATTTCAGGCTCCTAGCCATAGTGTTGCAGTTCAGAGTTGCACCCAGAAATTAATGGAATTGCTGCAAATTTACATCAATGTGCATGATGACAGAGACTAGTTCATACCTTCTTGATAATGTGTAGTATGCTCTGGACTTACCTGCAGCCATGAGAAAAAGAGACTTTGGCACTGAGACATTGAAAGGAAAGTATTAGGGTGTTACCAAGCAATACTGCCATTCTCATAATGGAGGCAGAAAAGAGTTATGACTTCTTTCTTCTCTGCTTTTACTGGAAATAGTTACTGAAAGAGAAAATAAAATATCTGCCTAGATGTAACGAGGATGCAAGGAGCACTCCTATGTGATAGTGTTCTCTAGGTAACAGCAAGGCTGACACACCTTTAAACTCCTTAAAACTGTATTTGCTAATGACCCAGATATTTCATATCATTTACAGTGACTTGGAAAAAATGCAGTTCTGAAACGGCACACTGGAGTACTTAGTTTATGGATCAGTCAAGATACAGGTATATCCTGAAACTAAGCAAGTATTTCTAAACAGCTGACATAAGCAAGCTTAGCACTTACTGTTAATCAAACATTTTCTGAAGCACTGTTATGAAGGGAGAAGCTGTAGGTTTGCTGTGCACTCATGAGTTTAATTTGTTATGTAATATGTTTGCATTTCAAAGGTGAGAGCTCTGAGGGGGTTATATGTATAGTTAAGAGTTGATTGTTTCTGTGTTTTGCAATACAAGTCAGTGATCTGAAATAGTAAGTTCTTAATGCCTAAAGGAAAGGCAAACAATTTTGATAGCAATTCTTGATATTTAAATGACTGTGTTTTATAACCATCTCACTGTTTGCATTTAGTACAGGTACAGGGATATTGTGTTGTCTTATCATTGAATGCAAAAGTAATGAAAGAAGTTAGCATATGGATCAAGCACAGAAGACAGTACTGCATCTTTTGTGTACAGTATGGAAGGTAGGATATGGTACTGGTGAAGTTAAAACATTCAGCTGCCTAGCAAGACCAGGTATTTTTTATGTAAATTTTTCTCCCTCTTCCCTCCTCTCCATGCCTGATTCAATCCATGCTGTTAAGATGTAAAATTGGTATTCTTCGTCTGTGACATGGCTGCATGTTCTCCAGAAATTTGCTCTTGCACATCCTAGGGAGGATTTCAGATTTCTAGCACATATTGATTTTATTCCTCTAATACGATTAAGCTTTGAAAAGTGACTTATACAAAATTGCTGCAAGGGAGGGTAAGTCTTTGATGGGGAACAAGCCACTGCCATATAGTATTTGTGGGGGTGATCCCCAATACAGAATTTTTCTTAGTTTCTAAATTGCATTGTTATCTACAATTTAGCACAATTGACTTGTGCTTGGCAGCAGTGCTTTTACAGCAGCAAAGTGGAAGAAAATCAATTGCCTTATAAAGTTTAGATAAGTAAATGTGATTGTTTTTATTCTCTGTGTAGTTGACAATATAATTTCCTATTAATTTTATCTGATTTTAATGCTAATATTCGCAAACATTTTAAAATTCCTGATTTGATTTTTTTTAATCGGACTGCTCAAGAGCTAGAGATGAAGATCTAACAGTTCTTAAAATACGCAGTATTTCAGGAGATACATGTGATCTCAGACCTAGATACTTGCATAGGGTGGTGAATAAATACCCATCCGTGCGCTGAACATAGTTAAGTCAGTGCAGGGTGTGATTAAGCACGTGAATGATAAAGGAGAGAGTCAGACACGATCACTAGTACTATAACATATGGTTTTACAACAGCAGTGTGAATGTAAACAAAGCACTGTGTAATACATCTCAGTTCCTTTTTACTCAAGGTGTCATTGAAGGACCTCACTTGGAGAGAATGCAAGTGTTCTTATAGAACTATGAATGCTATTTTCACATTTTGTGCGCAGTTTAAAACCAAAAACAGTAGGGCTCCTTCCTAAGCCTTGCATCCGTTTCAGTTCTGTAGTATGTTCAGCCCCAGAGTGAGTGACAGGAGTGAACTGTGGGGTCAAAATACTGCAAGGGAGACAGGTTCAGTGCACAGGACACCTGGAAAAATTGCAGTGTACTCTTCAGATTTTACAGCTGCTTTGACAATTTAGTTTGGGTATAGTGTTGTGGTTTTAGGGGGCCAAGTGAAAAGCTTAGAAATGGTAGAGACTTTTCTGTGTTAGGTTTCCCGAAATTAGAAGGAAAGATACTGGAATTGTCTGTTCTGCAGTGGAGAGGCTGTTGGCCTGGTGGAATGAGAGGTGTCAACCAAACCAATTTCTTCCTCTAGAGTGGTGTCAGTTTTAAAATTACCTACATTTTGATTCTCAAATACGTGTCTTCTCAAGTGTACCATAACATCACATTGCACATACACCTGCATTGTCAAACTTCTTTTTTTCCCCTCTCAGTTCAGGGCTGCTCTTTGGAGAATGGAGCCATTCCCTGCTACCCCACTGCAGGCTCTGTCACACTGGCCTCCAACAGAGAAGCAGGGTCTTGGTACAGCACTCCTGCAAGCAGCCCTTGGATAGGAAGCTTGCAAGGAGCCCTTTTCTATAAGGGATCTTCAGCCTGTGGCAGTGGTTTGTGATGTTCCAAACTGGGGCACATTTCTGGTACACCTGCTGCAAATTTGCTGATAAAGCATGCTTCACATTTTTCCACATATTTGTGGGTCATTCTGGACATCCTCAATGCCTGGTTTATTGTGAAGATTTGCAATGGGATGGTGAAGACATTCTGGTGTTGTTTCCACCACCTCTTGATGAACTGACCCTCCTCCCCAGTGGTATCCAGATGGCTTTTGGAACCTGGGATATTCTTTTCCAGTGACACTTCTGTTGTTATGATAAAAAACCCCAAACAAATGTGCGGATACAAACAGCTTTGTCCATATGTTTGCATGGTATTAATAGATTGGAGAAACTGTCCTAAAATATTGGTGATTTCACTGTTTTTGTAGCAAGAGACTATACAATCAGTTGAACATATTTTACCCAATTAAACCATATGATGTATATGTTAGGATACAGTAGCTAACAGCTGTTCAGAAAGTGAAATGCCACAGAGATGTCAACACATATGTAATTGTTGGCACTTACCCTTTTGTCCCTGTGCAATAGTATATTCTGTCACCATAAAGTAGTACAGAATCATACGGTAATGGCGCTAAGGCCACCTTTCTCAGCGTTGTTAGCCATTGGGAACAGTAGAAAGCTCTAGGACTCTCATTAGAAGAATTTTGTTGCAGGAGTATCTTGTGTGCCAGATTGGTGTGGTGTTGTGTCAAAATACAATAGAGTCTGCTCAGAAGAGGGTTAAAGGCAGCTGCGGAAGGCTCCTAGGGATGCTCCTAGGGATGTGAGGAGCTAATGAAAGGAAAAGGGATGTAGTAAGAAAGAGATTCTGCTGTTCGTTCTCACTGCGACTACAAGCAGCATCAGTGAGAGCAGGTTTGGCATTTTGACCCAAGAAATCCTGGTCCCATTGCATTCAGCAGTGTGACCATTGTGTGTTGTAAGGTAATAAGGATTGATCATAGGATTTGCAGCCTTGTAGTAAAGACTATCTCTGTAGCTGTTTCTCTTGCTGGTTCTTTATTTGGTTTTGATGTTCATCACGCAACAGACCAAGCACTAGCTTGTGGCCAGTGGTACGGAACAGACCCTCTTTGCATCCAGCTTGGAGAAGATGGGAGCCTGTAGTCACCCTGTCAAGGTTTTCCAGCTGCTTTCATTAGGTTTTAAGAACATTTTGCTCTTGAGGGCCCTGGTTCACTTGCTGGGTTGACTGGCCAACGTGGCAGCTGTTGTGTCCTGGATGCATCTGGGCACGTAACGTGGCCATGAGCTAGCTGACAGCCTTGTCAAGCTGGGATGGCCTCATGTTGGCTGCTGGGCCAGCCTGTTTGAACTGTGAGGGTCATGAGAGCAGATGTGTTGGAATGGGAGCAAAGCCGTCGTGTATCGCATAAAAATGTATTTCATGGGAGTGTAATTTTTATACAGTCCTATTTCAGGCTTTATGCAGCTTCCATAACAATTGCCATATAACTATGTACTTCTTCTGGATCCATGCATCACCAGGTCCAGTTGTGCCTGGGCAAAGAGTGCTAATTCAATAGACTGATTCTGTCCACTGGAGAGCTGTGCACAGTGAGTGGCTGGACAGCCCTGCCTGAGCAGCAACTTTGAGATAGGACCCTAAACTTCAGAGGCTGATAGAAGTGCTGTACAGAGGAGGGCACTGATTTGAGGATTCAGTTTGAGGCATGTGTGTAATAACAATTGGATCCTGAAATTAACTGTTCTTCAGGTGTGTGCACAGCAACTTTAAGTAAATACAAATGTTCTCATGATGCACTAAATTAACATTTGTTAGCAGAGTCAGCAGCTTGGATAGCTTTGTAGAACAGAAGGAAAAGTGTTTTGCATTTGTGGTTAGAGGGGAGTCTCAGGGAAAAACAGTGCCAAAGAACTACTATACTGGCCTACTGATTTTATTGGGGGAACCTAATGCTGCTGGGAGGGCTAAAGATAATGTGTTGATGAGAGTACTCTGAAGCAGTGTGCTTGCTTTGGTCTAAAAAGAACTGCAATGTTGAATAGTGTTTCTCCTTTTCTGAATGGGTGTCTTCGGGATTTTTTCCATCAGGTAATCAATTTTCATAGTGAAAAAGCATTGTAGACTAAGCTGTTCCAAATCAGAGTATCCTAACCCTGCCACAGGCATACTCTATACAGGTTGGCAACTCACTTCAAACCTGTGTGTTCCCTCCTGTTGTCAGACATATCTGACAACAGACATATCTGTTGACAACACAAAATTGTTATGGTACGATGTGGACAATTAATTATGCATTTATTCAGTGCTGAGAAACTCAAAGAGTTAGCTCATTTGGAGAGTGTCAGCATCTCAGCGATACAGAATGGTATAAGTGTCTCAGCTGAAGCTGATGTTTTCATCCTCTTCTTTTGGCAAGTAACATACAGACGCTGAATCTGGTTTGTGTGTGAAGAGTGAAAAAAAATCTTAAAATTTCAGATGAGTTTGGCAAATTATTTTTGCCTTTAAAAAGTTAAGTAACTTAATTAACTTCACCTTTTGGGTTTTTTTTTAAAGTATGATATCTTGATTGTTTCCATTTGAAGCTAGCTTTTTATTGCCAAAATTAAAATTGAAATATTTGGCAAACAAGAAGTGAAAATGCTCCAAAACATAAGATTTTTCTCAACACAAAGCATTTTTTCTGTTTTCTTCTGAGAAACATGAAAAAGAAAAATATGGTTTTGATTTCCTTTACTTGGTGAGAAAGCTGAAAAATCAATTATTGAGCAAGTTACATATCGAGCAATTGCAGAGACTTTGTGGATGTAGGAGGAAGAGAAAATATGCTATTCAGTACATCTCTCCTCCGCCTAACTGGAGTTATGTTCAGCTTGCAGTTATCCAGAGCTGTGGGGAAAATAAGCAGTAGATAAAGCAAAACCATGGATAATGCCAAGCTGTGTAAGAGACTAGAACAATGTAATCTTTAGGAAAAGAAAATCAGTGAGTTTGTGCAGGAAGCAGCAACAGCTTTAAAGTGTGGTACAAGAGAACACAGGATTTTGGCTCATCAGTATTTGTTTCTTTGGCTATTGGTTTTCACAGCTTGTGATCACAGCCTTATGATTCCCTGGTCTTGAGCAAGTTAAGTCTGACTTCATTTACTGCAGCCAGACATTGGTGAAACTTGTGAATTTTAGCCTCCAGTGTGAAGAGTGGATTGTATGTTAAATTCCTCTGTTCTCTTTGGCATTGTTTGAAAATAAAGAATTGAGGAGTGTTTTGGGACACATCTTCAAAGGAGCTTTGACAATGTCAGTTTTGCTCTTCCTACTGAGCAATTACAAGGCATGGAAGTTTCCATTGAGGAAAACTACACCTTGCCTTGTCACCTGGGAATTGTGTGCCCTTTGCCAAAAGCAAGCTCTTCTGCGCTGGAAAGTGCTGTGGTATTTGCTCCCGATCAGACAGTCCAATATGTCTTGTTTAGAGAATGAGATTGGTTTGAACAGACTGCTGTTGACAACTATCATTTGGGAAAGTCTAAATTTGGAGGTGAATACATCCATAACTGCCAGTGCTACTTTGGGGGTGACAGATTACTGTATCAATAATCTTCCACCTCACAACTGTCCTAGTAGTCACCTTGCTAGATGACTCTACTGGTAATCTAGAGGATTTCTTGGATATCTGTCAGCCAAATTGGAAGTTTTGGTTCTAACCAAGCTTGTGATGTCTGTCCAATGGATGAAAAGGTATTTTGCTATGTACAGTGAATTTGGCATAGGTCAGGTTACTGTCCTGGTGTGAATGCTGGCAGATGCAGATCATTTGTTTCTTGATTTAGGTAGTCACCCAGGTAACCTCAGGAAAAGGTAAAATATTCACAAACTACTTTCATTTTGCCAGAAGTACAAGGCATAGATTGCTTTTTCTCTGTATATAGGCCCATGTGATTTCTCTTACTGTATTTTTCTTGTAAAGCAGGTATGACTATTGTGAACTACATTTCTTTTCCCAGCAATAGTTTTCTTTCCCCCATGGCATTCTAAATACATTTTCAGAAACTTGACAATCCTGGTGTGTGGAAGCATCGTCTTGGTACTTCTGACTTGTGCTCAGTGCAAATGAACCATGCTGCTCCCTGAGCGGGTGGAGCAGCTGGTAGAGGTTGGTAATCTTCTGTATCAGCTGTTCCTTTGGGGTGGGCACTGAATATTGTGTGCATTGGCACATGCTGGGGCAAATTGCTGCTCTCGGTCTGCTGCATGGGACCACACAATGGTATGAAGAGGAGGAAGGCACCATGCAGCAGGGATATTTAATGCATGAGAATCAATGCTGCCTCAAGGGACACATCATGAATGGACTGTAATCACCACTGTCTTTCCACAGCATCACAGCTCTGTTTGGGTGCTGGTTTTTGCTGGAGACTACTTGAAGTAATGCATGATGTTCTGGCCTCACTATGTTATTCTCCCAGTTTATTCCTTTCTTCTTCAGGGACAGCTTCAGTTTTGGACTTGTCATTGCTTGTGCTTTTTGGTGGGTGGCTCCTGTTTAAATGATGGTGGTCAGTTAGCTCTAGCTATGTTACAGCAAATTAGCGCCTGTTTGGAAGGGAATGGAGCTTTGGAGGAGTTGGTCTAAGTGGTTACAAACATGAATGACTTACACAACATTTCAGGTGAAAAGCTTGCTTGATTGAGTTGGTGGAATAATGTGTCTATAAATTACCTTTGGGTTTATTGCAGTTGGCTGCTGCAGCAGCTTTTTAGCAATACGTTCTGTTCAATGGTACTTCTCCTAATTCAGTGCTTGCCATTGCTTGCATTTTGTAGATGTTGCACTATTCTGTAGCAGTGACTCCCTGGATTTACAGTACAGGGTGAACAGAGTAGGAGTGTAGACTCTCCTCTCATAGCAAGAAATTGCTAGTGTCTCTATTTTGGGGAAGAAGCGTGAAGAGACACATTTCAAATACCTTTTTTACAGGAGGAAGGGTTGCCATGGATAACAGCTGTGAAACATTGGGTCTGATTTTTTCCCCCTTCTCTTTTACTTTGTTCTATGACGAGATATGAAAATCAGGTTCATCTTCCAGACTTCTGTATGGCACAGGATGGCTGAAGGGACACTTGCATTCACTGTTGTTAGCTTCACCAGAGATGGTTCTGAGCCCACAAAAACACTAAGCAGAGCATCCTCTGGAGCACCCGCTGCAGAGGCAAAGATGCAGAACTGGGTTTTTATTTGGGGTATTTTCTATGAAGAAGTGAGACTCTAGAAGGGTGTTCTCGGAGTCCTTTGAAGGTGCCTGTGTGATCTGACCTCACTGAGCTGTATACTGGTACCTTTCTTTTGCTTTTCACACTCTGTAACTACTTTAAAGCTCACAGTGTTTTAGGAGCTTGTGTCATTTACTGAATAGCAGGTGTGCCAGTCACAGAAGGTATTTATCTAATTAACCAAATACCATTTCAACTTTAATTTCTCTTTTTTTCTGTGTTTTCTCTCCCACTCTTGCTACTGATAGAAACTTACCCATTTTACAATCAGTTAGTCAGTCATTATGCCTGCTTAATTTTGGTGAACTTGCTGTCAATAATGCTGATTGTGTGCCATCATCAACACCAGCCTGTGGTTTCTCTAAATCAATTGGGCAGAAGGATCCCAAAGGGAAGGATGTTCTCTTCAGACAGATAGATTGCAAACAGATGGACAGCAGTGAACGAATACAAAGGAAATACAGGTGAAACACATGAGGCTGTGAAATAGGATATTGGTGTTTACACCATCTGAGTATGTATGTGTGTGTATCTTAATACCCACATGCAAGAACAGATTTCTAGGACTAAACTGCCAGCCTGGAATGAAAATTGATTTTAAGACCCAAAGTGTGTGCTGAGTGCACACTGTAATTAGATTGTGATGGCAATTTCAGCACAGGACTGAACTTTGTCTAACCTTTCAGAAACTCGTTCTTCCTTTAGGAGCTCATGGGGCTTTTTATGATATCAGCAATGAACTCAGGGAATGTCATAGCTATCAGATGGGAGGAAAGGAGAAGCTATCAAAAGATTAAATTTTGATGGGATTTTAAATGTAAACCCCCAAACTGTATTTGATGCTTCTCTAATTCTGCTGGAAGTCAGTGACTCCAAAAAGCTCCAGTCATTTTTGAAAATGGGATTTTATTTCCCAAGTACAGCAGAGGTTTATCAAAATTTTACCTTGGCCCTAGGAAAAGACTTAGGAGGTGCTAGACCCAATAACACATTGTTCTCAACAGAGCAATTTTGCCCACTGTCAGAACTGGATGTTGTGCTTTCTGTTATTAATGAGGGAGTTATTGTTCCCTTTAGGTGAGGCTTCCACGATATTTGCTGCTTGGCACTTCAGAGACTCTTATTAAAGAACTGATGCGATCCCCATGATGATTTTGTGAAGTCTCTGTTAAATGGGTCACTACATGCCAGGTAACATAAGCAGTATCTGCACCACTTCTTGGGACCAGCAAGGAAGGCAGGCTTAGTACAGTACTGAGGTGCATGTCAGCCACTGCTTGAAAGAAACAGCACACACAATTTTAAAATATTCACCTTTATTCAACTAATATTACCAAAATAGACTATTTTTTTTGTGTGTGCTGGATTAATAGATTTAGGTCACAGGCTGTAAATGAGTGTGACTCAGCTGTGCGAATAAATCAGTTCACTTGATTGTGGGATGAATTTACACTTTCAAAGCTTTTAATAGGTAATGAATATTCAGGGTCTGCCACATGGTAGGAGATCTAAAACTAAGGCTTAGATTCCTACAGCCTTGGCTCTTACTTAGCAAGTGTTGTTAGAAAAGAGCGTCTTGGAGTGGTAGATAGCAGTGCTGCTCTCATCCCTCTTTTTTTTGTTCTTTGCTGTTGCTAACAGGAATGCAACAGTGCAATACACTAACTGGTGGCTCTGGGAGACAGGTTTTATCATGCTGTATCAATGCTCAGAGTGTTTTGTCCTCTTAGCACTATTTGTAGACATCAAATGGAGTTACACAGGTGTCAGAGAAGAGGATTTGAAATGTCTCAGTGGCTTGCAGAAGAATCTGGGAGCAATTACTCACCCCAGCCCTGTAGGCAGAGAGACAGCACCAGACTCCGTTTTTCTTTTAGGGTAAAATCCTCAGCAATGCTGAAACTCAGTTCTCTTAAATGTCTTGTTGAGCATACCCAAAATTTCAAATGACTCCTGAGAAATCCAATAAATTCAGGATTTTGTCTCCTCTTGGGTATAGTCTTCCCGTATATGAGTTCGGTTATGGGTTCTTCAGGGTGAGAGGAACTTTGTTCTGCATTTGTACAGCCTGGGGTGGACTGTACTCTAGAACCTCTTGGCACAAACACAGGGCAAATAATAAATGATAAGCCCACGTTGTTTCTGGGCAACTGTCTCCTGCAGACTTTTTTTGCTTTGTTGCAAAAGAGATCATCTTTGATTCTGATCAATTGCAAGGTGGTTCCCCAATCCTGAAATCTGTACAGTAACAAGAAGTATTTAGTGGAACACTTATCAACTAAGCTTATGCCAAAGAAGACATCTCCCCTGGGTTTTTATGATCAGATACAAGCTTTGAGGTGGTAAAAACCTGTATCAGTGAGAGTCATGACATCGATCTGTACAGTAGAGCCCATGCTCATGCAGGAAGCAGTCAAGAAATGCATCAGAATTTCCTGGGCTCTGTTGAGTGACTCCTCCTGTAATAATTCCTAATTTGTTACTTTTTGAAATACTATTCACAAGAGTAGGGGGGAGGGGAAATAAAGATGCTGGTGCAAAGTTACCGACGTTAAGAATGGCCTACAACATGTCTGTGAAGTGGTTTAAGTTTGATATTTTTGCTTGCAATAGAGATTTCTTGCTAAAGCTCTCTGTGGAATTAGTTTGAAAATCTCAGTTCAAGGTAGCTGGATAAGAAAAAATGATTTGGCGGCACTGTGAAAATCTTTAATCAAAAAGGGTCTATACGGCACCTCAGCAGAGTTCACCTTGGTACAGCTTTTCACTGCCTTGCATGTGCCAAGACTGAATCACAGTTGATGATAAAGTCAAAGAGGTGACAGGGCTGATCTCGAATATGTCTGGTTTACGTGTAACATTCATTAGCCTCCCATGGCAACTTTGTATATGGCCGGCCCCAGGAATGCTGCTGATGGTCAACAGTTACTAAAGCAGGGAAAAATGAGAAACATTTGTTATGAAAGCTGAGCTGATGACCCATGTGCAATCAGGAGCTTCTGATGTTTCACTGATACTACAGTGCTGCAGTACCAGAGTTTTGTGATGCTGACAAGCTTGATAAGAAGCTCCGTTACTCATGCTGAAAATCTGTCAATACAAAGAAAAAGAAAAAAAAAAAAAGTCTTAGGTTTCTAAAAGGCAGGAGAAGATCTCTTTAACAACAGCATTGTTGCAAGGAAGTCCAGTACAGCCTGCACAACTGTTCCTCCTCTGCATAAGTATGGTCAGGCACTGATAGATAGCCTGATATATGTGGCAGAATTTATACCATTGATAAAGGCAACGAATGAGAGGAAAAAACATAGGCTTCAGTTGTGCCAAGCACTTAGGTATGTGCTCAGGTCCCAGTGAGGTTACTAGGTCTAGGTTTATGAAGATAAAAGCATTGATGGTTTCTGTTGAACAGGAATGGAGTTGAATAAAAGGTTCGAGTTGAATAAAAAGTTCAAGTTGAATGCATGTAGCAGTGACTTGTTAAACTTAAGCCTTATTTTTTTCCCCTCAAGAAGTCCCATATGATTGAGGGCATCCATTTTAACAGGATTCTCTGGAAATTAATCTGAAAGCACAAGGGATGTAAAAACTGACAGCTTTCTAAGGTTTTAACCATGCTATAGAATTCCACAGCAAAAGTACATTTCATCATTAAATTCTACAAGCAGGTAGAAATCTATCATTTCCATTCACTGCTACAGGATTTTTCCAGAAGGGAGGTTAATTTATTGTTTGATTCTGATTTATTATCTATAGGGAGAGCTAAGCAGTGGAAGAAGCTGCTGAGAGTAGTTGTAAAATTTTTAAGGTATTTAAGGCTAGGCTAGACACCTGTCAGGAATGATGAGATATTATTAAATCAGTGTTCCCAAGCTATAGCATAATATTCCTGCTGAGCCAAGGGCTACCTCTTCGAGAGATAACTCTAAGGGAGCAAGGCTAGGAAACAAAAAATGGAGACCCAGAAACTTGTGTTGACAGACAGAGGATTTGAACCTGCGATTTTGAACTGGCACTTAAGCATGTGCTTGGCTGTGTGCATGAGTAGCCCTGACTTGAACAGGACTATTTGTGGCCCGTTTCAGAAAACTGTCCTGTTGGGCAGTTGCAAATAGGTAGGAACACCCTGCGAGCATGCTTCTTTCTTTGAAGCACACAGTCTGCCATTGTGCTGAATTGGGGCTAAACTGCTTAGCATTCCTGCAAGGTGAGATTCTGAACAGCAGAGCAGGGCTGGGAATGAAATTAGGTCGCTGATCAAGATGTTCCAAAGTATATCTTCAAGGCAGGTCTGAGTCAACACTTTGAGATAATGTTGTCAGATTAAATGATAACACAAAATATTCTGACAACCTACTTGGTCTGGAAACAAACACTGTCTGTTCCTTGGCAGGGATTTCTGATTAAACTGGGGGTTCTAGTTGCCAACAGCCCAATGCTAGCCATTGTGACTCAAGCAGTTGACTCCTCTTGTTTGGCATAAAGCATTCAAATATTTAAAGTGAAAGATAGGAATCATCTTTTTATTTCAAAAAATAAACTGCTCTATAGCTTTATTAAGGATCTCTGAGATCCACCTGAATCACAGACAGCAGTGAGGAAGCTTACATACACGTGCCACAAAATAAAATATGTAAGAGAAGATTTTTGATACAGGTACCCTCCATCTACAGTTTGCAATTATCTCTGACCTTTTAAAATAACCCAGGTGCAGAAAAGGTGCTTGAATACATCACACCTAAGATGAGTTTCATATATACTTCCCGGTTTCCTGAGAGCTCTGCTCTTTGCAGTAAAGAGCAATCAGGTTAATCAAAATAAATGAGAAAAGGGAAAATATATGCAGAAAATTCACTGCTGGCTCACCCAAGTATACAGATTGTGTGCACTACTTTTGTAGTAAAGTCTTGCAGACTTTAAGGGCAGAGACCTAAGACACTGAGCAATCTTAGTGGTGTGTCTGCGACTGTTCACACACTTAGTGTAAAGCACATGCTGAACATGTTGCTGATCTTTTCCTTCATGTTTTGTCTCCTGTCTTCTACTTCTGTGTTTGCCTCTTTCTTTTGCTACCTATAGCTCTACTTTGAGGGCCTTGGCAGGATTTATGTTCTGTCTTTTTCTTTCAGGGACAGCAGTCTTTCTAGTGACTGTTGTCATACACCTTTCTGCTTTTAAACCTTTCCTAGCTAGTGTAGGTTCGGAACTCTTAGTGAAGTTCCCGTCTTCTGTGGGATTTCAGAGGGAGCTCAGACCCTGGAGTTCAAAAGTATGAGCAGCTTTGTTTATTGAGACCTAAAAAACCACCTCCACCAGCTAGACAGCATCCTCGAATTGGAACCTTATCTGCATGTTGGATAAACTGTGCATGGGGAACAAAAGGACATATGCAATTCTATCAAGCTGAATTACAGTAGGAGGATTAACAATAAAATAAACAGGTTCCTATTCACTACATGAAGGTCTGTCAACATATTTTGACAGTTTGTTGCAGTGATGCATTAGTCAGCACAACAGCATGTTATGTGAAAGTGTCATATCTGTATCTGGCAGGAAATTGGCCAAATTACCTGTAACTCTCATGACTCTTGCTGTCTTTAAATAGCTTATTCCTATATGCATTTTCCCCATCCCACCTTCTTCCTAAATCAAAGATGGGGTGTTGTCGGAAAGTAGAGCCTGAGACATGGCATCTCATTTTCTCCTGTTATAAAAAGACTGAATGTACATTGCTGAAGTGGACATAAAGTAAGTTGCTTTTCCATTTCACTGTCTGGTCTGAGTGTTTGTGAACAGAGCTTGACCAATTGCCTGAAAACCAGCCTATAATGTTAGAAAAAGATGGTGTGGTCATCCACCACAGTTTTCCCTGTTGCTCTTTATGAGAATGTTGCTCGTGCCAAAGAGAACAAACCCAACCATTATGTGGAGTCAGACCATATCCTACACTGCAGTTCAGGGTTAGGTTCATGTTTGCTTTCCAGGGAAAGATTGAGCATGTATGAATGTGGCTGAGTATGGCACAATCTAGTCCATCAGCACATGTAAGTCACATAGTGAAGTTCAGATGTACCTGAGTGTTGGTGTGTTCTGCATGGGCTCCTCTCTGAATGCTTGAAAAGTCTGCTAGTCTCTTGAGGTGGCCACTAAGAAATTTCCTCAAACGGAAATAACAATGAAATTGCAAAACCTTGCATTGTTTTGCACCTTTGTGGAGCTCCATTGACTTTAGGAGGGCCCAGAACAGAGCCTAACTTACTTGCTATAAATACCTTGAAGAGGACAGGAAGAAGATCAGCCATGTATTTAGAAGAGCATCCTTTACTAAGGGCCATGGTGGTTAGAACAGAGCTAAAAATAGGTGCAAAGAAAATTAGTAAGTCTCATAATCATTGGGATAGAGTGGAAGAGAATAAGGTACCTTTCCTTGTGTCTGTTCAGTATGCTTAAAATTGACTTGGATTTTAAAATTATGGGACAGACTCAGCAAACAATCAGTCCTGACACTTTCAAATCAGCTAAAGGGCACTCAGCAGAAATGCTAATGGATGAGTTGTAGGGAACGCAGAAGGGAGAAGGATGGAAATTCTGTCTCAAATGGTATCAGCAGATTTCTCTGCAGTACTAAATGCAAAAGACTAATGAGCAGTGGCTGAACACACATGCGACCACTGCATTTATTGTAGATGTCTTTCTGCAGTGTTCACTTTTTCTTACTAATGACAACTGTGATTTGTAATGTCTACTGACTGCTTAAGCGCAGATCTTCTTGCTCCTGCTTTAATTTCTTGCCCAGGAAGAACAAAAACCTACTCCTAGCTCAAGTCTGCATCTTTACAGAAAGAGTAGATGTGTCTATGGCAGTAAAGGAAGATACAGCCAAACTACATCTGATTGTATATAAGATTCACAATTTTGCCTGAACTGGGCTCAGCCAAACATAGACCAAAATGCCTGCAAGCTCTGAATTAAAACTTTTAAATGCAAACTGAGCACTTGTTTAAATCTTTTCAGTGTCTTTGTCCTTGTGGTAAGATTTCACTGATCTTTTCAAACAAAAGCAAAGATGTTTCATCTTAGACTATCTTTGGTCTTTACTGCTGAAAATCCTGGAAGCTTCATATTCTGTTTTTTATTGGCATAAAAGAGATAACAGGGAGAATCTGTCTGTCCTCTGACACTCTTGAAAACACTGGAACATGAACAAAAGAAAACAGAGGCTTTAGTGACCTCATGGAAAACCACCTGGAAAAATTTAGAATTTCTCTTTGCATGTTATTAGATGAGTAAATTCTGTTTAGGATTTTTATTCCCTTAGATTGAAGGACACTTCAAGTGTCTAACTCTGTTCTCCATTACTCTAGCATTGGTGTAACTGAGCTTTAATGAAATTCTGATTGATGCCACTCTGAGATTGGAATAGGGCCTATAATGGTTCTATTAGAGTAAAAGGAGCTGTACCAGTTTATGCTTAAAACTCAGGAGCCCTATTCTGAAAGCAGTTATATAACATTTATATAGAAGAAACAAGGAAATGATTAATAAATTCTGTTTTAAAGAGACCTGTAAATATTTATCTTGCTTCTTAGAGATGCAGGTATGAACAGCCGTTGTGGAAAAACTGCCCAAGCTCTCTTCCTGACCAGGAATTTCCCTCTTTTTGTCCACAGGAGACAATCAAAGGGCTGGATGCCAACCCAGCTGAGAGCTGCTGTGCTGTGCATAAGTCCTTAAGCAGCCGGCTCCAGCCCCACAGCCCTGCGCAGGAGAAAGCAGTGTGTGTCAGCCATCCTTTGGAAACCTTTAGTAGTCAGTATCATTTTGTTCACATCCTGGTCTACCTCCTCCCTGACTGTGGGTCCAGAGCTTCACTTCATTCACACTCTTGCTTTTCTGGCTATGCATGAAAGTAGCAGAGCCAAAGGAGAGCAGCTCCAGGGAACACCTTCCCAGGTATGCCCAGAGTGCTTCCTCCCATTCTTTGTGAACTCCACACACACCCTACTAAACATGGAGTTGGGACTCCAGTGCCAGGGGTGGAAGGATGATGAACTGCCATACTAACATCACTTCTGGAAGAGCTTTTCTGTGCACATTGCAGCTCATTGGCTGTGCACAGACTTCTAGACTTAAAAATTAGAATACGCTTCTCTGTGCTGCAACGGAGAGTAGGAGCACTGGTACTATCAGCTCTTCTGGTGGATGAGCTGGAGCAGTAACATCTGGTTAGGGGACAGTGACAGACAGGTATGGTCTGTCGTTGCTTGCCCAGTGTTCAGACTGCATCAGCAGTCCAGTGCTTTACAAATATACAGCACTTTTAAAGCTGTATGTGTCATTTTGTTTCCACTTCTGAGAGTAAATATTTTACATTAGTTCGTGATTTTAGTGTCACTGATCCTTGTTTGTGCTCAACTTCAGTGGCCCATGCTTAAAGTCTTTTCCCTCATTCCAAATCTTTATTGGTGAGTTATTTACACAGGATTTGCTGCTGCCTTTTTTCTGCTGTCAGAATTTGAAGTTGCTGGCTGTATGCTCTGTGCTAGGTGGTGATTTCTTTGGCATATTTCCTTTCTTCTCTTGGCAGGTCCTGAGTTTGTTCCATTCTCTTTATGAAGTGAAGTGAAAAATGCTAAGCAGAAATTGCAGTGACTTTTATTTAATCAGTGCTTTATCTTGACATTGTCTAGTGTGTAAATTTTGTCCTTTTGAAGACCAGAAGTAGTTGATGTATGGTAGCATTGTCACTGGGCTGCACTGGCTATAGATACCTATCTGCTCAGCAATTGGTATGTAACACAAGCTTATTTCTGGGGTGGGGAAGTAGAACCAGTATTACAATTTAATGAGAGTATCTGATAAATTGTTCTGTTCAATTGTAATGCTAAGTGTGGTGTTTTATTGCTGCCACGTGACCCTCTGAATATTCCATTCTCCTCGGGTTCTTAGACTTCACCCTTCATTATTTGCTCTGAACAGGCCATGGGTTTGCAATATCCTGTGCCTCTGCTTCCCTGTCTTATTTCCAAAAACTGTAAAGGGCAAAATCCACATCAGTGCCCATATACAGGGCACATAGCTTGCACTGGACAGTCCAGATGCTGCGTGTGGATGTTGGTCTAGTGTTCTGGATAAGTATGGGGCATTAATCTGCCATGCAGTGTGATACTCTGGAGAGCCACTGTTGAGTAAGTACTCCATGAGATCAAAGCCCACAGGGACTTTTCAGGAGCCTGCAAAATGACAGCACAGATCCAATCAGCTGCAAGAGCAGAGATGGTGTCTGCTATATCATATAAGCCAAATTATGTTTATTGTATGCCATGGTGAGATGAAATTAAACCGAATTGTGTAATGCCAGCATTTCTGACTGCATGATTTGAAGCTTCTGTGTGTGCTTGAATGTGTTTTCTTTTGAATGGAGTACTGCAGAGACCTGCGAATTGAGTGGACCATCCACATACTGTATATCAGGAGAAGCACAGTGCAGTTTACCCTGCACAGTCTACCTGTGTCCTTGTTGAATTATGTGTAAATGCAATCCACAGAGCAGGACACTTAGAGCTGCAGCACTAATCGTAATTTAAGGCTATAGGATAACAACTGATTTTCTGTACAAATCAATGACAGTAATATTGAAGGACTGAGACTAAGGTAAAAACAATTAGAGCCGTTCCCAGGTTTGAACTGAGAGCACAGCTTTGTCATACGTTTGTTGGGAGAAAGAGCCTCTAAACTATTTCCCTCATGCAGTGCCCTTGCTAGAGAAGAACAAGTTAATTGTACATCTGCCGCAGCAGGAGCCTTTCTGGGTTGTCTTTCAGTTGAGATGACAACTGATAATTATATGAGAGCTATAAGCTGTCTATCCTCTATTACTCCAGCATAGCTCTGAATGCTTTCACTAGGGGAAGAATAACACAAGGAGGCTGAGAAAACCTTTGATTATAGGGAAGGAAGTAAAATTTGTTGTTGTTGCTTGCCCTTATCCTAACTAGCCAACTGTTAAATCTTGCATCTGATATAATTGCACACAGTGTTGGGAGTGTTGCTGTTGTGTTTCAGGTCTTACTCTAGTGGGTGGTTGGAGGACATCTGCACATCTAGCCAGACTTCTGTCTGTGTTTTTTGCTCCATCTGGACACACTCAGTTTGCAAGGGCAGGATTTGGGATGCAGTACATCTGTGCCAGCTTTAGTGGTATCTCGTGCCTAATCTCCTGCTCTCACCATATCTGCCCATCTTTCAGCAGTAACCTGAAGTCAATGTCAGTGATAAAATACAAGGTAGTTGAAAGTGTTAGATGAAATCTTGGTGTTGCGTCTGCTTGCAAAGTGTTCCCAGGTCCTGTATAAACTTAGCTCTGTGACTTAGTATAAAATGTGCTCTGTGTGCTGGGACCATTAATCTACATAGACCAATTACATTGCTTCCATCACTTTTCCTAGTACTTTACTCGAAGCCTTTTTCAGTTATGCAGCACCAATTGTGCAAGAATTGGAATATGCTGTAGTTAAATAAGAATGGGAGTGGGAAGGAGGGAATAACAATACTTCTCCCAGCATGCCCTAAACTTGTGACAGGACCCTGTGACTCACATTTGAGCCCTGGGATAACAGTCCAGCAGAGGAGGAAAGCTTGCACACAAGAATATGGTTTTGCATTGGCTTCCTCAGTGTGGTTTGTTCTGGGGAAGCAGAGGGCAACATGTGAGTGTGATTTTTTTTTTTTTTTTTTTTTTTAAATCCAATTTTACAGCTCATGTAAGAGACTTCTAGCTAAACAGGCTGGGGACTAGATTCTTGTTACTGAATTAGCAGCTATGTATATTTGACTTAGCATCAGGGTGATGTCCTACATCAGTTCATGGACAGGTAGATTTTGTCTTGTGTCAGAGCTCTCTTTTGGCTGATTCGTGACAATTTCTGCCCTGTCCTCAGACTGAAAAAATCCCTTTTTGCATGTCTTATATATGCATTTAGGCCATGTTAAGTTTCCATAAGTGGTCTGCCACTGAGACATTAGGGAGTGCAGCGTTGCTAACAGAGCAGGACTGGAACCAAGCGTTCCTTGGACGTCGTGAGCTGCTGCCTAATCTGTCAGCAAGGCCAAAGAAACATTTTCTTCCTCATCCCTCTCTCCCTTTCCCTGCACTGGTTATTTTTAGAATCTCTGCAACTCGTCATGTCGGTTGTGAGAGCTGTGTTGCAGTAGATGAGAGTACGGGCCAAATAGGTTCAAACCAGCCAGGCTTGGTGTTTCTAATGGGTTTTATATAACAGTGTATAAGGTATTTGCTTCTTTTCATACATCCATGGTATGTGCCAGCTACCCACTGTAGTATTGTTCCAATGCCTGAAGTGGAACAATTTATTTTTCAGTAATGAGACTCTTTCACACAGGATCTATTTTAAGAGTAGATTGAGGGACAAAGAAGCATTTGCTTGACCTCTTAGAAGTTCTTGGAGTGCTGTAATTGCCACAAGTACTTACTTTAATGTATACAAACCTATGTATGCACACAGATTGGAATTCATTGTTGTAGTGTCTAAGCATCTCAGTTGATATGTACTTATTTTCTCTGTCCTGGGGGTTTGGGGAGTGGACATGCAATGAAACTAATGACCTGTCCATGATGAAAACACTGAATCTGTGACAGATGGGTAATTTAACACAGGTCTGCTGAAAGCTGAGCTACACTTTCAAGAATTGAGACTTATTTTGTATGGAAGGAGATGCTGGGATAAGTGTGTATGTGTGCACCATCCAGACCATTTCAGCACAGAATTAGCCTTACTAATTACTTGCCCTCCTTCCTTAATTGAGTATTTACTTAACATTTGACCTCCTTTAGTGTACTCAAAACAGTCTGAGTTGGCTTTCCCTACGAGTTCAGTCTGCATCTCTTTATTCAAGCAGAACTCCCTTTATACCAGTTATGCTCACTCTGGAGCAGGGCCAGCAGCTCCTACCCAGGCTAAACCATGGCCTTTTAGACAAGGAGCAGATTTTTTCCATCCTTACTAGGCTGAGAGTTTTGCTTCAGTGAGGACAACACTCTTGTCTGTTTCTGTAAATGACAGAGGTTTATTGTTAAGTTCAGCGGGGACTAGAGAAAAACACATCAGGAATTGTATAGAAAACTCTTATTCTCTGGACATATTTTTCCAGTGTCACAGATTAAAGAAGCTTGGAGCACCCTGCTGTATGAATGCTTGCTTGATGCAGACAGAGGCGATGTGAGTGCAGATGAGATCTGACCGCACTTTGTGTTGCTGTCTTTTAGGAAGAGAAATCCCTTTCCCCTTCCCACTTTTATTTCCCATCCTTTTGCTCTTAAAGCTTCAAAAGTCTCACCTTCCCTCCAGGGGCAGCTTCCTGGCATTATGGCCTTGAGTGATTCTTTTTGTCTCTTATGAAAGAAGTTGTTGGTGTTGCTGTGGTTTTGAATGATGAAGAAGGAAGACCCTGGGGCAGTAAATGCCTCAGCTATGTTTGCAGACTTCCACAGATGAGCAGTCAGTATATGCAGCTTAAACTACCATGAAAGGACAAGAGGAAGAGAGAGTGATTTTTTGAGAATAGCATCATATTATATTCTTCTCTGAGCAGATAATTTATTCAAGGAGTGACAGATTGTCTAGTCTGTCTGAGGCACTAGCCTGCGACTCGGATCTAGCTGTGGTTGCCAAAGATTCCCTTTGCTGTCAATATGTAGTGTATCCAAGCATAAAATGAACCATCAGACCACATCTTAGAGGTGCTGTGTTAGGTTTGAATGGCCAGGATGAGAAACCTTGCTAGTGCCTGCACCTGATTCATGGATGCTCTTAAGGCTTTGGTCTGCAAGGCTTTAATTCAGCATGCTGTATTAGCACTAAATTTATATCTATACTGTATGTCCAGTAAGATATTAATAGCCCACATAGCAAGTGTCTTTTGGAGCAAGTGTAGGCTTCCCTGTTTGAATCAGGTGAGTAACTGATCCTGGAATACAGGCACAGTAAAACGCTTGAAAACCAGATGAGGAAGGCTAGAGCTTACTCTGAAAGGTCAAGTATACAAGAACATAATTTACTTAGAGAGCTAATGCAGGAAGGAAATGTCCTAGAAATGGAGTATTCCATGTCATAGGGAAAGTTTTTTTCCAGTGCCAAGAGAAACAACAGAAAATCATGAACAGAGAAGCAGTTTTTCAGGAGTCTGACACTGAAAAAGTGAGTCTGCAGTTTGCAGCTTCTTCCTGATACATGGCAAAACTTCTGGCAGAGTTCCATAAAGCTGCTGATCTCTGTCAAATCCCTTGGTAAGTCTCACTTCTCCTGCTGAATGCTGCTGCTTGTGAGAAGCTTGACCAAAGGTGAAAAGGGCTTGCTATTAATTGGCTTATCCTCGCTGCTGATTCTGCACACTGACCAGAAGGTATTCGGGTCAATGGAAAGGTTCCTACTCACTTCTTTGAGCTTTGGCCCTGTGCCACAGCTGGCCTGTGCAGGGTTACACTTGTGTTACTGTGCATCTGTCCTGGCTGATTGCTTCTCACTGTGTCTCAGGACTCACGATTGTCCCTGGAACATGGCCTGTCTGCTATAGTGCCCCCCAGCAGGGCAGTCAAGGCTTGATGGGGATCTCTTAACCCATAGGAGGTTTGGTCATCTTCCTCTGGTGCTGACACTGAAGACACTGGTGAGGTGGGCAGCACCTGCTTAGTTCCCAATCCATGGCATCCTCCCCAGTGAGCAGACCTACAATGAGCCTTTGGTCTTGTGCAGCTTTAGGCTGAGGTTTGTTGGTGAAGAGTAAAACTCTGCAGCTTCCCTTGAGCTCAGCACTTGCCATTCATCTTCCCAAGTCCTTTGTTCACCCACATTCCGTAAAATTGATAGTAACAAGGGCACAAACATTACCTTCTAATATTTCTTCCCTTTGTACGAATGTTACCTTCTGTTTCTTTGGCATGAAGATTGAGCTCTGGTGCTGATGCTACCATTCAGTGGTGCACCATTCAATGTGCACTATACTCTAAGAGTCTTCTTTTGTTTAATTATTATTATTTGTTCATTTTTATCGCAGGCAAAGCATGTGCTAGGGCAGCAGCCTTTAAAAGGCCTTGCCATCATTATCTCTAAGTGTGGCAGTAATTTAGTTATTGCAGCTTTCCATAATTCTCACCATTGCAGCAGTGTAAATAAACAGGGAGCAGTGAGACACATGATGGGAGCCAGAAGCAATTTAGCCACAAGAGTTTATCATCAAGATACAAAACACCCTGGAGCAGGGCAATTGTCTCTTTTGCCAGCTCATGGCTCTCTGACTGCTGGCCAGATAGATGGTGCCCTTGTTTTTTCACTGACAAAAAATTCCTTTTTGCAGAGCCTTGATGCTTCCCCTGATCTCATTGCTGGATGCAAACTACATGAAAGAGCTCTGCTGATGCTGTTCCAAAGAGACATGGAGCCTCCCTGTATGCAGGGAGGGTTCAGCAGGAGACCAAAGATACTGCACAGAGAGTTATGTTGGGCAGGCTCTGGTTTGGTGGCTGTGTTTTGAGAGGCATTTGCAAGGCTTTCCTGATGGTCCCTTTAAAGAGGTATTCCTGTTACGGTGAAGAGCAAAACCATTTTGTAAACTCTGGGCAAGAAGTAATGTGTCCCATTCTGTGGCTCCTCATCCCATCTAAGTCTGCAAAGTAATGGAGGTGAACTCCTGTTTCCTGAGATGTGTGGAAAGATACCCTTTGTATGCAGGTTTGGAACAACAGTCTGTACCGGTATTTCTGGACTCTAGGATGATAGACAGTCCAAACCAAGAGTATACTGGGCAAAAACACAGAGCTGCTGAGACCAGCACGTATGAAGGTTCAAAACAGGTGCCTATTTGTAACTCTCAACACTTCACTTTTGTACTGGTCCTGCCTAATGAGGCTTTGACAAACCTGGCTGTAAAGAGATTCATTCTGGACCAATGAAGGTGGAATATGTCCTGTAGTATGTAGGGAGTCCTGACTGCTGGACCATATCTGAATGATGGTGGCCACTGGAAAGTGATATCCATCCAGAGAAGGTTAAAGTCCTGGTATGAGACAAGTTTGATTTAAGTCCTACATCATAATGATGCCTTCCAGCATCTCTCAAATAAGAGGTTAAGTATTGTTTGCCAAGGTTTAGGAATTTATTACAAAAGCACTTTTCAGAGTTAAATACCTCCTGTGGTTTTGGTGATTTATGGATTTTATGGTCATTAAGTTCTTCTAGCACGACTTTCATTGTATAATATAGTACAAGTGGTTCCTGTATCAAGTCCGTTGCTTCTGGCTTTGTTCAAGGTCAAGTTCAGTATGGTCCTAAGGGAGCTGTTTCCCCTTCCTGTCAACTTCCCTTCCCTTGTTAACCCTGTCTGGTATGATGTGAGCTTTTAATGATGTGATGGCTCTATTGCTGCCTCACTAGCTCTATACCCTCCTCACTGCTTCCCTACCTGGGCAGCACTTGGTCATTTAGTAAAAATACATCAATCTTTATTTGTAAGAAATCTGAATTCACGCCTAGAAAGAACAGCAAGGCTGAGCTGTCATCATGTGCAACGTGTCATTGTGACTTAACTTAGATATATGTACTTGAATGGCAATTACCCTGTTCTAGATCACCGTCATCCAAACTGCTCCCAGGACACCATGAAGCGTCTCCAAGACCACTTCCACATTTCCCACATTTGGCAGGCTGTGCAGCTCCAGCCTGCCGCAGTTACGCAGAGAACTGCAGAGGACTGTCCAGCTGGTGGGAGACACGGTGCCATTTGTTCAGGACATTGTGTTTGTCTCTGGTCCCTCCAAGAGTCAGCGCTGGCAGGATGCCCATCTCTGTGATATCTGTACACCTTGCCCACAAGGTTGTTATTCCTACTTTTACAAAAAGTGCATGGATCCTGTCCAAACCAGTACGATTAAGAGATATGGCAGCTGCTGGCTGTTCAGCAGGTCAGTCTGCAGGGTGAGGTACTGCGGTGGGGGTAGGAGTGCCTCCCTGCTGTTACTGAGGCACCAGCACTGTGTTTTGGCACCAGCTTATTTTTCCTTTGGCGTTTCCCCTTGTATATTGACCAAACTGCAGCCCTGAGGTTCACCACCTCCTGGAGTCAGAGTCTTCATAGAGAGATTTTAAGAAAATATGTACAAAAAGGCATCTAGTCCCTGAACATGTTAGGCAGAATCAGTCCATCAGCCCTCTCTGTGGGGAGCCCTCATACACCAGGCCACAATCAGCAGTGTCAGATAGACACTGCCATTGCTACACAGATGTAAAAATGTCTGGCTGTTTAACTCAAAATGGTTACAAACCATGAAACTATCTACTCCACGGTGAGGAAACCGACTACCCACTGCCCAGTGAGGATTACCTTCATTGAACTGGTCCAGCGAAAGGTGTTCTCAGAAGGCTCCTTTTGTTCTTTCAGGCTCTCAGCATTCAACCTCATGTTTCATACATCTACCTTTGCTACAGGGCTTCACTGAGCCTTATCACTGAAGGGTAAATTACATCCTTGTTACTGCAACAAGTATCTTCTGACCACTTGCAGATAACACACATCAGAAACTACACCTGTAGAAATGCACAATTTGTGGCTTGTGGCTGGTACATGTCTATTAGCGGTGGGCTGGCTTCTCGCATCCAACACTGCAGTGAAATGCAGTTGGGTGAGGGCCTTGCAGTATAAATCTATTGTGATTTCTGCATTCTCTCACCTCTTGTTTGTAACTCCTACAAGACATCTTTATGTTGGAGGAAAATAGATACAAGCACAGTTTTGGCAGGTTGAGAGAAGGCAGCAGCAGCAGAAGCTTTGAGAAGTTGCACTGTGGAAGGTCTGGCAAATGCACAATAATCAGTTTTTACCTATTTAGGGGTTTCACAGGGGATCAATAAATTGTCAAGAGCATTTAAACTAGTAACTGTGAAGTGAAGAAGAGCCTGTGAACTGAAAGGCCAAGAAGGGGGTGTAAGTGCTTATTCTGATTTTTAAAGGGACTCAGCTAGTTTAGAAATAATGTTTTACTGTATGTTATACCTGGAATTGGGGTGAGGTATAGTGAAAAGGATAAACTAGTCCACTCTCCTCTTGTATAGATGCTCCAAAGCAGAACTGCACGTAGTCTGATTGGTAGTGGGTAAGGGAAGTTCTACACCAGAGATAATAATTTGAGCTCCAGTGACCAATTCTCACCTTATTTCTGGGGGTCCATCTCAGGAGAAGCTCTTGTGATTCACTGTAAACAGTGCCTATCTGTTTTTACAATGAAAGGGTTAGTTGGTTTTGCTTTCCAAGCAATTCCTTTTCACTGTCTGGGACTCTGTGGTGATGTGTACAGGGAATGCATATTAGCTGGAAAAATCAAAATGACTATCTTTTTTGCTCAGGCTGTTTGGTTCGATTTGAATGTGGGGAAAAATTAATTCACATACTGATACACAAAGCATCAAGAGATATAAAAAATAAATCAACATACGCCACTGAGAGATCATAAAAACATACACATTGTCAGAAAACACAAGCTACATCCCTACTAAAAGCTGGTTGAAAAAGACAGCAGTAGAAATGAGCAAGACCAAAACAGTAACTTCTTAAAAGGCTTTAGGAGGAAACAATTTCACACAACAGGAACAGCCCTGTGAACTTCTGTGCTGCACGTACAGGCATGAATGGTCACAGTTCCATGTACAGGTGGACAGAAATGCCTTTCTAATGACTGTTATCTTGATTGACAGCTGGACTGGGAACAGTGACCTGCTTACCTGAGGCTGTGAGATGCAATTTTTCAGCTGATGGAAGTCATCACAGAACCACTCTTACCTTTGCTGGTGTAGACCAAAGGGTAGTGCGAGCACAGGGCTAGTGAGTACCAGCTGAATCTCTGGCTTGTGAAGTGCTGTATTGTTCATGTTTGTTATTGGTTCTGTTGTGGCACTTGGTGCTTTGTGTACAAGAGGAAAGTTAGATGGAGTGGTGTCTCTGTTCAGCTAAAAAGCAAGGTGCTGTAGCCAGCTGGTGTCCTCTGTGGGGTGATCCCAGGGAAAGCAGACCTGGTGCACACTGACCGAGGTGCACAGCACATCAACAGGGGCACACACACACACAAACACCCTGATTCCATACACAGTGATGCCGCAGTCCAGCTCATATTTCTGCTCAGGAGGATAGGGTCTTTCCATGAGCCAAATCTCTGTTTCAAAATCTGCTGTTCCTACTTAGTACCTGGGCCCAGTGCTCTTTACAGTCCATCTGTTTCTTGATAAGAAGAGAAGGTAAGATCACATGCCAGCAGAGAAAATTACCTTTGCATCAGATACTATCTTTTCAATAGTGTGTACAGTGAACTGAGAATACTGGGTCTAGTCCCTTACTGGGATTCTTCCAATACCAATCCTGACTGATAACAGTTGAATTGGGCACACTTCTAAAACAGAAAAGTACAATTCCATTGTAGCTGTGCAGCTTTATTTCCTTTCTCTTTGTATTAGGCTTTGGATCTTTCTTCCATTCACCCTTCTAACCATAAAGAAGTACTAATATCGACCAGACTGTAATGGCTAATAAGGATGCAGAGTATAGGAAGTACTGTAACATGAAGCACCCTGGTACACCTTCTACGGCTGGAAAGAGCATGCATTTTCTATGCACACAGGCTTTGTATTTCATCTATCCCTTTCTACACAAAAATGCTGGCTAATTATCATTCCTTCTAATGTCTTTCCCAGTGTAGATCAAAGAGCAATGTAGATTTCTATGTGTGATTTTATACAGTGAAAATTTCCTCCTTTGCAGTTTGAATGATGCATTTCTATGTGGGGGACTTGCTCATGACATGGGAACGGGAGGTATGAGGGGGCTTCTGGGCTATTGCATTGCCTGGAGCTGGCAGTTGCAACAAGGCACAGGGGAATTAGAAAAGATTAATGCTGCTGGCTGTATGAGTGCTATAGTCAGGAATCTGTCTGCTTGTGCAAGCTGATGCAGCAAGGACTCCCTCCTTCCCTCGACCCCTGGTAGCTTTGCTCTTGGTGGGGTTCGTTGCTATCCTCTCCCAGCATTAGCAGCCCTGACTTGTGCTCTGCCACTGCTGTCACAGCCTGCTTATCTGTGCTTCCCTTGTCTTGACGTCAGAGGAGTCAGCTGCTGTTCAAACCTGTCAACCTCATTTCAGACGGTAATTATTCTACCATAGTGAGTGGTACTTACTGCACATTTCCTCCTCTGTTTCTTTGGGGAAGGATGTTCTCTCCCAGCCACACTTTTCTGAAAAGTTAAGCATCTGTCTCTTCAACTAAGTGGAAGATTGTTCCTTTAATCATACCTTTCTGCCTGATGTTTGTCATCTTAACTAATGTGTGTCTCCCTGTGCTGGATTCATCCAATACTCATTCCTCCCAGGATTTGTGTCAAAGCATTAATTTGCCGTGAAATTTCTTTCATTCAGTTTAATTTCAGGACTGCTGCTCAGGCGTTTGCATTTGAGATCAGATCTCAAGACCTACATTTCATCCTTTGTATCTGTGAGCATGCCAAAAGGCAACCACATTCTCTTTCAACAGCCAGGTTCAAAACTGATTTCAGGAGACCAGGCTGAGAGAGCTGAGGATGCCCAAATCGTGCTGCCCTGGGCAGGTCTCTGGCTGGCTCTCAGACCACAATCTAGATTGCTTTTGAAAGTAGATGTGTGTGAAACACAGCACTGTGTTCTGGTTGCATATTGTTCAGTTAGTTTTATGCATTAAGGAGAGAAAGTAACAATGAGAGCGCACAGTCAAGAGAAGTGACTGTCTTAAGTGTAATACTTGCTTTGTATCTTTGAGCCTAGAAATCCAACCTGTAAGGATGTTGCTAACAAAACTGGGTGATACCGTATCTCAGGAGTCTGCCATTGCACTTGGCCGAGTTTTTGACCTGTCAGAGATGAACAAATGAAGTGCCATGATATGGCTGGCAGAAAAGTGTCTTGTTCTGATTTTGTGTAAGCCATGCAGTCTGGAGTCACTGCCTGGATTTCAGCACAAGCCTGGGGCACACTTGTAGCAGCGGCACTAGCTTTAGGCTCTGGTTTGGTGAATTTTTTGCAGCTTCTGTTTGGCTTTGGGCACTGTGTTTGCACTGGTATAGGGGATGTCTGAGCTGCGTGCTGTGACCTACCTCCCAGTCATGGTTCAGACTTGCTCTGTTCTCCCCACCCTCTCCAGCTTCTTCCTGCTGGTCTTTGGTATTTCGTTTGTTCTTTGCATATGATAACACCTCAATTAAAATGTGACGGCAGATGTGTCAGCAGGGAAGGCGTTGAGAAAGTGTTGGCTGATGAGCTGGCACTGTGCGCCCCACCTCTCTCCCCAGTTTTACTTCAAAAATGATAATTATTCCTGGAGTAGATCCCATTTGGCTGATGTCTCACAACTGGAAGCCATGAAAACCATTATTCTGTGTAAGTTCCCTTTATGTGCTGACGAGAACGATCACACGCACCACAAGCTGCAGAGAGGAAGAATATTTTCTCTGAAAATCAATCCATGCTGCATCACTTGTAGATAAGCCTGATGTTACCCAAACATTTTCCTCCTCGTTGTTTAAAGGCAAAGCAGGCTGCACCCACATGACCAATTGCCTAATATGTCTCTTGAGATCTGACTATTTTATGCTATATTTGACTTATGCTAATGAATGAGACGATAATGGGCTGTGCTTCATTTCAGCTTGTCACAGCTTTTGTTAACAGCCTTTGTTTTCCAGGAAGCCTTGGTTTCAGTTCTGGTAGAAGTGGAGGAGAAAGTGTTAATGCAGCCTTGTTTATTTTAGCAAGTGAGTGAATCAGTGGTTTTAGGAAAACAGTTCAACGCATTAACCCTTTGTTTCCAGAGCAACACAAAAAAATCACTGTAGAGTGAACAGATGGCTCTGGCGTATTTTTAGCCTTGCTCTCTGTTCCCATGGTATTCCAGACTGTGTGGGATTCCCCATAGACTGCTTAAGATTGGTGGGCCCAGCCAAATGTCTTGTTTTGCAACACAGCATCAGAGGGAAGGAGGGAAACGGAATCCTGTTCAAATCAGCTCTGTTTAAGTAACTTTAAATGAGAGGTTCTCACATATGGGATCATGGATGGTGGGGGAGTCTGTAGAGAGATGTTGGTCTTATGATTCTGGTGCTTGCTCATTGTCAGCTGCTACATTACATTAGGAGGGACAAAATAAATAAGAAATACTGTTCTAGTGGTATTGTCTGTATGAGCAATTGATGCATCCAAAGGTGTAGATGGCAGAGGAAAAAAACTCACCAGGATTTTGGTGGTGTCTGGCTTGCAGATAGATGGGGGAAAATAATTTCTGTAGCTGTGAACAGTCTCTTTGGGATGTGTACTCTGAGGAAGTTCTGAAAACTTAGTTCCAGGCAATGATCCTTTCTCGGGTGTGGTCAGATTCAGAGCTATTCAGAGCTATTCATATGCGCTCTGTTTCGAAGTTTATTGGTGATTCTCTGTGGTCATAAAATGTTTCATTCTGTAAGTAGAGAGGTTAGCCAGGGAGGTACATGGTATAAGAGAAGGGATTCTGGAGGTGTAATAACTTCTGGGTCTCAGCTGTGATTAGAAATCCTAACTGTAAGGATGTTAACTACAAAATCTGGGTAAGTAATATTGCAAGAATTGTATTTGTTGTTATCCCAAATTAGGTTTGTGTCATCATGTGTATTAAAGACTGCAAGTGATTTCTCAATAAAGAACAGAAATCATAGCATCAATTTTCCTGGCACTGCCTGGATTTCTGTTACACACACACATTCATTGAGGTTCACAGGGTATTATGTTCTCTTAATAGCTTATTTGCATATTAGAATGTTTTAAACAAATCCATCCCTAATGTGTTCTCTCTGTGCAGTACCGTATGGCTCAATCTTTTACTGTCAGAAGATAATAAAATGCTACTTGACAGAATAAGGAAACAAGATGATGATAAGGGTCTGCCCAGTGGGGCAAGTTTCATTGCAACACCATAGAGTTTAGTAATACCTGTGTATTGTGCCAGGCCAAATCATTAGCATGTTTGGTGTTCCATGTAGAGTCGAGCAGATGTATGAAGAGGTGGCAGACACCACTCCATAGTGTTGAGAAATCAGAAGGCAGACTATAGTGGGCAAGTGAGACAGGGTAAAAAAACTCAACAACCTGCAGCATGGACCAGCTTGGTGCAGACTTCATTGCTGTCTGCAGGATCATCACCTTTATAGTGCCTTTTTAATGTGGTTTAAGTATTGCCATAGCCATTTTAAAGAAGGGGAAGCCAAAGCAGATGAAGTCATTTGCTGGTAACAGCATGCTACTGGTAAACTTGCAGCTCTGGCCCCCATGCCACAGTCCCTTGGTCACTGGATGCCATCTCTTCCCCCACGAGGATGGATCTCCCAGTCTAGGCAGTTAACCCATCCTGCCCTGGAGGCCATGATATGAATCCTATAGCTCCTGCCCTCATCACTCCCATGAGCTGAGAAGAGCGAGTTAACTGCCCTCCTCTCCTGTTTGTCTTCTGTAAAGTGCTCCAAAGCTTCTCTATCAGGAGCAGGCAGGTGCAGCTCAGCAGATGCGGAGTGCTTTCTGTCCTTACATTTCTGAAGGACAGTGTGCTGCAGGTCTGCAGTGCTTTGCCTTTCCTGTTTCAGTAGTTCAACTGCATTTGCCATCTGTTGCCCACCTGAGTTGAGGTAATGCTTATGCAGGGCATTAGTAAGACATGAACACTAGAAGCTCCCCTTTTGCTTTGAATGCACTCAACCACCTGCAATGCCTCTGAAACTACCTTTTTCTTTCTGTGGCTTTATAATTCACTGATACATTTCACACACTCAGCAAAATGCCACATCATGGATGTTTTCTCCATCTGGGTAACTGGTGAATATTTTTCACCCATTGGACCAAGGCCCCATGGACCCAGTTCATATCTGGAAGAAGATGCAATTCCATGTGTTGATGCTAAACCCAGGAAAGCCAGTGAGTGGACTCCCTTGAATTTGATCAGATTTTTTGCATCGGAGCCATTAGTAGGTTATGGATTTAACAGATTTACGAATTTGCTCAAAGTTGAGGCCAAGACTATTCAACAAATTTGCTTAGGTCATTTAGGATACAGTCCTAAAATCTGCCTTCTAGCTGGTAAATCGTGTGTCCCCAAGAATTGTCCCCCTGAAACAATCATTTCTGTTTACAGAAAACCTACAGATAAGCCAACTTTCAGGCTTGAAGCCTGCTGATAAAGTACCAAGGGGCAATGACTGATGCTTGAAATCAAAATTCAAAGCAAATTCAAAGCCATTTTTTCCAGCAATGATGTATATTCCTGCATGTTTTGGGATCAGACAGCAGCTGATGGAAATTCATGATGCTGTTTGCAGTGGTACGAATTATTTATGATACATAGTCTGCCAGAACTGAATGGCAAGGGCAGGCTGTTGTACTCGTGATTCCTAAGTGCTGGTATTCCACACCTTACACGTGTGACTAGGAACCCTTTGCGTGCTTTAGGGTCAGGTTCAGGGAGAGCATCAGGTCATTTAATGTGATGTCCTGAAATGGTGACAGCACAGCTTTTAACTCATTTATTCTAGGCTAGGTAAATCCTCCAGGCATATATTGTTGTCTTCTCAAAAGGCCTCAAATGAGGGAGTCCAGTTCCTCTTGATAGTTCCAGACCAGTCCCATTTTATAGTTCTCATGGGTAAACAACCAAGCTGGTAAAAAATTGTGCCTTGTTTTTAATTTGAGTTTGTTCAGTTTTAATTTGCAGATAATGGTTCTTTATGTCTTTCCTCTGCTAGACTAGAGAGTCCTTTAGAACCTGCAATCTCCTGCTTGCAGAAGTCTTTATACCTAGTAACAAATCACCACTTGGTCTCCCTTTTGCCAAATTAAACAGAGAAAACTCTTTAAGTTTGATTGCATAAGGTGTTTCCACAGCACTTGAATGTTACGTCAGTTCTCTGCAACCTCACTGGGTTTTCAGCATCTCTTATGAAAGTGGGTACCGCAACTGTGTTAGTACTGGTTTCTCCAGTGCAATGTAAAATAATTTCCCTCATTTTTCTCTGTCTCCCAGAATTCCCAAAATATCACAGAGAAGCCTCATTCCTCTCCCCTGCATCTATAAATCCCAGCTCATGAAAAGACAGTCCTCATTCCAGTAGATGTGTTACTCCTTTTCCTTCTCTCTTGTATTCTTTTCTGTTTTGTGACCTTGCCTGGCGGTGCTTAAAACATATTCTGTCTGTATGGGCTTCACTTATGAAGCTATCCAGAGGAGTGTGAGACTGTCTGCATTGTTGTTATTTATCAGCCTGTCATCTGCAAATTTCATCATCATGGTTTTATATTTACTTCCAGCCTGTGGATGCAAACACCAAATAGCTTCAGAGAAGGACCAATCCTACCAGATCCTAACAGAAACACTTAGAGACACTGGTATCCTGCACTAATGGGTCTCTTGAGCACCCATTAGCCTGTGCGTCTCTGATATGGCAGGTTGGTTTTAGTAGTAGCCCTTTAGAGGGAACTAATTAATAGCTAGATTCATCATTTAGGAGGTTTATATAAGCAAGGAAACAGCAAAGCCTATACCTAGTGTTGTCTGTAAGGAGGCAAGGTGAAAAAGTGCTGGTGTCAGATGGCTGTGGTCAGCTGCAGAGTGAAGTAGTGGAGGACCAGGACCTGCAGAGCAAAGGGAAAGCAGGCTGGGGGAAAGGAGGGTGGCAATTTTTGAGTGGCAAGGAATTACTGAACCACAGCAGCAAGAGTCCCTCTTGCTTTGTTACTCAAGGCCCTAGACTGGGACTAGGGACAAAACAAACAGCCCTGTGCAACAGTGAGGGTCACTTACTGAAAAGGACCCTGACTGAAGAGCTCTAACAACCTGGACCGCATGGATGCTAAAAAGGCCTGAACCCAGGGGCTGGTTAAAGAGCTGGAGGTGGGTCTCAGCACATGTGGTGGCCGCATTGCCTGGCACTGCTCAGCTGGCACAAGTCCTGTCTCTACATTTCATACTGCGAAGGTGTAAACTTGGGGCACTTCCCCAGATGTGGAAAAGGCCAGTCTGTTAAAATCAGGGTGAGTGCAGTTCTGCTGCAAACTGTATAAATCATGTAGGAACCTCTCTAATTCTACCCTGCAGCATTTACATATTTAATCTCCTTTTGCTGTTTTTTGAGGTTCCTCACAAATGCTCCCGCTTCAGGAGATCCTGCCCAAATGTCACTGCCGCAGCACAGCCTGACCTTTCCTGTAAGTGCTTGTCTCGCCATTCTCACAGCTCCCAGGTGTTCCCTGCTTGCACTTCAGGGTGAGACGTGCTCACAGACTCCTGCAGTATGAAGGCAAACTGCTGAGACAAATTGTTTATTTCAAACGGCATCTTCTGGCTGTGACTTGGATCCTGCTGTAAGATTTCAGTGGATGGAGCCAGTGTGGGGTCCCTCAGAACTCAATTACATCTAAATCTAACAAATTTTCTTTGTGTTAACAAAACCTCTTCTGTGCTGGTCAGTTTTGGAAGAAAATTGTGAGGTCAGTAGAGGTCTGAGTTTCTTCTTGTCTGGAAATGGAAGCAGCATTCGGTTCCAGTTAGAAAATCTTTGCTGGCAAAAAAACCCTAGCTGTTTTGGCAGCATCAGTACGAAAGCTGGCCAGGAGTCCTGAGAGGGTTCCTTGGCTGGGATGTGCACCTTTATTGTACTCACTTGCAAGAAAAGATCAGTTTCAATAAATCTCTTCTGAGGTTTGTCAGTGACCTGTCCTCTTCTCTCCTCTTCCTCCACTTCCTCTCCTACAAAAATGCTTTCCCTTCCTCTCTTAACAGTCATTCAGATGCCTAGTCACGTAGAGCATGCGGTCATACTCCAAGGTACTGCGAGTCCTGGGACAGCAGGCATGCTCAGTGATGCTGGGAAGGGAATTAGCTTGAGTGAAGGCTAACAAACGTTCCCCTTGCCTCTAGTTAGAGCAGCAGATTGCAGTGACTTCACCTCCCTGCACACCTTGGTATGTGCCTGTGGCTGGCTCCTTCCTCTTTTTCAGGTGGTGTCTGAGTTAGTCACAGGTTCCTGTTTTGCATCCTTGGCAGGATGGCAGGTGCTTCCATTTAGATGCGAATTTTGTCCTAGGCAGTATGGCTACAGAGGACTCTTTACAAGGCACTCTGGATTTCATTTCTGCAGTGAAGTCTGGGTCTGTCTCCATATCTGTCATGTGGTTGTAGGAGATAGGAGGGGACTTTTCACACCTTCACTGGAGCAGAGCTGGGAAATGGAAAGTTCTCTTCTGCAGTAAATTCAAAGCTGCCCCTAACATAGTTAGGGGTGCGTCTAGCTAACACAGCAAGAAACTTTGGGCTGAATAAACTGAGGAAATGCATTTCCTAGTTGCTGAGTTGGGTGACTTTGCCAAAACTCAAATCTTTTTCCTCATACACAAATGGCACCAAAATCAAAAAGGTTATAATATTTCAGCAAGCTCACTGCCTCTGCCTGCTTCACTCCTCTTGTAAGAGTTAAAATAAAATGACTAGATGGAGTTCAAAGAAAAATGCCCTCCTCTCCTTGTAATTTTTAGGACACTTTGAAATCAGTGTAAACACCAGGTCTTCTGAAAACTTTAGACTTCAGGGTTGTGTGGCAGGACACCATCTGAAACCCCTGTTGAAGGAAATGAGCAAAGGACAGCACAGCTGACTCCCTATGTGGGCACAAAAACAGCCCAGTGCATACTGGATTTAAAACCCTTGCAGGTAAATTTTTGAGCAACCCCTGGGCTGACTGGGTTTCAGCCTTGGCTTCGCTGATACCGGGATTTCACCTCTGCTCTCCTCTTGTGTCTGGACTCAGACGTTTGTCAGTGACCTGTCTGGACTCAGACGTGTTACCGATTCTGGCATCCAGCAGATGGTTCTGCAGCAGCCTAGGTCTCCAAGTGTTAAGCGTTTGAACTCAGTTACTGCTCTCTCGTCTTTCCTGGGCAGGGTTTAGTATGGCAGATTTCCTACTGAGGCACTGTTTGCTGTGTTCAGTCTCTGTATAGAGCTGCGTGGTAAATAATTTATTCATAGCCTTAGAGCTGAGAATCCAGCCCTTCCTGGTTCCTGACCTAAGCCAGCCTGCTTACCTACAAAGTGTGAGCCACAAAGCCTCAGCCATTCACATTTTTTGTTGCATCCAGAACTTATATTTTGAACCAGAGGCTCTCTGATGGAAGTATATTCTGCCTCACTTTATTGTCCACTGCTTTGTACTGCTAATTTCTGCTCATTAATATGCATCTCTGCCTTAGTTTTGATTTCAAAATTGTTTCTTCACATTGAACCTTGTCCCTTTATTTTCATTGTAGAGACTCTTTAAATTAGTGTTCCTAGCCTACTCTTACGTGTCAGAAAGCAGCAGGGGGCGAACACCTCTGCAGCGCAGTCAGCTGGGAAACCCAACAGAGGAGGCAAATGCTTTGGCTGAAGTGACCTGTTATTACAAAGGAGAAATATGTTTGCATTGAAAGGATAATCAGCCATTCATCCAAGCAAGTTAAACAATAGGGACAGAGGATTTGGTTTTCTCCAATTGTTTCCCAAAGCAAAAATGATTTATGTCTTCTCTCTGAGACTATTGGATGTCTGCTGAAGGGTTCATTAGAGAGACCCCTGCAGCTGCCAAAAGAACCGCCTAGATTATTGAGCCTGCAGCTAATTTTTCTCTCCTTGTCCTCTTCCTACAATGAAGAACTAGTTTGCAATCCAGACCTTGTTTGTGCTGTCCCACATGATGGAGGACTGCTCTGTGCAGCAATGCAGAGAAGAGTATCTGTCCGCAGCCCAAAACACTGTCTCTAGCTTATCGTGATGGCTTATGATGTTAAGCTCTGGAGCACACGGTATGTTCCCTATGCTGCCTTTAGGTATCACAACCATCACATGGTCATTTCAGCACTGAATATTGGCAGCAGTTGGTTTTGCAGTCCTGTGTCCCTTGCAATGGGATCAGCAGAGGAGGCAGAGCCCAGCACTGCCTAGAGATGCAGGGGGCTCGGGAGTCTGTGCCCAGGACTGGTGCAGCCTGCATATTCCACGCATGCAAAAATGGGCTGTATTGCCCATTCCATTAACGGGGCTGAATGGCAGTTAGGCTGACAAACCCTTAATGTTTCCCAAGGCGATAAATAAGTGTTACAACTTCTGATTAATTGCTGGGAGCCAGCCCTTTCTGAGAAGGAAGAAGATAGGACATTATTTCTCTACAAAGTGAAGCAGGTGGATGGACAGTATAGACAGCAGAGAAGATTTAGAGGTAGCTGTGATGGTGTAGTTTAATTGGCCACAGCTTGAAATTGAGCTTAATTTTAAGTAATGCCTTCAGTCTGGAATTAACTAGGAAGAGCTTCTTGCCTTATCCCAGAAAGCTACTGGTAAAAATGCATGATCAAGTGCAGTACAGGCTTGAAACTCTGTGCAAATATGCAGGGATTTACATACAATACACGTGTGTATATTGATGCACAAACTCTATGCAAGTATCCACCTAAATATAGTCCCAGTTGATCAAAATCCTTGTAGCCCCTGGCCTGTGCTGGGAGCTGCATTGATTAGCACTGGCTGAAGATGCGAGCACTAGTGGCATAAATTCCATCAGGCTGTTCTGTAAATTCTTCATCATGTCCTGCACTGATGTCAGTTACTTGCATTATAAAATCTAACTGAAAACCTGAAAATTAGATTCAGGGGAAACTGGAGACTGAAGCACTTTGCTCAGGTGATAATTTCATTTACTGTTAAGACATTGCTCAGACCTAAATGTGAACGTATTCTCTATTCCTCCATAATACACACACCCAGGCATATAACGTCTTATTTAATTTGATTAAAAAAAATGTAATTGTATATGGCTGAGCAACTCATTGGATCAACTTTGCAAAATAAACTTAATGTGCCAGATTCACTGGGAACACCCAGTGACACTACTGTGTTATAACACAATATTAAATAGTGTAGAGGCATCCCAGCTGGCTGCAGGAATCTGTACATTAAAACCTAAACCACTATTTGTTGCCTCTTAGCAAGAGACCTACAGGAAACAGGATTCTCTAAAGCAACGCTGCAACCATCTGAAATAGTATTTACTTACATTACAATGATGGGAGCTTGCCATTTGTCAGAGAGTTACAGGCTGATCTTGTAACCTAGAAGACTGGTGTCTGATTAGATTTTGTTGCTGTATCCATGAGGGGACAGATGCTCAGCTACTGGCCACAGCAAGGTCTTCATCAAAGCCTCTGGAGCCAGGCTGAGTTACACCAGCTGACCCATCTGCCACATATTTAAGCTACTACGGTGGTCAGGAAGATTTTCAGCTGTAAAATCTTGCTGCTCCCAGCCTCAATGGCCTGTTTAGTTATACTGCTTTGAATGCACCCAAAAATAGTTTGAAGAAAGGAATTTCTGCCACCACTTCATCTTTCTATAACATCTATGTTGTTTGTGAAAGTGAGCATGGATAACACTGACCCAGCTTTCCATATCAAGCATGTCTCTACTTAATTGGTTTCAGTAAGGATTTCCAGCTAGTCTTGCATGCATTAAACACACACTACAGTTTCTGGTGAAGCAGCTATGTTTTGGAAACAGAAACATGTTTTCTGCTGCTATAAATTAGTGGGGCTACAGTAATTGCTTGTGATACCAGATGTAGGAATTTGATCACGAGTCACACAATAGCTGACAGCTGGGCTCCACTGCCCAACTGGCAGGACTTGAGTTGTTGAAGCCTTCTGCAATAAGAAAGTTTTAAGAAGATTTCTAACTTGTCATGGGCTCTGAACTCATCATACAGCTCCTTATTTGCCCTGCCTACGTGAGCTGATTTTATTTTTTTTCTAAGAAAAGGAGAGGGGAAAGGATTCAGTGTAAGGATCAAATTGTTCCTTTCTCATTCAACATAGAATTTTGCATGCAAGTAAAAATTTTGTCATTTTCTCATCCAGATTTTCTTGTTCTAAAGAGGTCTTTGGCTGATCATGGCATTTATTGGCACAGAGGGAATTTATAAGCACTGAGAAAATCTGAAGGAAGAAGTGTCATGCGCACACTTTAGTGCATTATCTGCAGGGCTTTAAGAAACTGCTAGGGTTTTCCTAGTGTGTTAAAAAAATAAAAAACCACACCAAAAAAACCCCAGAAAATTGAGAAACTGGGTCATCTGGATTCATTTGCTGCATATCTTTCCAGCTGGGCTTTTGTTGCTGCTCAGACTGACATATCTGAGCTCACATTGTAGTCACCAGGATTGTGCAGTATCCTACATGCCTGACTGCTGTCTTTGCCTCCTACAGTCATCTTGTTTATACTCCAGGGTGTCTGGAGGGCCCAGATCAAGGTCAGAGTTGTGCTGCAGCTGACTGTGAGCTTGCTTACGAGCAGCAAGAGGCTGCCTCTGCCTCAGTGAGGGTACCTGCTAGGTACAGGCAAAGGCACAGGGACACAAGGAGACTTACACAGTGTCATGCAGCATGTTTATCACAGAGAGAACAGCCAGCTGGGGTGTCCCAGCACTGTGCCCACCTCCCCGGACTGTTCTGCCTTTCTCCTTATTCTTCTTCAGCTACTTGTCTCTCTATTCCTTTATTCTAGACAGCACAACACACAACAGCCTCTCCAGTCTAGACTGCTTTTCTCCCTCTTCCCCAAAACCCTCCTGAAAAATCTGCCAGACCTTCTTTGGGGCACATGCCAATTTGGTGGCTGTGTTTAAATTCAGTGTAATCTCATTTTACGGTGAGTAGTGATCAGAAAGGCTAAACTGTGAAGCTGAGATTATAAGCAATAAGTACATTGCTTGTTTGCATAGTGTACTGAACAGAACCGTTCTCTGTCTTATCACATGAATCTTTTTGTGCTGTTAATATACTTCTATTTTCCTATACAAAGCTTGTATTCTCTGCTGTGGCAAGGAAGTTTTGTTTGATCGCAAGTGGCCAATGAGTTTTCTCTCCTATAGTCTGGATTCTTCAGGGAATGAGGCTACTATGGGTTGTGCACATCTTTGTCTGTCCTTACTCCTTCCCCAATAACTTTTGCTAAGAGGAATGAAGATCGCTAAGGTTTTAAGTTCCTATGAGCTGCATACACAGCAAGGGCTCCTAGGGAAGGAGATTCTGTTAGCATCCTGCTCTAAGATGAGATGCTAGGTCACAGATTCACATAGGAGAGTATAAATGTGTCCCAACTGCAGAAGTTTTGATGAGAGCGAGCGCCTTACTCAGCACCAGGTAATCCAACTATAAGACATGATTTCTCCTTGCAGAACAATTTGTTGGCCGCTTCAAGTGAACATTAATGGTATTCTTCCATTTGGGGTCTTCTGTAGAAGATATAGACCAACTGAGCAGCAGATGATACAGCAAGCTCAACATGTATTTTATGATCTTTTCTTTCAGGTGGAAAAACTGGCAAAGTACTTGGACCCAAATGATTTGGGAAGAATCAATTTTAAGGACTTCTGTCATGGAGTTTTTGCTATCAAAGGTATGTGCATATTTCTTAAAAATCGTCCACTTCAGTTCCACTAATACTTCTCTGGTTGCAGAAAATTTAATGGTCAAAGACATCCTCTCTTTTGACTGTGGTTATTGGTAGTGACAGTAGGGCATCTCTGGGAACAGAGCCAGTATATTTTTCCTTTTTGTGCAACTCATGTATCGATGGTGAGCAATGTTAGAGTTCCTGCATCCACAGGTGCTTGTGTATTGGTTTACTGTTAGTTTTTCAGAACAAATGTGATGTAGTTTAAAGACAAATATAGCAGAAGAAAGAATAGCTTTGTGGTTAGCAGGCAGTGGCAAAGTGTGATACTTCCAGGTTCTTATCTGGTTCTGCTGTTGATCTCTAACATAAGGAAGTTAAAGAGCCCTTGGGCTTTAGTTTCTCTACCTGGAAATTTAAGACTATTATATTCTTCTTGAGGCATCTGCAAGGTATAGTTAATTCATGTTTTCAAAGTACTTGGGGACATGTATTGGAATGAAAAGGCTTATTACAGGTTGGCCATGCAAGCCCTGAAGATAGAGACCAGATGGGTCAAACCATCTCCTTTGCAAGGAAACAGAGTCCTTGACAGAAGACATAGACATTATTATGCTTTATAGCTTAGCCCAAGGGCAACGAAGCAAATAGTGAAGAGGGACTTTAGCAGTTTTGCTGCTGATTAGTTTTCTAGCTTCCCATAGCAAAATAATCCAGCCTGTCCTTTTCCAGACATGTAGTATGTCCTTAGCAAAGTGCCAGAGTGCTGTCACAGCCCAGAGGCTTCACTTCAGGGACAGGGTGAATGTCACAATGTAGTGTGATTCCAGGAGAAGCCTCTGGAGAGTCTGCTACAATGAGATTATTACGAAACTATAATGATGCAAGAACGTAACACCACAGCAATTTTAATTACAGTTTATGGCAGCTGAGGACAGTGTATAATTATGTAAAATTACAGCGAGAAGCTGCTCTCAGTCCATGTTAGTGGAGACACCTTCCAGGGTGACACTGATGTGTTTGAAGAGAAGGCAATAGAAGGGCCAGAAGGAAAGTTAATACGTTAGTGTATAGACACTAAAGTCTATCCTAGAGGTTTTCCTTGTCCAGGAAATGCTGTAGCAAACTGTGTTCTGGGTTAAATAAGACACAAGCTCTGTAAATCATCTGGTAGTCCTCTGTAACTCACAGTCTAAAGATGTGCACGAATGCACAAAATATGATCAGAAAGGGATAGATGTGACCCAGAAGAACATCTCTTCTGTAATAACTATGCCCTTGTCCACAGTGGGCAGTACCCACAGTGAAGGAGTGGGCAGCTACGTTTCCTTTACTGTGAGGGACAGCGTGTGCGTATTGACAGTTATCGGAGAGTGATGATGCCTTGGGAGTTTTCATCCTTGTTCACCTTATGGGAACTGATTCATGTATTCATATCCTAAGGTCTGGTCCTGCAAAGATGTGACTGAATCAAACTTTCGGGAATACCTTGTACTCCAAGTTTATGAATAGCTTAAAGCCTGTATGTGGAGCCTATTATAGGTAGGGTCCAAATCATATGTTTGATGGATATTAGTATGTATATGTGAACAGATACAGAGAAATCATCCAATCCTGTAGCATCACCTAGAGCTCTCTTAACACATCATTAGCATTGTCAACACTTACACTGCATCAGTGCCAAGTGTGTATAATTGCAGGAGCAGTTGTATCTATTTCTGATAAGACATTGTCATGCATGCTTTCACAGCATCTCTTTAGAAAAGCTGGTTCTATTGCTTACCTCACAGCATGGAAGTTTTATTGGTCTTTAGCTACCAGCCGTATTTTTCTTAAAAACGAAATTGGTCATATTAAGGTTCAGAAAGGGTATGTCTACCTTTCAGAATGGGAAGCCTCCATCATGTTGTTACCTCTCACTTATCAGTGCAGCCACATCCCGGGGTAGCAGCAGGCTTGTTATCGAACAAAAGCAATTTGTCTTGGCCGCAACGGATTACACATATGATTCTTTGACATCTCAGCCTATTGCAATTGCTTGGGGCAATCAGATTAATAGAGCAAAATGAGATCCTACTATAAATACAGTGGATTTTTTCAGTAATGGAGTATGAAGCTGTGTTACTCTTAGCACTGGAAGCCAATTGTTTAAATTCAAGCTTTACTATCCTAATGCCTTGCCGTATTTTTTATTTATGAGACTTCAAATTAATTTGTCTCGTAGATGCTTGCCTTTATAGTATGCTGAAGAAATTTTTTGCTGCACAGAGGTGATAATAGTGTCAAGGGTTTTTTTGGTAGTTCAGTGCCTTGAATTTGTTTAAAGCATGAGGTTTGAAGCATCTAGAACACCAGATTCAAATCTCAGTGGTAAAGAATTGACCTCTGATGATGTTGATTTGAGCATTTCAGATCCAGGTATGGATCTTAGTGAAAAACTAAATGTTGGAACCTGAAAAAATCCCAAACATCAGTGTGTTCCATGTCTGCTCTGTAACTGGTTGGTAGCAGCTCTTGCTGTAAGGAGAAACTCCAAACCCTGGATCTGACATCTGCAGCTTGGCCTCTCTCCTCCATAAACCAGGGCATTGTTCACTCTTGCATGGTACAAACAAAAAGTGTTGTGTTCCTTTACAAGTGATCATCAAGCCTTGTCTCCTCCTTAGTGCTTCTGAGCTGGATAAACCTCCTGACATATGAGTCATGTACCTCCACAGCAGCTGCTGGGACTATCAGGTGGAAAAGACAATTAATCTTCTTCAGCTGCTGAGTAGCTGGAACTGTGGGGAAGGATATGCTGAGGAGTCTCACTAACAGCAGGGACCTTTGGAAGTGATGGAGAGGACTTTTTCAAGTGGAGGTGTCTATGCTAGAGGGGTGAAGTGTGTTGGAGGAACTCATTCCCACTGTGTCTCTGGGGTAGAATACTGAACAGGCAGGGTGCTTTCTATTTATGGAAAGCTTTGCTTCTTTTTCTGGTCCTTTGTGGATTAAAGGACATTGCCTCAGCATCTGTGTGGAGCCCTTGCTGTCTAGGCTGCTTTCCCCATGCAATTAGGCTCTGCCAGAGACAGGGACAGGCTTGCCATCAAATTTAAAGCTTTGCAGCAATTTCATTGGAATGCCAGAATATGAAGGTTTTACTCCTGCTGAAGCTGCCCTTTCTATCTGCTCACTGCATGGCTTTATTTCTAATAACTGCATCTGTCTGGAGAGCAATTGCCATGAAATAACACCAGTACCCTCTTAGCTAGCAGCTGTGTCAAAGCCAGTATAGCCTGAGAAGTGGCACTGCTTGGAGACTTTGAGAGCAACCAGAACATCACTCAAAGGCTGAATTCCCATTGATTTCAGCAGGGTCAGCGTGGGATCCATTACTGTCTGCTCAGTGGAGTCAATGACTGGTTTTGCTGTACTGAATTTATTGTACTGATACAGTAAATATTTTCTGCCACTTGTAATACTTAAAGGCTTGAGTGGAACTGTTATTTCCAACGTGTGGTAGGTTCCAAAGTCAGACGGGTTTGCAGGACCGGGCTCTTGAAATGTTTAGCAGGCTCTAATTAAGTCTGACCTGTTCCTTCTATTTTAAGATTTCTGTTGTCTTTCCAATAGTCTCTCTGCTTTGATATGCCGCTTAAAGAAACCCAAACCCTGACAAATAAAGGGTGAGCTCCCCCTACTGACCTTGGTGTTGCAGCTCACAGAGGTGAGCGGGTACAGCACGAATACAAATTAATACAGAATTAAAAGATAAAGGCAAATGTATTCTGACTTTATAGCTTATTTTAACCATGAAAACAACACTGACCACTGTGTACTAATTGGAGGGTAATGGCTTTCGTAATGGGAGAGACTGAGCCACATTAGCACAGGGCATTTCTGCAATAATGAGTCTTTGTGCTTTAGCAGAATCACTTTTTTTCAGATGAAATCATACAGCCTGTTTTTCTCCTGGAGCAAGAGATTCTTTTCCTCACCTTGTAGAAGTTTTAAGGACGTTTAAATTATGCTCAGTTTACAATATTTGAAAATTGAGAGTTGTAGGAGCTCCTTCATATTCATTAATGGCATGGAAGAAGCACAGTTGTGAATTTATATGCTTCCCCACCTGCAGCAATAGCAACCTTTGAATCTTCAAAATAGTAACACAGACCATAATGTGCCTTAAAAAATCCATCTCTGTGCTTCCCTGGTTCCTTAGGCATCTAATTACTGCAGTTGTCTGGAAAGCTTCTAAAAGCGGTCTTTATGTGAGCAGATAAAAGTTTAAAAGTATATATGTTTCTCCATGAGTTCCTAGCAATTTTGATGAAAATTCCAAGAATACAGATTTGCCCAAAGCTTTAAAGAAATGTTCAAAAAGGGAAGTTGGTTGTTCTGGCAGCTCAGACTGTGACAGGTTATCTGGACTGTAAAAGAATATGAAAATAATATACTATGAAGTTTGATTTTTTTTTTTTTTTCCAAAACAAAGTTTTCCAAAGCAGAATATTTCTGGCCTTCTGTTTGACTGGAGAGGTTTTTTTTAATTTGCTTTTATTGTTTCATTCAGATGCTCCAAACAAGCATATTTCTCACAAAACCAGTGCTGAGTTTTGACCATCTCTTTTAACTAACTTCAAAATTTAATTTGCAGTCCCATAGCTGAGAATAGTATTGTATCAGCTTTGTCCTGAAGATCCAGTATGGAATAAGAGGTGGATATGTTGCAGTCATGTAGAATGAGTGTATCTTTATTTGCCAGACACCAGTATTGTAATATATACCAATACCTAAGACCAGGGTAGCTGCACTAACACAGCAATTTCAGTAAAGCACTGCAGAAAGCCTCAAAGTCTTGAGGAACCCATTTAGGCTCATAGCTATAGATCTCAAACTTCACAGTATGCCATAACTGGAGATGATTTGATGAATCTATCCATTCTTTTAAGAATAACTTATTGATAGGATTGGTACTTGGGATGGCTCCAAGGAGAAGGACTGTCGCATAAATGTGAAAAGCTGAGTTCTCCTCTTGTAAATTACACTATAGCTGTTTAATGAACTGAAGTTGGTTACTCTTAAAAGTACTTCAGAGTTTTCTAAGACTCAACTAAATTTTACTAAATACAGTTTGAAACCATAAATGAGGCTAATAACACCATTAAAGATCCAAGGGTAGATAAAGTAAAAAGCTATTGCTCTTAGGAAAAATGCCAGGAACCAACTACATTCAATTAGGTAACCAGATTTGATTTCCTATAGTATTAAAATTGCTTAATTGCCTGTGAAAATTGCCTGATGCAGTATGGGTTAAATCTCCTTCTTGGAGCATTTGCAGGAAATCGCTTTGCTACAGTTGTGTTTATTTGTGGCCAGAATGTCTGTTTGCAAATTGACTGTTAGGGTGTGAAAATCAAGGTTTTTTAAATGAATCTGAAGGTAAATTTGTAAAATTATTTCATAAGAGAAGTCTTGTCTAGCATCCTGAGTAAACTGAAAAAGTTAAAGGCTCATGTCTTCCCCTTCAGTGACTTGTAAAACACTTTCATCGTCTTTGCTTAGGACTAAAGATGATCCTGTCCTGCCTCTGGACAGTCAGCACTGTGTTTTGAGAGTTTACGAGTCTTAGGCAGGTATTTTCAAGAAAGGAAAAATCTTAGCTGGCTATTTTCACAAAAAGAAAGGATAAATGACCTAGTGGTTTTGGTGCTACTTAGCATTCTTGTTCTGCAGCAGACTTCTGACCAGGGACAGGTCACTTCCCATTTTACTTCACTTTGCCCTGCAAAGTGCAAATAATACCAAGCTCATATGCTACTCCCTAACCCAGTTCTGGCCAAATGAACTGTGTTTGCTTATGCATTTTTAATATTAGGATAAATAGTTAACTCACATAATTTTGACAGACCAGACTGGAGAGTGACTTAGCGCTTTGCTAAACAAAAACACATACATGTCTATGTGTCAAACAGTCTTCTGAGTGGCACAGAGAAGCTGCCTCTGTGCTGGCTCATCAGGTGTCCTTAGCCAGTGAAGAAAATTCAGCAGCTTCTGACCACTGTCACTTTGTGATCTGATAGTTAAGTTCTTTCTCCAGATAGAAGATTGTTCCTGATCTGTGTCACCCTGCACGGTGATTTATATAATGCAGAGCCCTTTAGCAGAGTGTTCCTCCATAAAGGCGCATCCTTTTGCGGGGCTGCAGCAGTAAATACACAAGGACTTGAAACTATCCCTGGGTTAGCTCTTTGCCTCTATCTACTGCCTCACTATAATTGCAGTGCAGCTAAGTCTCCTTGCCAAGTGCTGCCCAAAAATGTAGATGAGGAAATTTTCCCAACCGTAGCAAGGGAGAGAGAACATCGAGCACATTAATATCTTATGATACAAGTAGACATCCAAATGAAATATCTCTAATCAGCCATGTAAGTGGCTTTCAGTTTTACTATTTCCTGGAAAATGAAGTTATAGCAATAATGGGACATCTTAGTGCAGGAGGTCCTTGAAGTAGCCAGGAAGTATTCCTTCAGTTATTTGCAGTGGGTTATTTATGGACAGATTCTAGCCTTGGGTGCATACTGCTGCACAGCTTGAAATATCCATTATGGCAGTTCTGTAAGCCTAGGCAAGCATGTTTCTTCTCAAGAGTGGTACTGGTAGCAGAGAGCACCATGTGTGCCAGACTAGATCGCTCCCTGTACAAATTGTTGTCCAGTACCTTAATATTTCCATATTGAGATTTGCCAGAGTAAACCTTGATTTTTTGTTATTTTCTATCTGGACACTGACACACTAATTTAGCTCACTGGCATTTCCCAGGCTGCAAGCCAAAATATATTCTGGTAATAAGAAGACATATGCACATCACTTGAGACACTTCAGTGTCCCCTCTTTATATTATGCTTCTTGTGTAAACCTCTTGGAGTACTTGGAAAATTCAAATTATCATTTAGATAAGGGGCGTGAAAGGTGAGATATATTAGCACTGTTGTAGAAAAACACCAAGTAAGAAAGCTGATGCATTTCCCTACAGTGTGCCAAAACCCACCTTCCTGGTGATAAGGGGTGGCCCAAAGAGAAGACCAGCACCACGGTCCTCCACAGTTAAGAGATTCTGATTTGTGTCTTCACAGGGAAAAAGAACAACAGGGAATTTATTCTTTAAACACAGTTCTTAACAGGAATAAAACCAGTGGCACAATCCTAAGATTCTTGAAGCCAGTGGCCATCTTTCCTGATCTGATGGATGTCGGAACAGGTTCAGATGTCTGCAAGGTAGCAATGATGTGTTTTAGTAATCTCAGAGGAAAATGGCCTCTCAGCATTTCCTTCTCTTCTTCCATTTTTTATGGAGTATAACATGCAGATCTTCCCTGCAGGATGAAGAGATCCAAGCTGTCGTGCCAGTTTGCATGCTAAACAAACCTCTCCCACAGGGGTCACTGGTTGCTGCACACTCAAACATCTTCCCACCAAGAAGTCACCTTTGCAGAAGGAGATAGTCTCAGATGAGCCTACATCCTGAGTCTGTCAGGGCAAATGGAAACTTGGCCTGTGTCTTCAGTAAGAGCAAGATTTGGCTTCGTTTGCCATTTTAAGCTATGCAGATAGGTAAACAAATTGGATTAAATGCCTGGTGATGTTCTGGAAATGGGCCAAATGCTTGATCAGCTTCTGTGGTTCTGGATCAGGACATAAAAGCCTGTGCCAGGTGGCTCTCATGAAGAAATGGTGAGGGCTGCCCCAAGTAGGTTAGGTACAAAGGAGGCAATGCTTTTCTCCCCAGTGTTTTTACTGAATAAATTATAGGCTTGAGTTTAAATGGCCAAGGGCTCTCATGAAGGGGTCCCCCTTAATGGACAAGGAAAATGAAAGAATGTGATCAGGAATAATCTTAGGTAGGAACTGAACAGCAAAGAGGGGACACAGAAGACCTTGCAGCTAAACTCTAGGTTTGAGACCCTGGAGATCTGGGACCTATTTGTCTAACAGACTAGTCTGGCTGGCATTTTGAAAGGAGGCAAGGCAGAAAGGTTTCTGACTCTCCTTGTTCTGGGCAGTTAAATCCTTCTTTGAAGACCCACAGCCTTTGTGACTTTTCCCCACCAAAGAAAAAAGTTGGAGGAGGTGGTAACTTCTCACCTAACAGGCTTAAATGAAGATTGACTGCTTGGAGATCTTTAGCTAGAAGCAGTGTTGTTAGTACAACTGAATTAAGAAAATAAGGCTTGAAATTATGGCTGAAGATATTGTTGTTGGGAATTTTTAGAACTGTGTAAACACATCTCCTTCATTACACTAATTTACATCCATTACTGTGCAGCACTTGGCATTTATTTTCTTTTTTGTTGGAGATAACTCACTTTAATGAGTAGGTGCTCCATATCATGCAGAGACCTTTTAGCAAAGTAAGCAGTTTATACGTGTAAAGACTCTCACAGTGGGTGCTGGCACAGGGCAGTTTGATGAGTAATAATCTTTGGTTATTAATGTCAAAAGGTACAAACAGTAAATTGAATTCTCCTCTGTAAGAGGACTAGAGAATAACCTCAGTCAAGCACAGGCTGATACACTTAATGATAAAACCAAGAGAAAGAAAAGGGTCATGGCTGGGTGGGAAATGTGAGAGTCACAGGCAGGGCAAGTTATGTAGAAAGATGCCCTCTCTAGGCAAACAAGTTTAACATCTTGCTTCTATCAGCCAGTAAATTATTTTTTTGGATTGTTATTCCCAGGTGAGCTCCCCTTTGGGAAGTGACCCTAACACACCATTCTCACCCACTAACTTCTCCAGCAAAGTGAAAAATGCACAGAAGTGTGCAATTAATAGCTTATTCTCTGTTCTGTGCCACTTGAGAATCTCACTTTGCTGCAGAAGCTGGAAAAGGGAAAAAAGTCCTGTTGCCTGTTGTCCATGTGACGCTCCTGAGATCTTAATGGTTGCTTCATTCACCATGTGCTGCCTCTGACATATGCCTGTGTGTGGGTGACAGGGATAACATACTGATCCCCCATATTAGGCTTCCTCCATCTGGTCACCTTTTCTGTTCTTTTAAGTACTGCTTTCCTTTTGAAGGGACACCCCTCCATAGCCACAAGGTATCTTCACCCCTATGGATGTTATTCCTTTATTTTAAAAACAAGAGAAAAGATCAGCTAAAAGTATAAACCTGTGCAGTTCACACTTCCTTACATTACTCTGTTTCCTCTGACTCACCTGCCTCGTGAGTGGGTATCAGTGTGTGAAGTCACAGCCAAACGTATTGTGTTAGCGATGGGATGGAAGAAAGGCATACTGCGGGATAATTGCAGCTTCCAAGTAGGATAGTGTGCAACACATGCTGACCAGGTTTCACAGTTTAGGCCCAAGGCTGTAAGCTGGTTATTCTAAAATAACCTGGCCTGGTATTACTGCCTTCTGCAGTTCTGCAGCTCAACATGCCAAGTGCAGTCATTGGTAATTAATGGGGAATGAGGCATTTGGTGATTTCAGTGTTTCTATGTTTGTCTCAGGTTTTCAGATGAAAGAAGGACTGAGGGAAACACAGACATTGATTTTTCCAGCTGTTAACGTGGTTGTTAACAAACTCTGGTTGCAGTGCATAGATACTTGCTTGCCAAACACTGTACACTCTGTGACAGAGCTCTTTTTGAAGGGGAATTTGTGATATTAAGTATTGCCCCTTTGTCACTTAGACCAGAGAAAATCAGAAGCAGCTCCACTGACACTGATGTGAAATAGACACTGGCTCAAGCCAAGCCTGCAAATCCAGTGTTTGACTTCAGAGTTTGGGGTTGGTCAGGTGCAGGTTTCTATCCCACAGGACAGTTTACCAAGCCAAGCAATGTTCAGCTTTCAGTTTCATTGCAGTGTAGTGTATCCGTGCTAAGAATCAGCATTAGTGTAATTGCACTTATTTAAGTGCCACATGCTGAGTATATGCTATGCAAAGCTCTGGGGGCAGAGCTTTGTTACAGCTCTTTAAACATTTTCCAGAGCTAGCTTTCAAGGTTTTGTGCATACAGATTAGGTACAAACCTGTATTTCTTCCTCCATTGTCCATGCAATCTCTGGGAAGATAAACTCTCAGCCTGACCATTTGCTCTTGTTTCTCTTGTCAGGCTGTGAAGAGTTACTAAAGGATGTCCTGTCTCCTGAAAACTCTGGGCCTCGACATTACAAGCCACAATATGTTGATTACTATTACCAGGTAAGAGAAGCACTAATTCTGTCTCATGTTAGCGGGCTCAGGAAGCCTCTGGAGTGATGTGTAGTTGAGTCATTGTAAATGCTGTTGTTTTATTCGGCCTGTTGACTCTTCCTTTCTAGATTCATGACTGTTAGCAAGTCTTCCATCCTGGTTTAAGCTGCATTTAACATAGGCTAGCTGTCAGCTGGTATGAGAGTATTTAGGATTTGGATAGTGCTGCTCATACAAGCCTCATTATTCACTTGGCTGTGAAGGGAGACATCGCATACAAGCTCACTGGCACGACACAAGTAGAAAACACTGATTTGTATCTAATTAAATCAGTCAAACTTTGTAGGTGAACAAGTCCTCAGAGACCTTCTGCAGATAATAAACAGGGACTCAACAGGTGTTGGGAAGCAGAAACAATACACCTTTGGTAACCTTGATAGTATTTTGGCTGTTGGGTATTTTCAAACCATTAAAGGTCTTCATCTGTATACTTAATTTGATAGTGTCCGCGCAGTCTAACAAGCAGGACAATGTTAAGTTTTCCTTTAAGCACCTATTTCTCTCCTTCATTTTACTTTGGTTTTAATCACCTCCACCCATGTAAATTCTTAAGATTAAAGGTACAGTTAGCATTGTACATTCAGGTAAGGATTGCATGTCAAGGGTGTTATGAGACTGCAAGTGATCCTGAAATCAGTGGGGAAAGCATTTTACCTTCCCAGATGATTAAGTGTGAGAACAATACTCGTGTATTGAGGAAAGACGTGATAAGCATGCTAGTGTTATGACACTTTGTGGTGTTATACAAAACAGCTTCCACTGTTCATACAGAAAGTATAGAGACATTTCCTTCACCTCAGTGCAGAAGATGTCTGTCACAAGATGGAAGGAGCCCTCCATGACTGCAAACAAGAGGGCAGAATTTGGTCATAAACTTTCTTAATAAGGAAGAGTTGTCTGGGCTTATTGGCTCTTTTTGCTTGATGAAAATGACAGGCTGGTTCTAGTACCCGGGCTGTAGCAGGCTGACACCACCATCACTCTGCTTGTTTCTATAACCCTATTTTTTTGTAACTGACGACATAGATACCCACCATGCTGTTGCTTGGTTACCTTAATAGGTATCATAAACCAAACTCCCTGTTTTGCAGTAGATGATAGAGGCTATAAAATGGAAAGCAGGCTCTCTGCAAACACTAGATGTTCCGCTATTGCTATGCAGACATTGCAGGCTGGTTCTGACACTCTTTGAAGGCAGGCGGCATGGTCGTTGGGTCTTTATTCCTCAAGGATTTCACATCCGCTGTCACCCAAAGATGTGCTGTGGAGAGCGCCTGAAGACGAACTGTGAGATGGCTGCAAACTGTGCCACTCATGCCACTTATCCTGCAGGAGAGCCTGAAGGTGGGAGTTGCAGTTGCTAATCCTGATAGCCGCTGAGATAGCGGCCCATGAGTTTCCCATTTGAGTTCTAGATTTGTGCCTCTGGGAGAGGAAGGGGGCAGAGGCTGACCCTTCCTGTTCAGAAAGAGTTGATCTGGCAGTGCTGTGGTGGAAGCCTTGCTGATCACTGCTGGGTAGGACTTCTGATGTCCACCCGCCATCCCTGCAGTCAGCAGCACCATTGCAGCAGAGTCCAGGAGCTGTGTTTGCCCACTTTAATCGGGCCACTGCAGTATTTGTGCAGCCTCTGAGCAGAACCAGGTTCTTCCCCACCTGCCCACAGGGCAGATGAGCTATCGTGGTGGGGAGAGGACAGGAAACAGTGCGCATTGTTGTACACCCCATGCTTATGCCACAGCTCCTCTGCACAGCTGCCCTCCAGAGGGGATCGTTTCATCTCCAGGTCTTTCAGGTGCAGTTTAGAAACTGTTCGCTAGATGTCAGTTAAAGACTGGGAAAAGGCTGTGAACAGGCTCTGCACTTGCTTTAAGGCTCCTCCGCTATGGCAGAAAGTTGTTTTCAATCTGATGAAACAGAGGAGAACTGAGGTCCAGGTGGGTTTGAGGTTATCACTATTCATGAGATTTGTTCCCCATTCCCAAGGAAGCACATACTGAAAACATACGAGCTCTCCCAGGCCTTACTGAGTGTGAATTCCTGCCGATGTCGTCAAGTTTATGGGCAGCTCCCAATGGCACAAATGGTAGTTGCCTGTCTAATCTGATTTTCATCCCAGTATATGCTTTGCATGTCTGTCCAATTCTCAGGTGCAGTCAAATTCTCAGGCAGCAGAAGGATACATCTGCTGTGATGGCACAAATAGATATTTTGAAAGGGAATGCATCTTTTTTATTCCACCCAAGGGGTTGTACTTACACAAAAGTAGGTACTGAGCTGGTTCATTGTTATGCTGCCTCTGTATTCATAATGTGATTTGAGAGGAAGAGGAGATTTATCCTTGTCACATGTTATTTCCCCTGTCCCCTGCTTTCACTTTTGCTTCCCCTCCCAAGTGCCCACTACCTGTATTGTAGCTTTCCAAAGCCCAAAGGCAGAAACCTGAAGAGGTGAAGGTAATGCCAAGAAGTGGGATGAAGTGGCAGGAGCCATAGTAAGGTGCTGAACTGATCCAGCTGTTTATGTATGTTGAGTCAAATGGGGAAGAAGAAACTACCGAGCTTCCAGCCTTTAATTGCAACCAACTGGATGCAATTAATTTAAATTTATACATAAAATCCCCTGATATCAGGAGCTTGGGGCATTTTCTAAATGGTCTGCTTTTACCTTTTTTTTTCCCTTCTGTGTAAACAAGAACAAAAGCCGATGAGCTTTTAACATCTGAAAACTGTCCAAAAAGGAGAAAAATATGCTATTGTATATGCAATTTAAAATGCAAAAACCATTCCATGGAAGGTTTCTAATGGTCTATAATGAGAGGCTGTATCAGTGGTATTTCAGGTGAATGGAGAGCTCTTTCGTTGAGCCCAAGTCTGTCAAGGTGTGATACGCAGAAAGCAAAGAGCAGCACTTGGTTACTACAGGACTCTCAGATCAGTGGGAAATATCCCACTGACTTCTGTCAGCATTGATTCAAGCTGCAAAGAGTATGTTTTCTCTTTGGCCCAGAGAAAGCTCATCTGAAGAAATTTAGGAGGATGGGTTTGCAAATAGGAGTTAGCAGTTGTAGAGCCCCTCAGCTCCAGGACCTACAAATAAATCTGCCCCCTCTGTCTATGAATTCAGAGCCTGTTGATTTGGTTAAGGTCTGTATTGTGCTTCTTTTGAGCCACTGCTTCAGTCAAGTGCTGTTTATTAGTAAAATTTCTGTCTCCTACAGCCTTTAGAGAGATAATAGAAATGCTCTGAATTTGCCAGAAGCCAATTTATCGATCCTGAATTCCTTTCACAGTGTTTGCTGCTATGGCCTCATCTCTTGTTTTGGCTACAGTTTGAAGGGAGACAAAAGTTTTCCTAGTCCAGTGTGCAGGATTTGCTTTGTGGCGAGCGTCTGGTAGCACTTCAGAGCCCTTGGATAGCCTTTTGGAGATGGTAACTGACAGAAAGTCCACAGCTGAAGTATGTGTGTGAAAACCCAGACCCAGATTCAGCCAGCTCAAACAAAGCAAAGTGCTTGTGTCTAGTATTTCCAAATGGCTGGCTCTGGGCCTTCCTGGGCACCTAGCCAGCTGGGAGCACTAGCCACAGGACTCAGAGGGAATTAGGCTGGCTGCATCTGCAGCTCCCTGGCCAAGATTTGCATTGCAGGCTCTGAGAAGCCGTGACCTGGGTCTAGGTGCTCTTCTGTCTGAGCATCTAAGTTTAGGGAAAAGGGAATCGGCAACAAGAGCTGGATTTTTCAGCTCTTCACCTGGTGTATTTTGGCTGTTCAGATTTGATGGGAGCCTGAATCTAGATTACCTGAATAGATGACAGAAAAGAAGGTTGAATGACATCTTAGAGCCCCTCACCACCAGGTAGCAGGGTACCTATTTGAGTAGCTGCTTGTGAAGGGACAGACTATGTATTTTTAGATGTGAGTAATTGCCTTTTCATCCGAAATCAATGCCCAAATGTCATACATGCAAACCCAGTGGAAGAATGTGTTGTAAGATACAATAATAGCAGGGTCCTTGTTTTAAACAAGGCTGTTTTTCTTATTAATTGTTGCTGCATTGAGTTGCTGCTTTCCATTTTTTTGCTGCTCTCACGTGTAAATAAGAGAGTGAATCTGCCTCTTAACAAGGTACAGGATTGCTGCATGTCAAAGAATGAGCTGCCTTTTCAGTTCTGTGTGTGTTCGCCTGCCTGCCAAGTGATTAATTACACTGTATGAACAGCAGAAAAATTGTTGAAACGTGACAAATAAATTGTGTTTGCCTCTGGGATGGAGCTGGGACTACTAGCTGATCTGCTGCTTTGAAAATATTTTCAGTAGCAATTAGGAGTCCCCCACTGGCTTCTGAAAAAAGTTTTTTCCCCACTAGCTGCTTGAGGATGTCTGCTAACACCTGTGTCAGAACAGAGGGGGCCTTTCTGCGCTGGATAAAGACTGTGATCCAAATGGGTTTTTCATTAGGCTGTGAAAGAATGTAGCAGTCTGAGACTCAGACACAGCTGGACTGAGGAAAGGTGAAGGGCCGTTTGTATAGATCTTCTTTGTCAGCCTGGAATTGCAGTTGTTATCTCCGATTGTGCTGTCTTTTGCTATTTATTGAAAAGCAAAGCCCAGGAAAGCACTGAATATTTTATTGAACTCAAACTTGCAGTTCTCTTCCTTTTGTTGTTCCCATCTTAAATAAAGCTCTCCTTTTTTTTTCCACGGAGGACATTGCTTTCACCAGGCATGCCAGCAGTTGCAGCAATGCTAGTTTGCTAGTGAACAAATACCTCTGGGTCACTTCAGTAGAGAGGAGCAAGCAAAGACATCAAATCTTACCTGAGCCCAAGAAACATCTCCTCTATCACTTCTTGTTTCCCAGAAGCTCTTCTGCCCAGTTTGGGGTGGTGTTCACCATGAAGGCAATGACAGTCAAGGAGTAGTACTAACCTCACACCACAAGTTAATGCAGATCTTTACTACAGATAACACCACACATCCTTCAGAGCTTGACTGTTGATGTATTTTTATCTTTGGTGCAGACTTGGCAGCACTGAGCTCCTAACAAAATGTCTTCCCACATAGTTTGCTCCGGGTCTCTGCACTCTTGCTGTACTGAGCTCACTCTTCCTTCTGGAAGCTGAAACAAAGTTTGAATGAAGGATGTCAGATCTAGTGGGGAAACTTTGGAGACTCTGTAACCAGAATTTTTTATATTTTTCGTCTCATATGCGCTGTGTTTTGAAGCAACGACTCGACCTTGACCATTGAGCCGCTAGTGTTCTTGAGCAAATGATTGACCTCATTTGTCAGGAGGGTTTTGATACTATTTTTCCTAATATTAAACCCAGGTGTTGCCTAACTGTTAATGTGAAATACAACTTTCCTCCTGCCTTCTGTGGTAGCATTAGCACAGACACTCCTATCTTAGCAGAGGCAAAGCAGCTAAGAACTTACTAAGTTGGAAATACCTTTCCAACCGCTAGCAAAGAGAAAAAAACAGCCTGTGTGGTAAGAAGAAGCAATCCTAAACAGAGCAAATTGAAGCTTTTTTTTTCTGTTTCTTATCAGCCTCCAGTTTTCTCTGCCACCCACACTCTCTCAGTCATTCCTGGCTCCCATTGTGTTTTCAGCCCTGCAGATGCTTGGTGTCTGCTTTGCATGTGAAGACTTCCCTCCCTGTGCTTGAGACTCTTGGGGTGTTTATGCTATGCAGCAATCAGCACAGTGCATGTTTGCAAATTGCTTCCCTTACCAAGCTGCTGGTGGGCTCTTCTGTCCTGCTGTAGCTGTGGGACCTGCTGTGTGATTATCAGCAGCTCATCCTAACATCTTTCCTCAAGAAGCTGGGAGAGAGGCTGCATCTTCACTCCTGCAATAGTCAAAACCTGGGACATGCATGTCCCCCAGTACTTCAACTGGGGAATGTTCTTTGAGCCTCCCTCTTGTGTATGCCAAGGGAAGCAGAAGGTTCTTTGGTTTCCCTGATCTAATCTAGAAGTCTGTTTTGTATTTGGTGCTCCTAAATCTGCCAGATTCTCCTTCCCCTCAGCTTCTGCTTCATCCCCTGGGAAATGAGTACACTGAACATCTCCAGGTATGGCATTTTGGGAGGTCCAGCCTAAAGGATTGATCCCAGCCCCTGCTGAAATCAGTAAAAAAACTTCTTAGAGCCTGGCAGGAATTAGGTCAACACCTTGGGTTGTTCCTGAGGTGGTTGTTGCCTGAATCCCTCACTGGAGGGCGCAGGGAGGGGAGGGAAGAAAAGCTTGATAAAGCACAGCCATGCAGTTACAAAGAGAAAAAAGTCCATGTTCCTAGGTAGGACTAGGCAGGATTGTACAAAGGCAACACACTGTCTGCACATATGAGAAGTTTATTGTAACCTCTAAGGGCAACACTCTCAGCAATTCATTTTTTTCTATTTTTTTCCAAGCATCAGAAAGCAACATTAACTACAACTGCTGAGAAACCCCCAGTGAACAATTACCAAGAGCAATGAAGAGCACAGCATGCCCCCATTTGGGACTAATTTACATGGAAATTGCCTGCTTTCACCTGGCAATATTCTGAATTATATTTTTTATGTTTGTGCATACATGCAAAAATAAGTGTCCTTGGTACAAAACACCTGCATAAAAATAATCTACCTCTCTGTCTGCCCAAGCTGATTACAAAATGCTGCCCTGAAGGACTGCTATACAGAGAATGAGCAGTTTTGCACTCAAGGCAAGGTAGGCATCTTCCAACAAAATAAATGCTGACTCCTCCAAAAACAGCCATAAAAGAGATTGAGGATTATTTTCTTTTACAAAACCAGGTGGAATTTTTGATTTGGTGGAACATCACACACTGACATTTTTAAAGGCGAAATTACTTTTTCCCTGACTTGTTTTTGCACAGTTGTTGTATAAAACACACATAAAATAATACAAAAGAAGTGAAACACTCTGGCCCAGACAAAAAATATTTCTTCCCTTTCTCAAAACGTGTTTTAGATTTTCTTTTGAGAAAAATCTGAGGTTTTGACCTTCTCATCCTGAGCTGGGCCAAGAAAATACTTTGAAATCTAAGAGGTCCTAGTCTGGGAGAAATGTTTTCCCATTCAGTTCTTGCCACAACACTCCAAATGCAATCCCACTGTCTGAGGCCAGCAGGAGACTGCCCAGGGCTGGAGGGGTGACCTGATAGAGATGTTGCTTGAGTTTCCATAGCCCTCAGAATGGAGTATCTCAGTGCAGTAGTGTTTATTCACATAGTGCCATCTTTCTGGGGTTAGGAAGCTGGGCTGCATTTGTGTATGTCTGTTTTTGCACAAATTCTGCCAGTTAGCTGGTTTAAATTTTAAGCACCTGCTCTTGCAGGTGAACTACTGGCCTCCTGTAATAGAAGCTTACATGCATGAGGGACCAAACATTATTCACTTCCCACGGGGATTTGTCAGAGTCAAAATTTGCGATTTGTTAGGGCTATGTTTGGCTGGGTGGTTTGAAACAGGTGGAAGTGTGACTGCCTGGTTCAGCCATCCTTGCTGTGTGATTCAGCGACAGAGATCAAGTTCCAACTGTAGTGTCCTTCCAGGCATCTATAGGAAAGTCACCTTGTGCATTTATTGTTATTTATGACTCTTTTTTGAGTATTTATTTCTGTTCTGTGGCCCAAGTAGGGTTTTGTATAGCATTCAAAAGCTTTACCATTTGAAATCCTGTCACCTATCTCTTTGACAGAACCTCTGTTTAGTAGACATTTTCTGTCTCATCCCTATTTTTTCTTACTGAGATATTATCTTCAAGCTTTTAATATGCTGATTTTCTGACTGAGCACGGTTTTGGGGGTGGTTTTTCTGGAATTGTCAGTTGTCATGGCAAAATAGTCCTCCTATCCTTGTCTCTCCATGGATAAACCAATTTAGGCTGTGGCTCAGTCTTTGGGTAGTGGCTGTGAAATGACTGAAAGCTAAAAGTTGGTCTCTGTCTATCAAGGAAGTCGCATCCCTATTGATTTAATTCTTCAGGTAAGTATGGCTTTGTGGTTTAGTCCTTTTTGCCTTTGGTTTGTTGTACTAAAAATCTGTCCGCTTTAATTTGTGGTATGTCTTGAATACAGCATTCTTAACAACATAAGCAAAAGAAATATTATGACAGCACTCACTGTGTACTGTACTCCCATGAAAGAAATACAACTGCTCGGTCAGAGGGTGGTGAATGAGTCTTGACTCTGATATATGGCCTTTGGGGAATATCAAAATATCTGTAATAAAAGTAGCTACCTAAGAGGCAGTGCACGTAGTGTTCGGTGGGTTTCTTGACACTTGTGTGACAAAATGAGGATATCTTTGCCTTCCAGTTCATAAACTTGAAACTGGCTCTTTTTTTATTTCCTATTCTGCTTCATTTCTTTTCTCCTTGCTGTTTGGGGAAATTTGTGCTGCATTTATGGAAGATTTTGGGACATAGAGTGTTGTTCTTGGAATATTTTCAGTGGGAAGACTGTGAAATTAAAATACAGGAAATTTTTTTTGGAGTAAAAAACATTGGTTTAAGTAGGTTTATCTTTTTTTTTTTCATCAGAAGAAAGTTCTGTGTAGACCTGTAAAAGCTGGTTGATAAAGCCAAGATTCCAGGTTAGTATGAAACTGTAGAGAGAAACAAAGAGATGTTCTAGCTAAACAAAACCAGCAAAATCCCTTATTGCACAAGCAAACAAAAAGGATTTGACTGCTTCTTTTCTGCCTTCTAGTCTCTCTGACCAAACTGAGAGCAGTGTATTTTTTTGGAGGCAGCTTATCTCACTTTTCAAAACAAAAGAGCTGCACATACTGCCAGGAATTTTCCCACGTACATAGAAAAATTCCTCCACAGGTGAAATCTCACAGGAATCATTTCTGTCACACAGCTGCCACTATATAGCCCACAATATTTTAGGGTTCAAATACATGATTTCAGTAACCTCAAGAATTGCCACCAAAGTGACCCATACAGTTCATGAAATTGCCCAATACTTTTCCTAGTTATGAAAGCTCTAGGACCCCTTTCCCACTTCCTTCTTCTCACATTTCATACCTAGCCCTTGCAATGTCCAAAATCCCCATAAAAGCACATGGACTTTCGCCTACCCATTTGAGTGTCTCCTCCCACTAGGTTTTCCCGGCAGCGCTGAGACCTGCCTCCGCTGTGGGAGGCTGCTGCAGCAGGATGCCGCACAGAGGGGACTGTGCCACTGTCCTCTATCAAAGGCAACGGAACTGTTTAAAATTAAACCGTCTTACTCAGCTGGGCTCATAGAGCTAAAAATTAGATCTTGATTATCTTATCTATTTTTAGAAGCTGGAGAAGAATCAAAATGTGATTTTTTTTTTTTAATTTTTTTTTTTTTTTAATTTTACATGCTGCACTGGAGAATGTATTTGTCTGGGTGGAGGCAGGCTTTTCCAGCACTGTCACACATCTGAGCTGCGATAAGCAATTTGTAACTGAACATGAAGAAAAAGTAGGCCAGCCTACAAGAGAGTATCTAGGAATTACTCCTGAGGGATTTGTGCTACACTGCTTCCAGCAGCTGAAATAACAGCATGAAATTGCGATTAAAAATTAAGAAGAGTTATGGGCTATTTGACCTTCTTTCAATCAGGGGCACAGAGGCCCTGTCTAGAACAAGGATGCAGAGAAAAGCAGCTTCTGTTGAGTGATTGCATGCCAAGAAGAGGCTGCTGAAGTTCGTCCTAAGCTCGGTGGAACAGAGAGATCATTTCTTTCCATTCAACACGGTCCTTGCAGAGACTGGACTGGTTTTAGAGCTGTGTGTACATTGGTGGGGCAGTGCCACGAGGTATGGGGACTGCTGCCTGCTGGGCAGTGTTTAAAAGTGAAGTGAAACAGTCCTTGCTCCAAGAGCTATGGTCTAAACAGATGAGAAATAGGAAAGAAACTGTCAATTGTTACATTTTGTAAGTTTACAGAAATTCAGGCAAGATTAATTAGGCCCCTGAGAGGCCTTGTTAATTAGGAGTTTTGCTATTTGGCTCACCTTTTTACCCAGACTGTTACTGTAATTACCCAGTTGACTCTAATATCAGTTGGGGAATTGGCCATGAGATAGAGTAGCCTGTTTAGGTGGATGTGTACACTGGATCCCAGGCTTGTTTTGGTGCTTGGCATTATGATAAGCTGCTAGGAAGGTTAAGTTGGAATAATAATGTAGCCATGGCAATGTTGATACAGAGTTGACGTAATGCTGATGAACATTTTGGGCTGACAGTGTGAACCTGGCAGCCTAGTCTCAAACCACCATGGCTAGGAAGTGTTTGGAAAGGGAACGCATAAAGTAGACACAGTAAGGTAAAAAAGGCATATCAGAAAGGGTGATTCCTTGGAGCTTTTGCCAGCCTGTGTAAAGAGGACTGTGATAACAAACAATTTGGCTTTGCAAGAGACTTTGATTTGTTCTTAGCCGTGGAGCACGAGAGCCTGCAAGGAGACATCTCTAGCATGAATCCTGTTCATTTGTTGCCTTTCTACATAAGTCTCTGGTCACTTGGCACATTGTTTGGGGCAAAGGCTTTCTCAGTATGTGTACAGCACCACATAGAGCCAAAGCAGGATAATGACTGGAGGAGAGAAAGTTTGCAGGCTCTGCACCCTTTGATAGATACATCCCAAATGCATAAATATGGTATAAATATATTGTAGAGCTTTGGCCAGCCATTTTTATAGAATAGTGCAATACTTAGGTAAACTTTCTTGCCCATTGTAGAGATTTATTCATAACACTGTATACAAAGCCTGACCCCATTTTAAATGGGGAGAATTTCTCAACTTACACCTACTGACTATGCTACCACCTTCTTGCAGCAGCAGAGAGGACATGTTTGGCTTGTTTCGGTCACTGACAGAGCAATAGACAGACCCTCAAGTATTTTTATATATTATCCACAAGAAGTTTCCTATATCAGTAACTGTTCTGCATTTATTACTGGCATGTGTATGTTGAAAAAATTATTGCTGTTTGTTGCTCCAATGAGTTTTTCATTACTGTGTCCTTGAAGGCTAATGTCATTGAGGAAGATTTATTGGGGTACGTGGGGCATGTATCTTTCATCAGGAGATGGACCATATGGTTGCAATGCCCTAAGGCATGCTCATGGAAAAGTCTAGTGCATGGAAGATGGGAACCTGTCCAGAACAGGGAGGCGTGTTGAGGAACCACTAAGAACTGTTGGGCAAATTCTTAGATGATAAAAATCAGCCTGAGAGCATGAAAGAAATGAGCCTATGTTCCTGCTAAGTTGTTTTTTTCCCCACCTTATAAGCTGTTAAGACTGTTACAGTAGGAACTTTTTCCATATATATGCTTCCTTTCAACTCTTACAGCTTCACCTTCACCAGGGTCCTCTTTTGTCTTTTAGAGTTTCAGAATGTAAAATGGCTTGTCATATTTAGATCTCTAAAAGGTCTCTGCCATAAAACTCTACATTTTAGAATACTGTATTTCTTGGGATCTTTGCTCTACTGGCTTCTTTTTATACTCCTTGGAATATTTCTTAGACCAGTTATTATTGCAGTGTGTTCAACCGAATTTTCTCTCAGTGCATTGTACAAGAGAGCTCATATCTGACACTGAACGAAGAACTGATGCCCTACTTTCCCTTCATCCATTCACAGTGCAGAACTGCCTCTGAGCAGAGTGTGTGTGCAAAACTCAGCTCTGTGCACTGAGGAGATGGGTATACAAAGACAACTTACCTAAAATGTGTATGTAGAAGGAGTGCAGTGAAGAATGAAGGAAAAAGGGAGGGGGAGATGAATTCTCAAAAAGCAGAGGAAAGTAAATCTAAGACCACAAAAAGGAAGTTAAAGTTTGGGAGATTAAAGCAAAACCAATTGGGAAAAGTCTGAACTGTAGTTAGAATAGTTTCTCTTGTTTACCTGCTAGTTATGGAGAATAGATGTTCTGCAAATGTTTAACTTTATCTAGTACCTTCAGTTATCCTAAAGGATCCCATTCATCATACAACCTCTAGACCAAATCTCACAATCCTAATTCAATTAGAAGTCTTTACCGTGGTTAAATTTCGATCAGTAAACTTGGAGGAGGAATTTCAGAATTTGCTCTGGGTCTCTGCAATCTTGCTGTACTGAGCTCACTCAGTGGCTCACTCAGCCTGTGGCTGAAGTGAAAACCAAGTCTTCTTTCTTTGTTTCTTTTTTTTTTCTGTGATCTATGCATGATAACAAAATAGAAACCAATATGATCATGGGTAATTTGCATCCTTTTTGTGATCAGTTTACCAGCAACAACCCAGAAGTGTTAAATTCTGAGGATGCTGAGTCCATTTTTTCTAGGCCTTGTCCAAGTGACATCAGTCCTGCCCATAAAATAATGCAACTCTTCTGAGACTGGAGGAAGAGGCCTTTCCCGTCTCTGTGTCTGTGCAGTTGTACACAGATTTTCAAAGCTCTGGATCCATGCATTTTCTGCCTGCATGCTATGGCTTTGCTTTTGCTTGTTTATCTCCGGGAGCACAGAGTGCGTCTCTTGAAAAAGAGATGCTGAGAATCTCATTGGTGTTCTCCTTCCCTTTCCAGCGGGACATTTGCTACATGTGTATGTACTGCAAAAACCTGGGGGCTCTAGACTGGTAACCAATGTACTCTACCTCAGCATGGGATTTGGAGTTTAAGAGTTTGTGAAAATCTTAGCTTAAATCAACAGTCTTTGCTCTGTTAAATTCTTGCCTTTTTTAAATGAGCTTGCACAGATATTTCCATGGAAAGATTCAGAAGTTGCTATTAACCCTGTGAAAAAGTGAGGAGGGAGACCTAAATAATGAATGAAGTCAGTATTTCACTGTGTCTCTGAGATCTGATTTTTATGGAAATCAGTAATGCACAGTATTTTGTGAGACTAATAGATAAATATTGCCTTTCACAAATATTTGTTTACCTTGGAACTCTTCAGCACAAGGATCAACAACCATCCCTTTATGAATCACTCTTTGCAGGATTATCTAGCTGCAGGAGCTGCCACAGGTTTCTCATCTGGGAAGCTGTCAGTTCAGTGAAAGAATAAATCACCAGCTTTCTATTTCTGCTGTATTTTGAAACTGCACTTAAAATCTGTTTGTCTCATTGCCAAGCCAATGGTGAGATATTACAGGGGAATTATAAAAGGGAGTTTTGTACAGTAAATTCAGGGTTTTTACCTGTTGCCTAGTGTGATTCCTTGCCTATAAAGAAACTCTGAGTAAGACTTCTCAGATTACTGCATCATGACAAAACTTAGCTATCAGGAGACATCCTGTGTCATGTCATGGTACTCGAATCAAAGGAGAAAGAGTTTGTACTCAGATACCACGGAATATGCCCTGCCAAGAGTGACTGGTATCCTGCTGGTCTACAAAGAAAAGTTTTAGCAATGAAATGTACTGAATAACACTGACTCATGTGCTTCATGAAGCAAAATCCTAGGGCCAGGGAAAGTCTTGGAGCACATTCTCTCCAGTTATTGAAGATCACTACTTTTTGCCTATGAACAAAATTTTCAGATGTTTCCTGACTTAGAGCCAGGGCATTACATGCTGTGCTGCTGAGTGACATGCTTTTCCTCTAGCTTGTATGTAGTCTCATTAGATCAAAAACCTTTACAGGAGGAGACAGTCTCTCTTGATTGCATTTATATAGTGCCTGTCATGTGGGGCTCTTCATTTGCCTCTCCCCTGAGAGGACAGGACCACTTCACTTTAGAAGTAAGAGATGGGAAAGGGAAGAAACCAGCACTATTAGGAGTATATCAATATTTACGTACCAAATGTTCATATTTAGTTTGACTTAGGTACATGCATTCTGTATAAACTCGCCTTTACGAGCAATGTCTTCTTTCTTATGAGGGCACTGATACTCAAGACAGGAAGGACTCTCCTGAATCAGCTCCCAGGAGCTCAAATTGTGTTAGGACATCCTCCCTTATCTGCTCTTGGCTCACCTCTGTTAGCACGGCTCCCTGGGACTGGCTTGTGCAGGTCCACTTGGGGAGGCACAACATCTTTTCCTCAGCTCCCACTTTAGAGTAGGCTGGGGCTGCCTTCGCACTCCTGCTGCTTCCGCAAGAGCCAGTGGGTAACAAGAACCACATGGACCACATGCGGTTCTGTTTCCTGAGGTAATTCACCATCTGTAACTGCTTCTTAGATGACATGGGGTGCCAAAGCTTCCCCCCTGCTGACAACTCACTGCCTTACAGGACCTCTTTTCTCATGGCATCTAAACACTTCTATATTGAACATGATTAATTAGAAGGGAGAGGTGAGTGTCAAGGGCAGAAATCAGTGTTTAAGAGTAGTTCAGTATTTTAATTTGACCAGATTATGGAAATAGAATGTGAAAGATAACTGGAGGTAGTTTCCTCGCTGCTGAAATGGTAGAGAAAGCCACATCACATTTAGCACAGGGAGGGGCCCTTCCATGAGCTGTTCTTTACAGGCCATGGGGCACTGCAGGCCCCTGGCTGAGCTCACCCTGCAGTCACAGGGCGTCTTGGTTTTGCGTGGATGTTTCCAGCCTGTGCTGCTAGTCTTGGTGCAGCTGCTGGGAATCTTCTTCATTGGCTTCGTTTCCTTCTAATATTGTACGTTCATAAGTATCTGTGCAGCACCAGGGCCATTGACAATACTGCTGATTACTTCACATCACTATTTAATTAGGATGAAAGACAGGGGATGAGCAATTGGAGATTTTACACTTGGGAAAGAAATTGATTTATGGAACAATCAGTCTGTTGGCTCTGGCAGGCTTTTCTTTAAAAAGCAAGAAAAGTATTCTTGTCACTTTTGGGTTGATCTAAATCAAGGAGCTTGTGCAAAATTATTCTTCTCAGCCTGTGATGCAGAGATCTAACAATGGGGCAGAAATTGATCCTCTGTTAAATTCTGTGCAGTACCTCAGGGAGTGAGGTAGGGAGCACAGCCCCGCTACAAGCCTGGAGTTCACAATGTCTTAGCGGGACTCCATTGAAAGGCCTTGCCTGGGCTGTACCTTTTCAGTCACAGAGGACTGCTTTTGCTATAGCAAGGAATTTCTGTTCTTTTGCCAGTGTAGAATTGCCTGGGAATTAAAACTGATCTTATTTTAAAGGCAACTATGGGATGTATGTACGTGCTGCTCCCCTGTTCCTTGTATAAATGTGAAGCTCGCCCAAAAGCAGTAGAAAATCAATGTGATGATGCCTCAGAAAGGTCTTGATAGTGCTAATATTGTCACAACTTTGCCCACACTCGTGAGCTTTATTGGACAGCTGTATGTTTCTCCTAAAGCTGGGAGTTTTCCCTGTGGCATTCTGAAAAAAATGTTATGTGAATTGAAGAAGGTATCTTGCCTCCTACAACAGATCTGCACCTGCTGTTCCCTGCTCCATGTCTAGGGCCCAGCATCATCCAGTCTAGCGTCATCACACCCGGCTTTTACCAGGCTGCCAACAGCCCATATGCAAGGGCTGGCCTCTGCTGTCTGAGATGAAATGTCTTTCAGATCTTCCTCACATTTAAGCTGAACCAGAGGTTATGTTTTTCCTGGTATGTCTGCATTTGTTGAGGAAACTTCACTATGGTTATATTTATACTCTTATCCATGAAGGGACTGTAACAGAAACAAAAGGCTGTTTTCTGTGACTGTTTGAGGCTGCTGCATCACTTGTTGCTCTGGAATTCCTGTGGGAAACTATAGGTTTGGCTCAGCTATAGCTGAGTTGCCTTCTCTTCCAATTTCTGTAGCTAGAAAGGGACATATTCCTGTGACCAGGATGGAGAGATCAATACAAATACTTGGCTAATGAACATTTGTCAGATAAGAAAAATTAATTCTAACTTCCCTGTTAATGAAAGGTGTACTTGGAGGGATTCTAATGCTGAACACAGGACCAGGAGAGAAAACAGCTGAATTCATTCTCCTATTGCTACAAACCTCCTGTGATTTTTGAGCAGGGCAGCTGAACCATACCCTCCATCATACTGTGTTGTCCTCCCTATCAGTAAAATAAAGATAAAACTATTAGTTCTGGCTATTTGGATGGCAATCTGGCTGCCAGAGCGCATTCTCCTGACTATATGTGCTGGCTGCACTGAGCAGAATAGCCCCCTCCTCTTATCTGTTGACCAGGTCCAGAGAACAGCAGCCACATCCCTCAGCAAACAACTCCAAAAGGGCTTGACAGTTAAATAATTGCCTCTGCTGCCTGGCTTTTAAGAAATGAAGTGAAACTTAAATGGGAGTTCTGCAAAGTTTGATAGCCCTTCCACTCTGCTGGCATAATTCACGGTGGGCGTTCGAGCTTCCAGCCTAATGGGGATTTGTGAGAAGGCATCAACTCAGAAAAAGTGTCAACAGCACCACAGGTCAGACAAGGACATATTATTATGCACCTTTGAAAACACAGCCAGACTTCACATCTCAGCCCAGCATGCAGCAATCATTAGTCACCCTGCATAATCCTCTTGACCTATTTTTTTTTTCTTTTCACAGTGGTCACATTTGAAAATACTGTCTAGAGCCCGTTGGGCTCAAACAAAGTTGTTAATTGGGAGCTGTCTAGCTAAGGGGTAACACAGAGGCAAAGTTCAACGCTGTGTGCTCAGCACCCGGGCTGCAATGCTGAGCATTCCCAGGGAGGTGATGGCCAGGAGGCCTTGTGTCACCGGTATGCATAGGGACTTGATTCCTCTTGCTTCCAAAGGGGCTGGTCACATGGGCACTTTGGTTTATCTGGAATTAAGGATTTGACAGGATCTGACCCAGCAGTAGGGTTTGAATGTGAGAATCGCTAATGGCGTTTAGATACAAGAGGAAGAAAACACTAGTTGGAACAATGGACCAGCCAGTGAAAGACTGCTGGCACATCTCTGCCCCAGAGAGCCCGGTGAGCATGGCCTTTGTCATTAGAGGATTTTTAAAGGGGTTGCCACCCTGGTTCCTTCGCCCTAAGGCTGGTGCAAAAGGTGTGTAAAGCAGCATAGTTCACAGGCTCTGCCCACTGGCACTGAGGCTGTCACTCACCATCATCTTACAGTAGGCTGCTCTCAGTAATCTTGGAGGGACAAGTGTAGGGTGGCCCTACACAGGTGTCGAGATGTGGAAATGATCTGCAAACTTGGTACAGAGGCTTGTTACTTCTGAGAGATTTATTCTGCATACCATATATCTGTTAAATTCCTGGAGGCAACAGCCACAGATACGTAGATGAAGGAATTAGCATAAAAACTACCTACAATACTTATTCCATTATTATACTATCAAAGTGCTTCATAGGTTCTAATGAATTCATGTCACAGCTTCTCTGGGAGCTAGAAAATTGTTATTCATCCCAAGTTTGAAGAAGATAAATTGACCTGTTCAGTGATAAAGCCCAGGTAGGTGGCAGAGTCAGATTGGTTTCCAGAAGACCCAGGTGACTACATAGCACTGAGGTCATGGAAGATGCCCATAACTGAGTGGGAACCTGTACCTATGTCTCAGCTGGTGCCCTGTGTGCCAGCCCAGCTTTTCTATCTAAGCATATATAACATTCAGCAGTACTTTTGTGCATGTAGGTGGAATTGGATACCAAATTTCATAGGCTAATAATTTTCCAGAATGCTTTTCCTTGTTCCTCTGTCTGCAGAGCCCACCCAAATGAAAGGCAGAGTGCAATGCAGGGCTCCCTTGCCTCAACTGAGGAAAAGATCAAAGCTCTGATTGTGATGGTGCTGAAGGCATATGCCTTTCTTGCTTACCTATGCTAGTTTATGAAGCTACTAGCCTAGCAAGATTAGTAGGTGTCAAATCTACTTTATGAAAACAGTCAAGGGTGGCATTATAAATTTGCTGCACCCGTGTATGAACAGGCATGTTCTAACTAATTAGGTCAGGCTGTATTCTGCTAGACGGAGCTAGTGTTGGAAATTTTGCCTCTCCCTATCATATGAGCCTTCCTGCCTTTTCCTGATGTCTCAGGGGCCAGAGGTGTATGTGCTGTTACCCTCCAATCCCTGCAGGCATCTATAAAAATGTGCAAAGCTTGATTTGGACCTGATGGTCATGAAGTGTGGTACCTACACTGCCGTATACAGGTGGCCAGAAATTGCTTCTCTCCCACTGTAAGGTTGCCTGCTTGTTGTCAGGAGCGGTGCATTCAGTGTATTTGAGGGATGGTGCAGGTAGGATCTTACTTGGTTCTTGCTCTTTGTGAAGCTGTTTCCTTGTCTATTTTTGACCTGCTGTGACAGGACTGGGCTGTGACAGTCTGCCCTGCATATTTCTAGTTTCACTAAATCCCTGGGAACTGAATACTACTGTCTGTGCTCTTTTGCTGTTCATTTCTGTAGGGATTTAGGGCAGAGGTTCGTTATGCTGCCATCATGATCTTGTAAGGAGCAAAGAAGAAATGCAGTGTATTCCCTAGATGCCAGGATAATTGTATCTTGACAGCATACTAATTAATCATCTCGTAATCAGGTAATTATTTCCCATGTAGCTGTCTAATTACCATTTAGTAGTCCAGACTTCAGCCTGCAAGTAACTAATATTTTCAAGTGAGGGGTTCAAGGGGAGGAACACAGTGGGCCATGACTTCTGGTGTAAATCCTCTGTCTTCCTTGAATTACTCCTGGGATTAATTTGGTCTGCCAGTTCTTTTAGTCTACAGAACCACACAGCAGCCCTAATTATTGCCATATTGGCAACACGAAAAGAGTACGACCAACTCCATTGCTCAGCATAATGGACTTAGCTACTAGACTACAGCTCTTAAAGTGCTCAGAAGTACATCCATATGTTGGCTCCCTATGAGCTCTTACTAACCTAGCAGATTATAACCTAATGAGCTTGAGACATACTTTTGGGATCAATATACAAGATGCTCTTATAAGGTGAGGTTATATATTAGAGCATGCTGAATGTCTCCATGGTAGACAAGAGATTTACTTGTAAGCCAGGGAAGACTGCAAAGATAAAAATTACAGTCTACAGTCAAAGCTTACTTAATGTTGATACCTTGAGAGTGTTTTCACCTCTACCTCCAGCTGATTCACTTCTGGTTTAGTTAGGTTTCCCAATGTTTGTGATGTGTCTTGAGTGTATGTGTGTGCATGCATGCGTGAGTCCCACTTCTATTGATCAAAAAATTTAGACTCATTCAAAAATTTTAACCACATTTGGAAGAGAGGCAGGAACCTCAGCAATATTAAACTCTTATGTTTCATAAAAATAGGCTTTTGTATGGATATGGTTAAAGCAAGACAGGCCTTCATTCATGTGACTTTACCAGTGTAAAAATAATTTAATACATCAACACTATTCCCATATGTGAAAGAAATCAATGTAGACTGATATAAGGCACTTTCCCACTTGCAGAGCTGCCTCTTGGGCTAGTAACATTATTTAGTTGCGTGTGTTTTGGGTTGTTGTTAGCTATGTCCCACAATATCTGTGTCAAAGTTATAAAACTAATCCTTAAGACATCAGAGTCCAGCTCAAACAGCATACGTACACCTACCACAATGTTGGCCATGGACACACTGATGAGTTAATATCTCCCATTTTTTTAAAGCTATGTGACCCTAACAAAGAGGTAACTTCATGTCTTGGTGTCAGATTTACCCCAGACGAATTGCAGCAGTTTTCTCATGCTTTTTAGTGCTCAGTTGTACCCAGCTGCCTCTGTATGTATTTGCTGCATGATTACACCTTCAGTTTTGCATCTCTATTCATGTGTCCAGATCATCAGACCTTTGCCCAACCCAGCCTCAGGATGGCCTTGCAAACACTCTGAGGAACTGGAGTGTGATTTTCCTTGGCTTGCTTTCTTTCCATTATCTATCTTCATGGTGATAAAGACTGCTGCTGTTGACCTCAGAAGTGCTCTGGCAGGCTTTGCTGTGTGGAGGACACAAAAGGAGGAATGATGTGCAAGCTCTGCTTTCAATAGCTGGCCTGTGGAGCTTCTCCCCGGAGAAGCCAAGAGGAGGGAAATGGAGACCACATAAATAGCAGGGACTCTCCAAGAACATGTGCTGAAATAAAAGCAGCTAAAAATAGTCTCTAAGGCTAAATGTGAATCATCTGGAGAGTAACTAGCAAAAGTTTCTGCAAGAAAATCCTGAAAGGAAGAAGCCATGTTTTCAGAAGCAATCATGCAAGCTGGAAGCAAATAAAGTCTTCCTATGAAAAACATGTGCTGTTGGGAAGACTTCATACCCTTCCCCAGGTCTGCCTTCTCCAGTTATGCTGGGGCTCAATCTCATTCTTAGTGGTGCAGTTTTCAGTTAAGTCTCTCAGGATGGGATTTTTTCCAGATTTTGATTAAGTTTCAAGAACTGGAGCTCCAGTGAGTAGAATCAGGCTTTGTGAAAACAGCCAGTCCATGTAATTTCTCTCTTCCTCTGTGGTCAGGCAGTACCCAGGTCCCAGAAATATCGCAAGGTGGTAAAACTTTTTAAAAAATAGTGTTTTTTCTTTGCACCCCTTCTCCCAGCGCAAATGCTTATCCCCTCCGGTCTTCCATCTGCCATTCATTCTTCCCTCTTTGCCAGCTATAATCTGCTGCTTTGGGTTACCAGAGCTATTTCTAATGCAACATGTTTAATCTGAAATTGAAAAGTCTTTGTGAGCTGAGGCCTCAGTGTCATGTGGTGAATATCTTAGATGCAGAAAGGGATCAAGGTGGCTTCTTAGTTACCAGTAGTTAACACAATCTATTGTGGTTTTTTTAATTGCCATTTATACATGTCTTTGTATCTCCTACTAGGAAGAAGTACGATCTGGAAATAAGATAGCTTATAAATAGCCGCAGTTTTGCTGTAGCACCAGGAGAAGCTTCAGCTATAGTGCAGCTATAGTGCGTTCCGACAGGCATTGAGGAGGCAGATTGAAGCCTTTCTGCTATACAATGCTGGTCTACAAAAGCAGCATTTACGGCGAGCAGCCCTTGCTAGGCGGGAGTAGCTGATCACAGATGCATCCCATGGTGTGCGGCGCAGAGTTGGCTTTCCAGAGCAGCACACATCATGCACAGCCACCCCGGGAAGTAACGGGAGGAGATGCAGTCCCATGGCCACACTGCTGGGCCAGGAGCAGGTACTGACCCGTTGCACAGCTGCGGGAGGAAGCCTAGGCCTTCAGATACTGCTGCCACCAGTCCCTCACCTCTGCGGTCCAGCTTGGTGTGATTTTTCTCTGGGTATCTTTCAACTTTTCTTTCTTGTGATGGCATTTCTAGCTGAGACACTGGATAGAGTGCCAAGTCCGATGGTAAAGCTGTTTTCTGTCAAAGATGTAATGTCCATAAAATACTGATTTTGACAACATTTTGGCTCAGGAGAAAGGAAATTATGTCTAAATTTCAGAGCATCTCATTTCGACATCTTTCAGAGTGGAGAGTTTCAATTTCAGTTTGACCAGATATTTAACAAAGCTGTTTAATCGCATAAATATTTAAGAAACATCTTAAGAAACTGATTGACCCCAGTCTTTTAAAAAATTCTATTACTGACAACTTTCACATTTTCCTTTAATTCTTTTCGAGAGTATCAGAATTTCTCTTTCAGAATTCTTATTTTCAGCCTGAGGCTGGTGAAAAACAGGGCAGCTATCCAGTAAAGCAATCTAGGATATAACAGGAACTATATTTCATCAGAAATTGTTCCTTTCCATTCAGACGAAGAATGGCTAATGCGTGGTGCTTTTGTACTTGCTGTTAACAATGCATTTAGTTTTTCAGGACGTGTTTGGAAGAATGCGACAAGAGCCCCAAGACATCTTCTAACAAAGAAACTTATCACTTGGCGTTTTTACAGCACACTGAGGCTTTTCTGGGTTACACATGTCAAAACTAAGTAGTGGGTGTAACTTCCATTACCCACCAGAGGAAACAGAAGGAAACAGTCTGATAAAATTGTATTGTTTTATTAGGCAAATTTTCCCATGTAAGGCTAAAGATTGCTGCCTGCTGAATTCATTCCAGACTTCAGGCCTGCTTTTTAAAAAGCTTAAAGTGTGAACAGATAAGGAGTTAATTTACCTTCTCAGATTTAGACCTTCTGAAAGATTCATGGAAATTGTGAGTGGGAGAGATACATTTTTAATCATGCGCAGCTTATTTAATTGTAATCTTTGCCAGTCTTTGCTGTGGAGTGTGGAGCCCTTCCCTCTTGGTTTGCACTGCACACCCCAAGCACATCCTAACTCTGTGGAAGAACTGGCTTCATTCCCTACCCTGTAGCCCCTGGCTCTTGGGAGAAGGACCCTGAAGCTGCAGCAAGCTCCATCAGTGCTCCTGGTCTGGGCTGTGGGCACGTTCCGATGCTGGCCTTGCGGTGGAGCTGAGCAGACCCATCCTCCGGCTTAGCCCAAAACTGCAGTCCTGCAGTGGCGCTTTCAAATAAGGAGTGAAATTTCTTTATGTTGGGATATCTCCAGGTAAGCTCCAAATGGAGAACCACTGAAGTAAGAAGCTATACAGACTAACTACATTCCTAAATTTTATGGAACGGGTGCTATATCAGGCCCAACCATGCAGTGATTTGACCTAGAAGCTGAGCTTGACTGCTTGAGCGTGATGTGCCTTCAACATCTGTGTGTAAAGAACATGAACTGTCTCAGGTGTCTCACTCCCTGGGGTGTCCATTACTAGTGTTATTAACAGATGATCATCTTTTTTGCAGAACTATTCACGCTTAATCTCTTTTGGGCTGAATGATGAATCTGGTTGAAGACTGCACACCCCAGGGCTCAATGCAAATGCAGTGCCAGCAGCAGGCAGAAGAGCAGTTTATTCTTTTCCTTCCAAAATATGTCTCTGGGAGTATAAAGAAGTGTGAAAACTCATATGCAAAACCAGAGTTCCCTCAGTACTTGCTTGACCTTATTGCCCCCTTTTGCTTCCCACCCTCTTTTACAACACACTCATTTCAAACCAGGAGCTGAGGCCCTACTGGGAAGGTATTTTTAACTGGTTTACTTTAGCCACACTACACATGGTCTAGGGGTTCATTTTAAGTTACTTACACACATATAATGGTAACTGTAGGAGGAAAGAGGATTATAGTATATCCTCCCTGAAAACTCTAATCTTCTAAATGTTTGACCATTCCCACTTTGAGCAACCCTCATCAGCAAAATTAAGGGTTCATAAGTTTCCATTGTTGCAGAAATCTGAATGTTAGAAGTTCATCTAGTTTATGATTAACTAATAAGAAAGGGCAGGAAATGTTTTTTCTATACCATTAAAGATTGAAAGATATTGAAAAATGTTGCCTACCCTAACTCAAGAAGTCATTTTCAGAAGTGTTTGTGATTCATAGGAAAAAAACCAAAAAAACAAAATATAAAAATAATCTGTCAGATCAGTCATACTGATAATTTTTAAATGCTTTGGTCTGACTTCCATAATGTAAGCATTTTTATTGTAATCAACTTACCTGTAGAAACAAAGATTAATGTTGAATGAGGAAGTTGGAGGGCATTCAGGATCAGCTGTAATATAGGAGCAATGGAAAATGGGATTCTTAAATGCCTATTCATCTATTCTGGTTTTGCACAGGCTTCCATGAGCTCTGTGAACCTTTTCCATCTTAACACCACTAAGATATGGAGTAGCCATTAACACAATTAACACATTATGAAAGGGGCAACAAATTCCAAAGGGTAGGAGCCCAAAAAGACACCTATTGTACTGGTTTGAGAAGTAGCAGAGAGGTGGTATTCTTTCAGATAGGCAGTTTGGTTTCTGCTGCACTTCAGGCTTCTGTTTTCCTTTCATTTGGCTATTTCTTGCTCTCTGCAGCTTCATACATCTTGTATTTTGGGCTGTGAGATCTTTGGGATAGACCTTGTGAATTTGTACCGGCCTCTGGCATCATGAGACCTGACTGTCTAGGATCTGTTGTCATAACACAAAAGTTTAGTCACGTGTGTTATTGCAGCAGCTGATTTTACAAATTCCCTGTGTTTTCAGATGGCAGGAATCTTGCAACTGCAGGTCATAAAATTTTGGCATAGCAGATTCTCATAGTTGTTCAGAAAGAGCTGCTTCTACTGCAGACCAGCATCAAAGCTGAAAGCAGACTTCTATCCTGCCATCGTTTCTGTGATCTCCTCTGAGCAGCTCAAAGCAGGGGTGTGAGATAGAAGTAATTTGTTTCAAAAGTAAGACTAATGTAGAGAGCTTGTTACAATTCCAGGTAGAAAATGTTTTGTTAATAAGCAATGTTTCAAACCTGTGAAAGCACTGCGTGGAAATTTAGCTTTACCTGAATCAAAGAAAATGATGCTGTTTGCAGCTCTGTGTGATGCCCGTGGCCGTGCTGGAAGTTGAAAGGAGCATTTGATTAGGAATGCCTTAGCCAGGGCGAGATCTGGAGGCTTTGGAGTCTGCCCCGGGTGTCTTGGCAACGATACACAGTTGAGAGCCCTCATCAGCACAGACACAAAGTGTGTCCCAGGTCTGGCTTCACATCCCACTTGTGCAAAGGCAAGAGAGAAAACTTAGCTGCTACCAAGACGGGCTTAGAGACCCTGCAATTCCCTGTAGAGACTTCCACAGCCATTCTGAGTAAGTATAACTTTAAATTAAGGAACGATAAATTTTCTTCCCCCAGAAGTCATCTTTTGTTAAGTGTGCTGTAGATCAGGGATGTAAATCAGGCTAAAAGCTACAGTTAAAATATACAGAAGTCTGTTTTCAATTAGTGTGAAACTGCTCTAACTAGCCATTAACTGAATGGTATGAGATTGAAGGAGATGTGTCTTGGAAAACCTTACAGATTGGGAAAGCAGAGCCTGACCCTTCCCCCTTTGTCAGCTTTTTGTTTTCAGGAGAGAGCTAGTTGCATTGTGTGTGCAGTGCTACCTACAGCAAAGCTGTCTGCGTGGAGAGGGGAGCTGGGACAGCCTCCCCGGAGCCCTGTATGCCTTTTGTGGGCTCTGCAGATCTCTTCCTGCAACAGGGCAGCCTGGTGGTGCGGTGGGCAGCGAGCTGTTTCCACTCCTTATGCACCAAAGACAGATACTGTGATAAAGCAGAGTCGTTTTGAAGATAAGAGCTTCAGCTGGGCTGGACTGTATTTTCTAAGATGTCTGTGTTCTTACACAGAACTAGAATGTGCAGTGAGCTCTTCTTCCCTCTGAGCTTTTCCGCTTTCTGAACCGTTTGCGTTTGCTTTTAATGGAGTAAAAGGTGATTGTGGAAATACAGGCCCTGCAGAGGTATCCCAAGCCAGAGGAGAGGGCATGGTTGTGGTTGTGTGACTGCTTTAGGATAGGGGTGTCTGAATTAATCTCTAGCCTCTGTCACAGCCTTTCAGTGTGACCTCAGGGAAAGAGCTAATCTCCCTGTGCATGATAGCTGCCGCTGTTCAAGCGGTCCCACACACAGCCTTCTCTACCTGGCATGTGTCGTGCCTGCGTGGGTTGGACGTGGGGTGGGTGGGCATGACTGGCTGGTTCGGTGCTCATGGCAACCTCTCCCCATGCCTTTGATGCAAACAGCAATCACTGCAGGTATGTCTGCACTCCTGGTTTAAACGCTTCAGGGCAGAGATATGCACAGACAGTGGCTCATCCTCTGAAGAAGCATATTCATATGAAGTGTGGGTTAGCATAGAGCCAAGGGACTCGGGGGTACAGCGGAGGGCTGGGCTGGCCACGCTCCCTCCAGGGGCTGGCTGTGGACCTCTAAGGAAAGGCCAGGGCAGTGCGTGGCTCCCTCATCCGCAGTTCTTTCACAGCTCAGCTGCCTAAAACTATATCCTCAGGAAGGCAGCTTGCAGCAATGCGGAGAGCCCGTGCGGCTTCTGTGCGGGGGCGATGACTCATGCAGCTGCCCGTGAGATGAGTGTATCTGCTTGTCATTCAGCGAGGGGCAGGCACCGCTCTGTGCCACCCATCCTGAAACGGCAGCAGTTCTCAGCAGCTCCTTCTGTGGGGATGAAGGAGATTAGTCACAGAGTACAGCGAGTGCAGAAATCAGATCTGCTCCTTTGGGAATAGTGAACGCTGCAGTGGGAGGAAGAGAAGTCAGGACTCGATTTATCGATGCTCTTTTATCGGGCAATCGCACAAATGCTTTTTGTGGGGAGGACTGTGAGTTTAAAGAAACTTAGTTCAAAGGCTTCACACATCTGATGGTTGGGCCAGATCCTTGTAGCTTTGGTTCCTTGTTTGAATGAATGTGTAGTTCAAGTAAGGGCTGTCATGCTTGAATGGCGGCCAGATGAGACTGCTGCACCTCATCAGCTCTTCTGCTGTCCAGAACTGCTCACAGCAGGGTGTTTGCGGGAAGCCAGCTGTGGCTCAGTCTCTAACCTCTCTGGCTGAAAAGTGACAAGGATTTGGCTGGCCCAGCTCTTCTCTACTTCCAGTATCATTTGGGAGATATCAGACCAGAATCTTGCCGTTTAAATCAGCAGAGCTCACTGAAGTCAGCACTGGGATGCTACATCCTAGTTAAGAGTCTGGCCTGTCATTGTTTAAGAAAGAATATAACAGCCATGGCAAGTAAGAGGTGTGTCCCTTTGCTCCCTTGTGCAGAGTGTGGTTCAGGTGGCATATGGGGAACTCCTTGTGTGTAGTGTGTTATTGATTAGATGGTTTGGGCTTTCCAGGGCCTCCTGCCTTGGAGAGACACTGTGTCTGTGCACTCCATGGCAGTATCTGTGTGGATATTCCTGATTACTCCCTTGCAGCCTTTTGCGATGACCTCAAGAGTATAGTATTGCTTGGGTTTGAGTTGCTGGGCCTGTTCCCACGGAGAACTGCTATGTGTCACCCAAGTAACCTGTGCATGTGAACCATGCTCTTCCTGGCTCAGAGGTGCCAGTTGGCTCTGAACTGTGCTTCTGCCATGACTGATGGGGAATCATTCTGGGAAAGATGCAGAATAGATCACATCCTTATCATGTCTTGGCCCAATTCACTGTAATGCTTGTTTCCTACAAGGCTGCTTAGGGATTCCTAACCCATTTTTTCCCCTTAGAGAAAAATGTGATATTTTAGTAACAGAAACCAGCATGGATATTACTTGTTCATTCCAGATCCCCACAAAATGTGCTGTTTCCTGTCCGTTTCCCTCATTCATCTCAGTGTGTAAAACATGCTCCACAAGGAGACTGTCCATGAGCACGGAGCAAGTCCCCTTTCATCCCTCATCCCTCACGGAGCATGCTTGTGCGTGTTAAATAAAGCGTCAGCCTTGGTCAGCTCTAGCTTGGACTGGTCTGCTGAGTATTTAGGCCTCTGTCTCTCCCGCCTTTATCTTCGCCCTCCTTTCTTTCTGTTCCTTCCTCTATTCTCCAGTAACAGTGCCACCTAATTAGGTCATGGATTGTTTCAAACTCAAAACCTTTCAGGAGGTTTTCCAGTAGCTGCGGGTTTTGTTACTCAAAGCCACTTGTTCTGCTTGCCCAGCTTTCCTGCTTTGTGCTCTCTTAACTGCTCCTAACACTGAAATCTCTCTTATTCATGTGGCTGCGGCAGTAAAAGACATGTTAGCTCCATAACAAGCTGCTACTGACTCCTCAGGGAGCTCCCAAAGAAACATTTCACTCTGAGATAAATCTGCTTTTCTGCGTTCCCTACTGTTTTATTAATAGGGATATTTTCATGCGGAGCAGATTCTCACATGAAGCCTTCTGCAGCTTCAGCTGCTGCTCCTCCCTGGAGCCCAAGCACTGCCTCTTGCTTGCACAAGCCATTGGGAACCTCATCTGGGTAACACCACACACATTGCTGCTTTCAGGGCGAGACCAGCCAAGTGAGGGGTCAGTAGCATTTGTCGAGACCTGGGAATATGGCCTTCAGATCATATGAAACAGACCTAATCCAAGGCCTGGTTGGCCCCAAATTTTACTGTATCCAGACTCAAAGGTCTCATTTAGCTACCATGAGGTGTTATTTTCCCTACAAACAAGTTCAGTTAAGCCATAAGGAGTAATCCCAAAGGAGGTGCTGGTCAGTATAGGCAAGAATGGCAGAATTGCGTTTTTTTGTATCTGTAACCAAAATCTAGGAAATGCCAGATACATCCAATTCAATCTGCAGCCAGAAGTCTGTGACAGGATGGGCTGGGACTAGATGCAGACCTTGCAGTGGGTATTCATAGGAGATCCCTACCTGGTTCCCCCTGAACAAAATATGAATTGTCTCCTGATCTCTTATCCTAGTTTTGAAACATGCCGTTTAATACATGGTCCCAAATTATGGTTATGAATTATGGTACCTCTGAATATTCTTAATAGCTGTATAAATATCCGGACCTTTTAAAAAAAATCAGATGAAAGAAGGGCTGATAATTCAGAATGATTAAAAAGATTTCAACTTTTCTTCAGAGTTAATTGAGAACAAAGACTGTTGCCCCCACTCGCTGCACAAATTTCAATTAGGCTGACAGCAGAGCTGGTCACAGTGGCTGAATGTGGCCTGTAACAAATTGTTAAGGGAAATCTTTCCTGTTTCAATCATTGAACCTTATTAAATCAATTTCATACAACGTTTTAGTCATTGCCTTTCATTCATGGCCAACTAAAGCTGCTTTTTCATAGCAATCAGTGGCAACAGAGTTTGCATGCTAGAAAAAACAAGACTGGCTTTGCCTTGTCATGTGCTGCATGAGAGACTGTCCAGAAATTTTCATCTGGGGGTCTGCTGTATAGAAGAGGGGCAGGAGGTGCTTCCAGCTTCTTCAGCAAGCAAGGTACCAGTGCATCCAGATGAGATGGTGGTATCTAAGATCTTAGCCTTAATAAATATTTCACCTGGGATGTTTTGTAACACTTTTCAAGATGAAGATCACATACGGCTATGGAGGGACCACCTCGGCGGGCTTTTTTCCTGTGACGTTTTTCTACATTGCTTGCTAAATGGGGCTTAGCAAAAGAATGACAAGATGCTGGAAGACGAGAAATGAATGAGGGAGACAAGAAAGCTACATGTAAAGGAGATGAGTATTGGGGGGCATTTTTTTCAGTGCAGTTAGGATGTCCCAGATCTGAGCACCACTCCTGTCTCAAGAAACCTTGCAAGGTAAGTTATTCAGTAAACTTCTTGGACTAGTAGATAACATCTCTTTTGTGGTGCATTTTTGCTCAAATTTCTATCTGAGGTTTGTTGTGCCACCTCTGATTTTTTAGAGATTCACTTCTCATTCCTTAATCATCTCAAGCTCTTAAACTCAGTGGGAATTTGGAGGAAGTCAAGAGTTTTGAGCTCAGCCTCTCCTGCTGTCTGGGGTTGAAATGGGTCAGCCTGCAGAAGTTCATTGAGATTTCCTTTTCAAGCAGGACTTTCTGTGAGGTTTACATGGAAATAACAACGATCCTGTTTTGGTTTTTTTTTTCTTTTATTGCTTCATCTCGCTGCTGCCAGCAGCACATCAGAAATCAGGGATCCAGGCTGACCTCCTGGAGGAAAAGGCATGCTGCCAGGGAAGTAGATCTCAGGTCTTTATAGAAAGAAGTGTCACATTACCAGCTGATTAAACAGGTCTGACAGAGCCTAAAGCATAATGCACTGAGCCTGAAGTTGTAATCCAGTAACCGTCTCAAGATGAGCCTGCATACCATGGGGGGAGTTCCCAGGTGATGGCAGTGTCTGCAGCCTCAAAGGAGAGTCCCCTGGGTCTTGTGCATTCCTCTGGGTTTCAGGTGGAGAAACTCAGTTGTTGCTGTTCCACTTAAATTGCACTTTCCAGAAGGGGCTGAGGGGAGAATGGATCACACAGCTCAGAGCATGCTCAGGTTCTTAAAAAGGGTGACGGCTCTGACTGGGGTACCTTTAGCTCCAGCTACACAGGCATCCTAACAAGCCCAGCAAACTGCAGCTGGGTAGGGAATTGGTGTTCACCTCTCAACACGGGGCTGTGGAGCCAGGTGCCAAGAGGGGCCCTGTGCTGCAGCGCTCGTGGGGTCTGTGTCTCTTCTCACCTGTAGCCTCTGTCTCCTGGGTGCCTGTGCCAATAGTTGCGCGGTGCTGCTATGTGGGCATGGTCTCCTGGAGGGGCTGTGCCACATCTGTGTGAATGCCTTGAATATCTTAGGGCTTTAGAGTGGCATTAAATGTCTGTGTTCAGTTAGCTGAAGCCAATCTTCAGTCATGCTGGACATCAGATAGGAGTGACTGATGATGCTGATCCATCCTTAGGCTGTCAGTGCTGCGTCTGCCTGCCTGGGGCTGAGCCACCAGGAAGGAAACAGAGAGCAGACACCCCACATCAGAGATAATTGACAGTGGGGGTCCTATATGGACACTGCAATTATTTCCTTCCTTTTCCTTTTGTCTAATTGTAAGATATGTGATTGCCATAGAGGAGACCACCTACTGTTATACCGCGATTTGAGAAAGCCTTTGAACTTGTTTCTCTTGAGCTTTGGTCACCCAAATGTAAAATAGAAGCAATTAAAACATGTGAGAAGTGAAAAGGTGTGGAAGACAGACACGTAAGGTTGGTCTGAGCATCCTCAGAGCCAGCTCTGCAAAGAGTGTGGAAGAGAGGGAGGGCAGGTTTATCTCTGGAGTGAAGGACACTTTTCCCCTGAGACTTGCATGAGGTCTTACACCAGACTTGCAGTTTCCATGTTGTTGCCAGGCAGAGCAGTTGTGTCTGCAGGACAGGTATGAATGCAAACTCTTCTGGCAGAGCTACTACTCGGCCATGTATCTGAAGCATTTACTCCATATCTGTTGCTATTTACAAGTGCATGAAAATGGCAAAACGCAGAAAGAGCATTTATTCTCTGTGAGCCTGAAAGATAAAAATTTTTCCTGGCAAGGAGGGGCTAGCAGCATTTAGAGAGTTGTAGGAGCAAAGCGGTCTGATAGGACACACTTTCTGTTCCCCTTTAAGTTTGGCAGAAGGGCGGGTACCGGAAGTTTCCAACCCCATCTCCCATCCTTGGGGAGACATTCGGCCTGCCTGAGGGAGCTGTTGGTCGCATGGTCAGCACTGTCCCCATGCAGGGCAGCAACAGCACCTAACAGGGAAACTAGATCAAACCAATGGAGATGTTCATGAAGCATAATTGGGACTCAACATGAGCGAAGATAACAGAATGAGGGTTTTGAGGGCTAATGCAAAATGTGTCTTTAATGAAAGGAAGGTTTGCTATTGATGTCAGCAGCTTTTAGACCAGGCTTTGGTAGAAGTGCTCGTGCTCACTGGTTCATTGTGGGTTGCCTGTGTCTGGTGGCCAGCTTGCTTTAGCATATTTGGATGTCAAAAAATCATTGCTTTTCCCAGGAGCGGCAGATGAAAAATTGGTTTCAGCTGAGGAGCTCTGGGATATACTTTATTCAGGCCTTGGGGAGACTTCCAGTTTTGGTGTTAACTATGATTTAATGATAAAATGCTAATATCACTTGGAAGGAAAGACAATTGGCCCAGTCAGCCACCCTCACAAATAACTGCTGCACTGTGTGCTCAGGAGCCAGAGCGCTGCTGTCGCTCCAGATCGCTGCCCACGGCTTAGTCATTTGTCTGAGCACCAGTGAACAAAAACACAGATGTAGAAGGAAATGCATCCTCTCTGCCACAGCAGAAAATTAATCATGTGAAATACACTTTCCCCATAGCTGCCCATTGCTCAGGGAGGAGGGAAGGAGTGAAGCCAAATTTGTGAGGAAAATATTTCCCAGATGAGGACAATTTTAGTCCTGTGCAGCATCCATCCTCGCAAGGTACTTCATCAGAGTACTAGGGGTGGCATTGCAAGAATGGGGAAATGAACATCCAAGTCCTATGATTTTCTTGTCTGAGCTTGGAGAAGTCACTCAAAAGTAGTTTTAGGGCTGGAGACCACCTAAGCTGTATTCCTGCTGTTTAGCAAAGCCTTTAAGTGTTTCTTTGAGCTTCTATCACACTAATATGGAACAGAAGCAATTAAAGGGTGGGAAGTAGGTGTCTGAACACCTTTGAAAGCCACAGCCTTTCTACATCAGATTTCTTTGCAGTGAAATAGCAGTAGCCACTCTCTCTTTTCATGCAAGTATTATGAAATTACACTGATAGTATCTAAGCTGTGTTGCCCTGGAACACCCTCCCTTGTTCTGGATTTGCTCTGCAGCTCCAGACAGCACCTCCAAAGGGCCAGTTACTGAGCAAAGCTTCTCCTGGGGCAATTTGGGGACATCAGTGCAGCTGTTTGTTCACAAAACAGCAGCACTGCAGGTGAGCAGCACAGAGCCACCTGTGCAGGCTCCTTGTGCAATAAGCCCAGGTTTTCCCATATCCTTTCTGGTGCTCTCCATCTAAAAATGAGGTCCTATTGGAATAAATTTGTGATACCTAGAAACTATTGCAGCAATCCCAGAAGAAATCACAAACAACAGACGTGAAATCCGGACTGCTTGCAGTTAAACACAGGTCCATTTTACATCAGCTGGCATTTGTCAAACTGTTAACATAGTTTATGTTTACCACAGTGTTCTTTTGGGAACCATTAAGATTGCATGTGTAACCTAGGGAAATGGCCAAAAGAATCAGATTCAAAATATTTGCATTGCTTACAGCCAAGGTTCACAGCACAGCAAGGTCATTTCACTGTGTTGGGCCTTTGGAGGTGTTGGTGTAGCTGTGCTACAGCTATTGAGCTGGGAAGTAAAGACATGGCAGAGGCAAAAGGTGACTGGGACCCTGTGCACATGCTGATCCGTGCTGCTGAGGGTGGACTACATACGGCCACATCTTCCCTCCTCACTGCTGCCTAGTTTTTACTCTCTGAAAAAATAATGAAGAAAGACTTGACATTAATGAAGACATTTGCATTTGTGATGTTTATAGTACAGAGCCAGGTCTTCCTACTTAACTATATCATGAGTTAATCCACTCATTTCAATAGCAAAGCTTGATTCTGAGTTAATTTACGCTAGAGTAATTCAGGTTAACTAAGCTGCAATCATTGAACAATCCCAGTTATAAGAATATTCTTGGGTGCTGGGAGAGGAATAGGGCAATGTGGGTGGACAGACACACCTTGCAGGTAGTCAGACTAGCACGAATGCTTACAGACCTTGCTCTGAAACAGCAACATGAGGCTGGAAAGAGCTTGTGATTGTGTGTCTGCATATTTAGACAAACACTAGCCTCACGGCTAGAGTATTGTAGTTTTGTGTCAAAGAGGGAAGTTTGACAAAAAGTACTGATGAAGACCAGGCTAATATCCCAGTACAGACTGAAAATACATTGCATTTGTCATTGTGAACGTTTGCACTTATTAATAGCCAGTATTAAAAAAGCCCTCTGAGTCCATCTGTTACAGTTTCTGATTCAGGCACTGAATGTTCAGGGTATCTCATAGGTTTTTGAATATTTCTGCCTTGGGAAAGATTTTTTAGCTAATTTTAAAATGATGACAGAATTTTTCTGAAATTTGTTTAAAACACTTCACTTGTTCAGGTCAATAAATCAGGACCAAATTCTCACTGTTATGCCACTGTCTTGAACAGTGGCTGAGGAGTACTGAGATCAGAACTGGACACGAGTGATAAATCCAGCCTTATATCGGCATGGTTATGAATATAGCCACCCTCTCTCAGTAAATCAGGGATTTGCATAAAACACAGAGAGATCATGTACCAGGTGAATGTTTAATAATACTTAGGTTTTGAATCGCCACTTATGACGGGGGATAGCAAGTGGATACAAGATGTATGTGCTAGGAAATCTATAAGGAAAAAGGCCCTTAGATTTTTCAACCTGACCACAGGACATCACTGTTGTGGGACATAAATCTAAATGACAGTGTGTGCATCTGGTTGTTAAACAATTATCTCCATACGAGTGATAGTTTGGTATGGAATTGAAGGGGCTGTACGCTGCGGCTCCAGTAGCGTGACACAGAGCCAAAGGGAATCTCTTCATGTGACCCATCCAGTCTCTTGCAGTGAAGAGACAGGACACAGACTGCCACTCTGGCTTTGAGGATCCTGTTGCTGTATTACAGCTCCCATTGCTTGTGTTGTTCCAGGCAGCAAATGCATTTGAGGGTGAGCATCTCTTATCAGTAGTTCCCATGCTAGTGACTGGTTTGTCCTGTTGATTGACAGCTGTGATAATGAGGTCATTGTGAGGAGGCAATCAGTGCACAGAAATGTTTTTATGTCTTGTGGTCTGGGATCTTGGGCTTTTTGTGTCCCAAGAGGCTCTAGTTGGCTGGGCCAGAGCAAAGGGCAGAACATGAAATGACTGACTGTACAAGAAAAATCTCTGTTGCTTTCTTGTCTCTGTATTAGGTGGTTAGTTTGCCATAGCCCTTGTAGAGCTGTTTGCTGTAGTATCAAGACAGAATTTTCTAAGCCTTTTTATGTACCTTTGGAGTGAAAATACCAGGGGAGCAAGGCAAGTCCATCTATGAACTGGTTGTTCATAGATGCTCCATTTCTAAGTAAATCCCCTTTGCTGCTCACTCTCTCGGTGTTCACTGAACTCTGTTGATTTAGCTCCTGGTTTTCATGCAGCTAGCTTATTGCAGTACGGTGCTGTGCCCGCAGGGAGCCTCGAATTTGCATCTTGGCTTATACCAGAACAAAATACTGAGAAAGGGATCTGATGACTGGGCAAAGGTGGCGTGGAGTAAGAGGCAATAATTCTGGTTGCAAGGTTTGGCAAAAAAGTTTTCTGCATGTATCTTTTCTCTTTTATTCTCTGTTTTTATCTTGCTGGAGGTGTAGAAGGTTGTTTTCCAAAGCACCACTTTCACCATGCAAAAATCTTGCTTTCTCTCTTTCCACTGATCCTCTCCTTATTATGCATCTGTGAGTTGCAAAAAAACCCAAACCAACAGTGGCTAGCAGCTCCTGCCTCTTAGCGACAAGATTAAAATCCACCAAAATGAAATGTCATGGACAGTACTGAGTTGTCATTCTCTGGTACAGAAAATTGACTTGCTGTATATTCCTGCTGCAGTGCAGAGCTGATGGAAGTACCTGGCTTGCTAGATTTCAATATGAATGCAGTCGGGTGGTGAATAGGAACCACAAAGCACAGAGGTAAAGGAATGTGCTAGGGATGGTCCAGGTTGGAAATCCGATCGTTTTGATGTCTGTACTGACTCGTTAAGGCTAGAATGCAATTCATGTTTCAGCTGTTAAGACTGTCCATGTGTGACTTTTAAATTAAAATCTGTGTTTCTTACTGAGATTGGACTTCCCTCTGTAATACCAACCATGCTTCTGAAATGCTTTATAGGCATCACTTATAGAAAGTAGCGGGGTTTTTCCATCCATATGTTAATATTTTGCTGGTTGCTATTTTTTAGCCATATCCAAGAATGAAAATTACGTTTCTGGATAGAACTAATGGTTGAGCCCATTCCTGACTTCCTATATGACCCAAGATCCTAAATCCAAAAGTAATCCTGAACCAGGCATATACAAATTTGCAGCAGCTGCAACTTAGACTGAGATGATTTTATTAACATTAGTTACTGAAACATGCTTAACCTGACAAGCCAGCTCCTCTGCTCACAAATGTTGCAGTGTCTCTCAGTCAGAAGGAACTGAAAACATCTGGTTCCTCATTTGGTGAAGAGCCAGGAGTCTGCCAAAAAGTGAAAGATAAGGAGCGCAGCAGCTGAGTGCCACAGCGTCACCAGAGTGCAGAGTCATAGGAAGTGGACCAGTTCACGTCTCTCCTGTATCCATGGTGACCTCGGGACTGCAAGGGGCTGGGATGTTGGGGTCTGTCACACTGTGCTGTCACCATGCAGCCACAGGTGACAGGAGAAGATGGGAGCTCAGCTGGCATGGCACTGCAGTGTTCAGCACTGGCACTGCAAGAGGTTACAGATCACTGTAAGACAGCAGCGTCCCTGAGCCCCTGATGCAGGCAGATCTGCGCCAGCTTAATCTTGTGAAAATGGTCAAACACAGCAGACAGTTCAGCTCCTGCACTTTATAACCTTCTCGTCCCTCTGTCAAACAACTCCCTATTTAGCCTTGATGGAGAAACCATAGCTGTCAGTGCCAAGGGACTGAGTCAAGGCCACCTTATTCCTGATGGGTGTGTTTTCCCTGATGACAGCCAGTCCGTGGCGTTGGTGGCATTAGGCTAGATGACCAGCTGTGTTTAAGGAGCCCCACTTACTAGATATGTGCCACATGGAGATGGCACTGGATTGGTAAGACAGAGAAGATTAATGGCCTCAGCTGCAATTTTCCAAACAAATAAAACTTTGATGTGCAATGTATTTTAAATGATCTAAATCAAACACAGTCTGGGGGCTTGAGATGTATTAGCAGTCTCAACAAAAAAGCATTTGCTGTGGCACAGTTTGGTGTCTTTCAGGGATAACAAATGAAAAAGGCTTTCTTTTTAGCTTCCATGTCCTTCCTCTCCCCAGGTTTCGTTGTCTTTCCTAACTGAACACCTACCTCATTCATCTGCTAAAAACCGGGGCTGAAGACAGGAGCTTGTATTAGGCAGACCCGTGTGCAGAGCCAGGAGGGTACTTCTGTGGCCTTATGTGAAAGAGACCATGAAGTGCAGCAGAAAATAATGTCTATGTTGCATTAAAAAAAAATCAACATTTTTATCAGAGAAGTTTTCTTTTGAGACAGAATTGTCCATTTTAGGTCAGAAGAGGGAGGATCAAACATCCTACAAACTCTGATCTATCATCATATGCATGGTTATGTTATCAGTCTAAACACTGTCCTGGATTTGCAAATCTCCATAAGCACAGATGTGCTTTGGGCACAGTGGGCTCATTGTCCCAAGAAAAATCGAAGGGAGATCTTGAGTGATGTCTTGTATATAGCTGTTGCTGCTAAAAGCAAATTCTCCCAGCAAGTAAGTGCAGATTGTTTCTGTTATTGATTGCCACGGTCTCTGCTTCATTGAGACCACATGGCCCACTTTGTTTTTGTAGCTGCCTTTTATTAAAACTGACAAAGAGGTATCAGCGTTTGAAAAGATGAGCCTTGAGAGTCCCCTGGGCAGCATTTTCATGCTGTAAAGTGATACTGGCACATTTGATCCACAGATGCTTTTAACACACTAATAAAACAAAAGCCTTCCTTCCCAGGGTGGTCTTCTACACTACAAAGCTTTCTGGTTTTGTCCATGCTTAATGTCCCAGACCCCAAGAAGTAGAGAGAACCTGCAATTCCTCCTACTTTAAACTGTGCTCTCAGGATTTGGTCCTGTGTTGTAAACTGCAGAGAAAAATTCCTATGTGTATAGTTTTTCAAGGTATATTTTGCTGCTTCACTGAAGGCTCAGAATGTGTTTTATATTCACATGGGTTATCTGTATTGGTTTTCAGTATTCCTGAGACTGGCAGTCAGAAAGCTTTCATCCTTATTTCTGGTGACCAGCACTTACAGTTCCTACTTCTCTCCTGTTCTTGTAATACCTGACTTCATAAGGAGCCAGTCAGAGCTCTATTGTAACACACAAAACAGAAGATTTTTGTTTTGGCGTTATATTTGAAGATATGTAAAAAAATTTAGATCTGAGACATTTCACATTAGGACCTATCATGAGTGGAAATGTTTGACCTCAATCTGTCTATGCAATAGCTCCTGATCTGTAAAATGGGAATACCATCTTCTCTCATTTTGAAGAGGCTTTATGAAGATAAATTAATCTTTGCAAAGCACTCAGATGTCAGAGTGATGAACACCACAGAAAAGCTTGGGGGGAAATAAATAGTTCTGTCTACAGAGCAGGCTGTTAGTAGTAGCCATAAATAAGACATGAAGCTATACTTTGATCAAGGAGACTAAAGCAGATATTGAATAGTTGCTGATAAACTAAGCACCATCCAGCCTGTGTCCTGAACAAATCCAAACCAGTGGGAAATGGCATGTGATTGTGTGATTAAAGAGATATTAATGCAAACAAGCAGTAGGACCAAAGTGAAGTTGCACCCATGAGCTCAGTACATTAGGATGCTCTGTTCTGCAACCTTGCTGTTAGCTGTGTGCCATGTGAGAAATATTAGCTACCGGAGAGCATGAATTATTCTTGTCCTGGCCAGCTGATTCTTTTTCTTTCCCTTTCCTCTGCTAACTAATTATGTTATACAGAGTAGGAGCTAAAAGCTTAAAACCATGTCATGAAAACATGCTCAGAGCTGAAACTACCAAAAGGTGTGTTCTTCAGCCAGCAGCCTGTCTTTTACAGACCAGGCAAAGCAGAATCCAGCAGAGCTACACATCAGTCAGAGGGGCTGTCAGAACCCCCTGCTCCGTCCACATCTCCAGGCTCACCTAACTCCTGGCCAGTTGCTTGCTCAGATAAGCCAGCCAATAAAACCTACTGTTACTGCAGCCACAGAGGAGCAGAGTTAATTTGCCACAGCAGAGACAGCTGAGTAACTGCATTTGCATCTTTTTCGTGCAACATGGAGCTGCTTGGCTCCACCTTGGTTTAAGCTCTGAGGTGGTTGAGGGATGCTCACACTTTCCTTGCCATCTTGTGTGCTTTTATCTGTGAAGTGAATGTGTCCATGCCCTCAGTCTGCACAGTCTTCCCAGCCCATTTCTAAAGGACAGGCCACATATTTTTCACTTGAATTTGCTCATGTAACCTGTTGTTTTATTTTAATTTTTTATTATTGGGCATTTTGATGGAGGCTAAATAGAATAGATTTTGTGCCTGGTGTATTTTTGTAATGCTTTTGACAAAGGTGCTTCAATTGTGGATTCACAGCTACTGTTATGAGACACCTTCAGAGCTTAATATGAAAACCTAATGATACAGTTGCAGTGATGAGCAAAAACTAAACTGCTTTTCAGAGGGGGGTGCGTATTCTGTTCCATTATCTGGCCTTTGGATTCACAGTTCTTGACTTAGTGTCCCTCAGGCTTTTGGAGAAGAACACAGAAAATCTCTCCAAATGCAGCCTCATTAAGCAACAAAAAAGTAACCTACTGATGGCAAAGAGGTTGCAAGTAGCTCCAGAGAGCGCAATGGGTAAGTCCCCTGAAATGTCTTTATGCTATAATTGCGTGCCATAGAGTTAGGTCCAACTTCATTATAGGCCCAAGGAATTGATGCTAATGGGCCCTCAGCCAGCCCCATCCTGCCTTCAGTGCTCTCGGCTGCGCAGAGACCTTCTGTTTCGAGCCCTTCGTTTGACCTGTGCTGTTTGATCTGCCAGGCTGCCTGCCGTATTCCCGAGGATAGTATACAAGCAAGCACTCTGTTCTTATTAATGTTAAAGGGGATCACAGGGAGAGCAGACCCCCATGGTCTACTCCATGGTGTAGAGTCTAAAGACCTCCTTCCTTACTTGCTAAAATAAGCCTCTCTGGAGACACTTGGGGTCTTGGTTTTGGGGAGTGGGAGCAGGGGTTGAGCTGAGCCTGCTCCACCCAGAGCAATGTTCCCGTGCAACTGTAGTTTGGAACTGACCTCCTCACCCTGTCCAGGGATGCAGGGATGGGGAGGGTAGGGAAGAAACTGCAGAAAGCTCTGAAAAGGCTCTATCTGCTGTAAATGCAGCCTGCTTCTTCCCCTTCTACAGTCTTCAGCTCAGCAGCTCCACACTTCTCCTGTGTTCATCCTACCTTAGCCTCCTCGTGCCTTCCCCTTCAAACAAGTCATGGGAACAAATTGTAGTCAGGAAAGAGTTAATTCTGCACTCCCTCTGTCCCCTTTTCCCTACCTCAAAGTCTATCTTTGCCTGTTCTGATTGTAAGATCTTTGGGGCAGGGACTATAAGCTCCCTGTGTTTCTGCAGAAACTAGCTTAATTAGGGATCACTCTTGGTTTGTTCTGTCATAATAAAAGGGATTCATAATAATACTGCAGTAATTCACACCAGTCTCATTGCATTTGCTTCAAAGGAGGCACTCCAAAATAAGATGAGAGTAGACAAGATGAAGATCAGACCAGCTGTAATTACTAGTCTGCGATATCTCATTTTGAAGCAGAGTAGTTACGTGCAGTAGTAACTTGGTTGGCTATTATTCTAGGGGAAAAACCCACACAAAAGGTATTTTTACATAAGTATCTGTGCAAAATAGCCACCAATATTCATCAGAGAGAGCATGATTAAAGGCCGTTGAAGTATGATTGGAGTTGCCAGTTTTCATGAGATAATTAAGATGCGGGTTTGGTATATACATTCTGGTGATCTCATTATCTTCATTATTAATTAGTCTCTGTTCTTCACATTTCAGCTCCAGTTTCTTGTCATTAGGGTGACTAGCCTGTGAGCGATGCATTAGTGAGATTCAGAGGAAGGATTCTGCCTCTGGAACAGCAGAGGAGGTGCCAGCCTTTGTTCAGAATTGCTCCAGAAGAAATTGCAGTGCTTTGTATAAGATCAGCAGGTTGCCCTGCCATAAACCCTTTCAACAATGTACCCTGCGTGGCTATTCCTGGCCAGGAGCCCCTGGTTTCGGCAGGCACTCTGGCTGCTACTGGAAGTCAGCAGTGATTGTGATTTAGGCACTCAGCTATGTATTTAGCAATCTTCCTCTAAGCACCCAGATATGAATATTTTGCCGAAATTTCCTCTGGCATGCTTCTGCAAGCACCTTTTTCAGGATGCTTAGCATTATTAATCTGTGGGATCTGGCAGTACCAAGCATCCTTTTGCCAGTGTAGCCATCTCTTTTCTTTCCTGTGGTAACAGGGATAAAAGTCTACTCTCCATTAACAGAAAGGTAGTTGTCACTATCCTAACCTCAAACCCTGGACAGGACTCAAGACTACACACACTTTGCAAATACCACTATGTACAAGTAGGTGTATGGCAGATGGAATTTAGGAAAAACCAAGATGAATTAAGATGGAAACTAAGTGTGAGGGAATGCCCTGCCGTTTCCAGGGGCCAGCTATTATGGTACTGGAGGAGCACGTCTGCCATCGTACAGCTTTCCTTTGAAAAGCAGAAAGTCTGCTATTGATTAAGTCAGAAAATACCATGCTCATGAGAGCCTCAGTGTGCAGAACCTATTCATGCAAACTAAGCATGAAGCCTGGAGCATATTTCAATGTCTGTGGTCATCTGAGCTATTACTAACCTGCACGGATTCCTCAGCTGCCTGAAATCATGACAAGAGAATAGACCTCCAATCTCAGATGGGAAAAACGTATCATGCAACATCTCCTTCTGTGGCGCTGAGTCATTTGAGTTGCAGCTGCCAGTCTTAGCAAGCAGAAGGTGCTATCCTGGGCATTTCATGCAGACGCACAGCCCTTCCTCCTCACCCTCGCTGCTCTTAGGCATGAAGCAGTTAAAGGTCTGTGTCACTCCTGATATAGTTCTCATTCCTCCAAGAGAAGGCAGTGATGGCCACCTGCCCTCCCTCAGCCATGACAGCGTGCTCTGCTTTTCCTTTGCAGGAAACAAATCATAAGTCATATTAAACAGAAAATTATCGTTTTATGATGAAATATGTAAAAAATAAGGTTTTTGTCTCAATGGAGATCAAAACTAGCCTATAACAATCTCCATTTAATCAGGCTTAGCTTTAATGGAGTGAGAAATGGACCTGTATTACAGCTATGGTTATTACTTAATAAAGTTTTTATACAGTCATTCCTTAATAAGACATGATTGTCTAAAACCTGTACATTTTTTAGGACCTTTACTGAGCAATGCTTCTATCAATGAGACATTTATGCCTTCTCAATTATTACTGTGTAATAAATGGCAAAGCGCTGGGTAGCATACTGAGTAATACATTTGCAGGTGTACCAAACAGTTGTGCTTATGTTCTTAACATCTCTATTATAAAATTAGTTTTAACTGTTGCTGCTTTATCTATTAAACATTTATTTTACATTTTGCTCATCACAAGCCATTGAAAGTATAGCCGTGTTGACTAATCACTCTGTGAGTATCAGGAACTGTTTCACAGTGTGCCGTAATACTGCCTGATCAGTGTAACAATATGAACACTTCTTACTTGCATCTTTCAGGAAACCATTAAAAAATGTACTGCGCAAGTAATTATTTTACTTATGATTGTTATTTATTCTGCAATGAACCCTTGGCATACAACTGTCTCTTTCAAAATGAATACTGAAAGGAAAAGCAGATTTTAGAAGTGTCCTATTTAATAAGCAGCTAAGTTGTCTGTCCCCAGATCTGTCTTGTAAAAATTGCTTTCCTGTTAATTTATATTAATGAATAGAAGGATCTCTGGGAGGTGGTTTTGATCCCTGTTACACCGTTCATTATCAGCTTCTGCTCAGCTTCCCGGGAGAGCTGCCGAACACGAAGGCTCCGGAGTCCCGCTGCCACTGCAGGGAGCCCAGGGTCTGCTGGGTCCCACGCGTGTGCGGGGACCTGCCCCGAGACCTGCCCTGCTGAGTCCAAGGGACCTCCTTGGACACGTGAGGATGGCAGTGTGTGTTGGCTGAAGGTGCACTTTGCTTTCATCTGTTGCTGTTACACTTTATTACACTAAACCTAAGGTATCCCCCACCCTTCCAATGCTCCTCTGCTCAGCAGAGAGGGAATTCTTTTTATTTTCTTTTGATGAATTGAGTAAAGTGTCAAGTTCAGTGAACTGCTTTAAGCTTTGCATGTAAGAACTGAGGCTAATGAATTTCCTTTCTTTTGGTTTTTGAACAACAATATTTTACACTTAGAAGTCACTGGCTGCAATGAAAATGAGGGAAGGCTCAAGCAATACCTGAGACGCGTGACCTTAAGCTGGTCGATGGGTTTGAGTGAAGCGTGAGCCGGTGGGCTTGTCACTGCCCACTTTGGTCCGTTTTCTTATAATTTCCTTATCCTCTGCTCCAAGTAACTCTTGGGCCTCTCTCCTCTCTGGAAAATGCCCTGTCTTTGGACACAGTAAGGTCCAAACGATTTGGGGGTAGAAGTATAAAGTACTTAAGCGATCTTTCAGTCATTTAGATTTACAGCATCTCTGTAACTCTGTATATAAGCACTGTTGCTGAAGTATGCCACAAACAGCTTTGTGTAACTCTTTTGAAATACCCAAAGTTAACTTTAAAAACGGGTTTTGGAATATGGCCAGATCCAATGGCAGGGTAATGACTGGGGATTCTTTCTTTCTCTAGGTCTCTTTCAGTGCCATTACGGTTGGGAGGGAGGTGCTTGTCTGTTGACTGAATCCTGCAGGACGGTGTTCCCTTCCGTGTGTAATACTCCAGTGAAAACTGTGACAGTGGGTAAGGGCAGGGTTTGGCTTCTGGACAGGAGTTTTGCAGATAATGTTTGTTTGAATACTACCCTCTGCCTTTGAGTCCTCTACTGCAAAGCCACAGAAACAGATTTTATTTCTTTAATTTTTTCTTTATTAGCACAGACAGCACAGTAAACACAATTCTTATGAGGCGTTGCAAGAAAGGAAGTTACACAACTTCTAAGAAGTGAAGTGAATTTAAAATAATGAAGTCAGTGTGAGTGTTCTCAGCCTTTTTGTTTTGCTTTTCTTTATCTTGTAACTAAAGGATTAAAATCAAGGACAAAACAGACATCACTTCCTAACAGCATCTGTTTTGCTTTGTAGCACACCGAGGGTGTTTTAGACAGGCACCACCATCACGGGGAGGCCGTACGTGCGTTTTATCGTCACCCAGTTGTAGGAACGAGGGCACACCAGGCAGATGAGGTCGTCCCCAGTGAACCCTGGTGTCCCCAGAGACTGTTCCCATCTGGGGACCTGACATCCCCGCTGCCCTCAGGGGCCCTGTCCGCCCAGGCAGCCCCTTCACTTTACGAGGCGTCGGAAACCCCAAATCGGTCTGTAAAAATTCCTCCGTTGGCGTGTCGGACATGTTCCTTGCAAACTCAGCACCCGCAGGAAGGGGCTGGTCGCCCCCGACACCGGGGAGGAGAGGCTGGTGGGTGCACCTGCGTGGGGTGGAGGTGATGCTTTACCTGCCCTCACCCCAGATCTGCTCAGTGACCTCCTCCTTCCCCCCGCCCCGCTTCTGAACTGGGTTTGAGCACAGATATATAGATAGATATACTTCGAATTATTCGGGTTCTAAGCCGCATTTACTTTCTCAGGAACCCCAAGCAGCTTCCTCTTTTACCACGGATAATTACGTCTTTTGTCACGGATAATTTTGAGCAAAACTGAAGAATTACGACTAAAACCACCAGCGCGGCAGGGAAACGTCCCTCACGAAGAACACTTTCTCACAGGAGGAACCGACCGCCAACAACAAACCCTCACCCCCGCGTGGGACGGGGACGTTTGTGTCCGCCCAGCGAGGGGAACTCCGGACCCCCCCCCCGCCCCGCCGCCTCTTTCCAAACCCGCGCTGTGACGTCACGGAACCCCGCTACCGAACGCCTACACCGGACCCCCCGCGTCGCCTAGCAACCGCGGGGCGGACCAACTGTTGCCCGCCGAACGGGGGACGCGTTACCGTCACCGCCCTCCTCCCGCCCTCTCTGCGGGGCGGGGACGGGGCGTGGGGACGGTGTCGTCCTCCCGGCGCCGGGCCAGGTACGGGTGAGACGGGGAGCAGAAGGCGGGAGGCAGCCGGTATCGTTCGTGCGGGGTGAGGAGGAAGTTTGCGGCCGTGTTGGGGGTTTCCACGCCGCAGCCCGCCCCGGGTGGGGGGCTGCGGCGTGAGGGAAGGGGGATCCGTGGGTCCGCTCCGCCGTCTCCTCACCGCTCCGTGCGGTGCCGACGGCCGTTGCAGTGCCCGGAGGGTTACGCATCCACGGGTGTTTGCAACTGGACGTGGGTTAGGGAATTCCACCGGACTCGCGGGAGTCGGGGCGGGGGGGAAGAGTATCTCCTGTGACCTTTCTGCTGCGGTATCTGCATTTTCGTGATTGCACGGAGCGGTTTGAAATCCAGGAAATGCAGGTAGAGCGAAACCGTGCTGGGTTTTTTTTCCTTTCTTGTTTGCCTAGGGAGGGGTTTTTCGCTCCACAGACATGTACGCTGCTGAAGGGTTGGACTCGCCGTGGAAGTGTGGAAAGGGAGCACGTCCTGGAGAGCTCTGGCAATACTCTTGTATGGGGAAAACGCAACACCGTCTGTGGCTGTGTCGGCAGCCGTGCATGATGAAATGGGGGTGTTGGGGAAGAAGGGGGTGTCTTCCTGGGTAGCAGAGCCTCATGCAGCGCTCGGGTCTGTCACCTGAAGATGCCCGAGTATCTGGGCTTTAAATCTTTAAAAGAGGAAGAGGAGAAAAGAGTACTTTTTAAAGGCGAATGCAAGCAAGGGACTTGTTCTGTAATTATACTCTGTGGCACTGGTGATGTGTTTGGATTGCCATTACTTATTGTTGAATGTTTTTAATACCCAACTGTGGTTCTGAATGCATTTGCTGGCTCTGGGATGCTGGTGACATAGCCAGGAAAAAATGATTTGCAGTTAGTATGTGGCTGTCATGACACTGTTCTGTAACTACAGATCTCCTGTGTAGCTCTCATGTGGGACCTGTGTTGCTGTAATGCAGTCGGTGAAGTGGTCCTGCCTCTGGTGAGCTGCATACAGTTGGGCCTGTGTTCTATGTGCTTGGCAGCATAAGAAAGCAGTTCACAGCAGAGATCTTCCTCTGAAGCCTTCAGTGGTGGGAGCATAGGAGATGTTAACAGTTCTTGGTCTGGAGTTGTTTGTCATGTCTCTGGAATGGAGACAGGCAATTGTGCTTTTCTGTTACACCAAAGTGACCTATGGCAGAGATCCCAGGGCAGGCAAACACCATCCCCTCTCTGTGCTGTGCTAGTGCTCAGTTTAATGTTGCTGCTTTGATAGTAGCAATAATCTCCATTTGTTCTGGCAGATTTATAAGGTTAGTGGCTTTGGGGGCACAGATAGCAATTTATCCTCGTGTTATTTGGCTGATTTAACTACTTATGTTAAGGAGGAGGGACAGGTGAGAGAACACTTCTGAAATAGGTTCAGAATAGGCTCCCCGAACATGGACTTCATGGTACCTGTATTCCAGCCCTTATACCAGTATAATTTGTGATTCTGATGATCCCTTTTTATATGCTATCATAGCTGCTCCCATTCAAAATAGTCTTACTCCAGTCAGATGACATGCTGGATGTGGGGTTGCTCCCCAGTGATGGGACTGGGTTGCCCTTCCCTAATCATTTCTTGGTTCTCAGTAAGAAGCAACGTGTGAACTTGTTGGCGATGCAAGTGATTTTTCTGCCTGTGGCCCTTCTGATTTTTGGGGAGGGGGGGAATAACATGGTGTCACTACCAGATATGTGCAGTAGTGTGCAATATTATTCACACAGCTGGGTACAGGACATAGTGGAATTTCTACCGGCTGTTTGGCAGCATCTGCCCAAACTGAGACGAGCTTGAGCTGTTCCGATGCTAGATGTGGTAGCCTTCAAGCAGCTTTAAAATCTCTTTTAATGGGCTTCTTTTAACTCTGTTATTTGAAGAATTACTGCAGACAGCAGCAAGTCTCCCAGAAGCCACCTGATGTGCAGATGTTTCTCAGCTGTGGTTGCCTTGTCAGGGCTCTTACCGCCGTGGTGGTTTGGGGATCTTAGCCATGTGCAAAGGCTGCAAAACAAAACACTTTCCATGCCAAAATAGCAAGGGGAATGGAATAGCTTTGCTTTAGTTATTGATTAACCAGTCCTGTTACATGTGTTGAGCATACCTGGATCTTAAGTCTTTCAGTCTTTTGAATACAGTGTCCTAGTGAAAGATTTTATAAATAGTTATAAAACTAATCATAGGTTGCTGCTGAATTAACCATTATCCAGACATTAATAATCTCAAATGCTCCCCATGTTTGGGTAGCTGACCCCTTAAATTCTGAATTGCAGCATAATAATGTAATTCCTTTTGTTCTTTCTATAGTCATTTAGGTTGATCGCTGCACCAAACGCAAGACAGGCTCTGTAAGTGCTTCCTAACAACATAAAACAGTGCTTTGGGCACTGTGTTGCTGCTAATACTGCTGGTTAGTAGTAGCAGTCTCTGGATGTGGCTCTGCTTTGAATCTTGTTTTCAGTGTGCAAGCTAATGTTGTTATAAATGATTTCTACTTGGTCCTTATCTGTTTTGTCTGTGCAGGTTCAAGGGTAGAAACAGCTTCTGCCTACGCATAGCTGTAAACTCTAAAATAAGCCATGTTTTGTATTTTACCATACAAGTGAAAAAACACAGTTTGTTTTATGATCACTGGGTTTTTAATTTGTGTTTGTCATGTGTCGAGCTCTATGATGTGCTTGGCAGCTTTTATAAAAGTAAGGGTGTTTACTTCATTGTGAGAAAATACAAAAGCAGGTATGTGAGAGCCTTTCTTTAAAAATAAATAAAATGCCTTTTATAAATAGGTGAGGAGACTGAAAATTTTTAAAAATTAGTGCTTGCAAACTTTGCTGGATAAATGCTGCAATTCCAGTTATTCCTGCAGCAGAGACGCCTTAACCTGTGGTTTGCCCAGCCACCAGCTGAAGAGCAGCCAAGGTCCTGGAGGTCCTTCCTCCTCCTAATGAAGAGCTCTTCCGAGCTATTTCGGTATTTCTTAAACATCAAGTAAATTAGTTTTTAGGCTTGTCTGCATTCAGACTGGCCAATGAACTCTGGGAAGTGTTTCCATATAAACTAGAGCAAAGCCACATCCTTAATGTTTTCCCACTGCTTGCCAACGTAAACTGCTCATCATCAAGCATGGCTGGATTTCTTACTGTGCTGGGGAAACTCAAGATGTTTCTCTACCTCTTGGGGTCCGAAATTGCTCCCATTCCCCAATCATTCCTCCCCTCTGGAGACTGCAGTGTAATCTAACCCAGGTGGGTGGGAAGACAGAAATACGATTTGTGAGACAAAAATCTTATTTTCTTTGTTCTTCTTTAAATGTCTCTATTTCGTTGTGCTTGCTGGAGGCCAAACTTGCAGTAGTGTAGAAAAGAAATGCAAATATTATAGTTTCCAGATTCTTTGGGGGAAAGGAGTTTGACCAGGGCTCCTTTAAATAATTAGCTTAGGACATAGGCAGAACTGTTCCTGCCTGGGACAGCTTCTTCCTGTTGTTCACGCTGTTTGTGCCTAATGGTGCTCCTGGAGGTACCAAGAGTACCCTCCTCCTCACCCAGCCATTGTCTGGAGCAGCACTAAGTCTGCTCAAGGAGCTCTTCACGCATGTGCCTGCGGCACCCGCGGGCAAGTATGATGCAAGTTTTTTGCTATTTACTGAGTACCCGACTGGGTGACCTTGAGGCTTATCAAGGAAAACAAGTTAGCGCGTGAGCTCAGCTGTCTCCTGAGCAGCAAACACCAGTTGCAAAGAGCATCTTGTAACTTACAGACTTGGTTAATTAAGGAACTGAACTGAGAAGCGAGTGCTGGACTATGCTTTAGGCTTAAAATAAAGACATTTCTTTGCAAGCAGCCTCCAGCTCTCTTTGACATGGCATAGATGTTCACTTGTAGTATTGCTTCAAAATAACATAATCTGACCTTACCTCTGACCCTTGGTCTTAAGGCTGGTCTATACTGGGGTGTCTTTGGGGTGCCTTTAACTGTGAACTGCAGCTCTGCATTTCCTGTGTGTGAGGAATGTTATGACATCTGGCCTGCGGTTGGCCGTATGGTGCCCAGGGCACAGCGGTCTTCATAATTTTGTCACCAACTGTCCTTGCCAACATAATGGTAAATGCTACTGCCCACGATGTACTAGAGCTACCTTCACTGGCCCCATTGCCCAAAGGGGCAGGTTTAACAGGGGCAGGCCTGAGCATCAGTCCCAGGAAACGATCCCTGGTAAGAGTTTGACATTTTCTGTCCTCCCTCCCTGTTACTGCTGTTCTGACTTTAAAAATAGAAATGGATTGTCTCATCTCAAGGCAAAGGCTTCTCAAGAGGGTTAATTACGTCACATTTATTATCTGCTGTGTAGATCTTTTTAGACAAATGTAATGAATAATTTTTTTTTAGTTGTATACCAGCTCTTTTAAACCAAGGGCTGCAGCACCCCTGTGCATGCTGCAAAGGCGACGCTGAGTTGACCACAGCTCATTTCAACATACAGCTGCCTGACCTGGGTGCCCTGCCCTGGAGGAGGGGGTGGCAGGCGGGTACCTGCTGTGGGCTGTCCCAGCAGTTCGCTGTACGGGAAGGGCCATGGTACCAGTCTGCAGACAGCTGGCAGCTTGCACAGCCAAAAGCATTTCACACTAGAAATGTTACCGGAGACTTTTTCAGATAATTAAGGTCTCGTTCCCACTCTTACTGGAGTGGACACCTTAGGAGTTCCTGGGTGACGTTTGGGACAACCTCATGGTATACCAGCATGGTGCCACTTGGCACCTCTTTCTAGGTATGCGAAAGAGAATGGGAACTGTCTTCCAGCTCAGAGCTAGAAGTGCCCTGATCAATGTTGGAACAAGGTGCCAAACAATCTGGTGGGTTTTATTCTGAACTCTGTGGTTGATGCGCTGGCCCTGTCCATGCTGAAGGTGAAGGGAATGTACTCTTGTTCCTAACACTGCAGACTAGGATGGTTTTTTTCTTCTGCAAAGGGATGCTCCTTGCCTTGAGCCTCCAGTGATGGCTGATGAGCATATGATAGTCCAGTAGTGGGAAGATAGTCCAGTAGTGGGAAGCAGCCCAGGGAGTGATGGGACACAACTTCAAAGTAATGGGAAAGAGCCTTTTTTTTTTTTTCTCTTTAGAGGATCAAATTAGCAGTCTGCTAAAGGCTTTTAATGTTAAAACTTTCAGAGCATAAGCAATGACCTGTGAAAAGGAGTGCTTGGATCTAGACCCTGTGCATGATGAGGTCTGGCATGTCTATTATGGCCAATTAAAGTGACAGGTAGCAGAGTGTAAACACTCCTGACTCCTGCCGTTCCCTGGCTGGCTCCAGGCTGCACACTGCCTTTCTCCTCTGCCTTGGAAAAGGCACGTCAGTTTGAACTTGCTATCCAGAGCACAAAGCAGTCTTTCACAACCTCTGTGCCCTCCACTCGGGTGGTTCAGCGTGAACAGCCCAGAAGCTGAAGCTTGGTCTTTCAGTCAAAACCTGTTGTCCTCGAATTGCATGATTGTATGCGATACAGATGTTGTCTTGGGAAGGTAACAAGAGGCTGGCAGTGCACTGCAGCACAGGCATAGCTTGCCCTCTGTCTGAGCACTCTTCGCGAGCTTTCCAGGATGCTGTCCAGCGCTTGATCCTAGATTTGGATTTTAGGAATAAACTTGCCCCTAAAAGTCCCTTCCAATACCCACAGCAGCAGTGCGTGAAGCTTTGCCTTAAACTGAGCTTCAAATATTAGATTTGAGTAACTAAGCAGTCGGAGGAAGCTATTGCATTGAACAAACTAACTTGTGGCCCTAAAATAGCTTCTTATTTGAACAGCTTAGTAGAATAACCATGCTCTGCACACTGATCTTGAACTCTGAGAGATTTTAAACTCCCAGCTACGTGGGGAGGCTTGGTGTTCCTCCATGCTGCAGCAGGAGATGGAAGCAGTTTCTATGACCTCCTCCCTCCCCAATCAACCTACCTGCAAGCTGCGTCGCTGCGCGTGGCAGCCTCTGCTCTGCCTTGTGCTCGGCCGCAGCTGCATGGGTGAGAGCCAGCAGTCACTTGCTCAGCTTCCTCGTGGATGCAGATGCAGAAGTGTGGTCTCACTTAGTGCTTCTGCGTTTTCCTGTTACGTAGTTTCTCCTGTTCCCAGTCAGATCAAAGGGTAGATGAGCATCTCCCCGCCTCTGCCTGACAACTGAAAAGGAAAGGAAATATGTTGGGGGAGAATCTGTGCTTTAAAAAATGTTCATAGCCCGCTTGGTGTAAATATACAAACATTTGTAGAGGAGTGGCGTGTTTCTAAAACACATTGGTGAGAAACGCTTCACACCCTTCTTTATTACCCAGTAATTAAGAGAATACTTGCCTTCCAATGCAGTGGCTGCTTAAATAAAGATGAGAGCATCTGCATTTTCTTTATGGTGGATGTGCAACAGTAAGTAACATTTCATCTGAGACGGCTGAGCCTGGCACACCTCCACATGGCACCTCTTCCCTTCCAGTTGTGGTGAGGTGACTTTTCCTGCACTTTTGCTGGGAAGAAACTGGATGGGGAGGGTGCAGGGACTCAGACCTGAACCTGTCCCACAGATAGCAGGTTCAGCTTGTTGGATGGGTGCAGGTCAGGGGCATGATCCTGGTGGGGGAAGTGCCATGGCTGACGTGCATGTGGCATTTCTTGTTTCTGCTCATGTGTGATGGTTCCAGCTCTTGCTAATCAAATTGCCCAGTGGTGGGAGACTTGGATTCTCTTTTCTTCCCTATCTCCTCTGGAATACTGGGAGGCTGTTTAAACGTCAGGGGTGCTGGTGATTTGGCTGTGATGGGAGTGGATTTTAACTAGGCTTGCTCTTCATCATGAATGTACTGATGTAGGCATGTCATGTAGCCTGTCTGTCAGCCAAGTTACTAGCTTTCAGCTGCTTTATGTGCATATTTTAGGGATTGCTTCCAACCTGGGAAAGCCCAGCCAGGTCACTGCAGGGCAAGGCAGAGCTGTATTCCCATACCCACCGACTGCTGACGCCACTTTCCTGCCCCACAAGGATCAGAAGGAATCCATGGGAATCGCTGTCTTCTGGCTTCTGCTTCTGTTTGGGGTGGCTGTGCAAAGGCAGGCTGTGCTTACTCATCTGGCTTCAATGCAGCCACACAATTGCCTCTTTCGAGGAAGAGAATTCATTAGTTTCTGTGAAGTGGCCTTGGATCTTTGGGCAGCAGGTGCTTCTATAGAGCAAACTGTTGCTGAATATTCAACAGTTGCTATACAAGTGTCTGGCCGACTGCCTGTGAAGCACTTGGAGTTATCTTGAGCATCCGATTAGATAAAGTGCAAAGTACTTACAGCTTTAAAGCTACCCTCCGCTATGTTGTGTTGGTGGTATTTTAATTTCTTTTTTTTTTTTATGTGAATCTTCCAAGATCATAAGCAGCAACTTCATCTCTTTTGACTCAGCCAACAAAGAAGAGAGCTGCCTAGCAGAATGAGAAGCACAGTGATTCATATTCAGGTCGTCAGAACCTCATTCTCTTACTAGTTTCGGCTAATGGCATGTACACTGGAAACAAATGACTCAGGATAGAAGTGTCTCCTAATCTTTAACATACTGTTTAAACTCAAGTCAGCTCTTTTAAGGCTACCTGAATAACACTTGTTCTTGCCAGCCTCTAATTTGGTACATGAAGTACTGTAGATACCTAAACTATGAAGGAATAATTTGAGAGGTTAAGCTGTGCAATCAGCCGTTCCTTTTTCTCTTTTTTTTTTTTTTTTAGGAGTTTAATTTCCTTAGGTGTGGTCTGCAAGCAGCTTGTGCTAGATGGCATCACTGAAGGTATACTCCTGTGAGAAACTGTGATCACCGAACAATTACAGCTTTGAATACATTATAGCATTAGTCAGTAAGGTGTAGAAGCCTGTATATTGTTTACTAGCAACGTGCCCCAATTCTGACTTCTCCTAGTAGATTTCTTAACCTGTATTAGTTGTTTTAAAGGTGCTTTGTCTGTTTTCTTATACTGGTTATTTAGGCCACAGAAGGAAAACTTTTCGTTAAATGTGTAATTGTGACAGTAGCACTGAAGGCTGGTTTCACCGAGGGAGCTGAAGAGATGCCTCAGTGGTGTTATCCAAGTCCCACGCTTTACAGGATTTCTGTGCTGCACATCAGAGGTATTCTTATGCCTGGAAACACTGTGTTATTAGGGGTGTAGTGATTGTGCACCCCTAAGCTCTTAAAGGTTAATAGCTAAGCATGTAGTTCCTACCCACAGAAAACAGCCATGCAGGCTTCAGCACAGTGGCTGTCACTGGGCCTAGTTTCTGGTTTCTGTACATCTTGCTGAAACAGTGATCTTTAGCACTGATTGTAGGTGGACCTTGAGCACTTAAAAGCATGAATAAGCAGCTGATGCACTGCTGGAGCTGAGCCTCGCTGGCAGGATTGTGTGCTGTGCTGTTTGCTTTGAAAGGGCTGGGGTCTTCAGTGTGTGGTTTGGCTGCCAGGTACTCGGAAGAGTGGCTGAGACGTGCCTCCTAAACGTCCACTTTGTTTGCGCAGGTCTGTGGGGTAGGTGCCAGATTTGTGGAGAAGAGGGGTGCTGGCAGCCTGGAACGTGGTGTGCTGTGTGGCATCTGCTTTCCCCGCTGTGAGGAAGCAGTGGAGGGCAGCTGAGGGGTAGCTCCTCAAAGGAGCTTGGCTGGCCCTTGTTCTTCATTCGCCATCAGCCCCTGAGGTCCCCACAGCTAAAGGATGGGATCAGCAGAAGGGAGGACCAGCTTCCAGGAGGGGTTCCAAGTCTTGCAGTGAAGCATTTCAGAAGCCGTAAAGCAGGTGTTCAGGCTTCTGATGGGTCATTGCCTCCAAAAGATCATTTCTTTTCTTCTTTGTTTTTTCATGGGACATAGAAGTGAAAGTTTAGGAGCAGAGCAATTACACTTCAAAAAAGAATACGTGGTAGTGACTAGCATGGGTATAGTGCAGGCTGTGCTGTCGCTATAGATCAGTACTCTAATACAAGTAAATATGTGAAGGTTAGGTTGCCAGAAAGTGACAGGAAAGAAAAGTGAGCCCTTAGCCTTTATAGATGACACTGCACATTTAATTGCTAATGGACTTTTTTTAAAGAGCATCTAGATTGCTATTATTAGAAAAAGCAAATGTGTGGTGTTACCTACAGGGAACAAAAAGGGAGTCTTTCATGATCTTCTTGACCTTTACTTTCTTCTGTTAATTTGTTTAATACCAGTGAGATTTTCCTGCTGTAAAAACTTGCTTAAGCAGAGACTTCTCCAAGACCTCTGAAAAAGATGTGCTAATTGGGAGGTAGAGCTGTGCAAGAGCTGTTTCTTCCTTTCCTCCCTTGGTTTGTGAACTCCTATTTCAGGGATCCACTGCGTGCTCTGTGCCTCTGTCTTTCCCTCCTGGATCAGACTTTTACCAGCTGGTGCAATTCCGTAACAGCAGTCAGGGCTTTATTGCATTAAACTTTTTAAAAGAAACAGGAGCTCTGTGCCTGTGGGGCTTAGCATGCAGGAAGAAACTTTGGGGAAATGTTAGATAAACAAACACTCCTGGATACTTCTGAAACATCTTAATTGCTCTTAACAATCTTTACTTTTTCAACGCCTACTAAAAAGGTCTTACTGCTTGTGCTGTCTATTTGTAGATCCCAAGGTACTTTGCAAAGAGCAACAGTGTCATTATCCCTGCTTGCTTGTGAGGATACAAGGTGCGGGTCAGAAGATGTGCTGAAGAACCTGGGGCTATAGCAGGGCCAGTGCAGACTCCCCAGCTGGTGTCTGACCTGCCAAACCACCAGCTCCCTGTGGATGAGGGGTCGTGGCCATGCTGAAGGTGCTGTGGCTCAGAGCTATAAATATGATTGCATAAGGCACGTGGCTTCAATAAATACTAAATGACATAGACCAAGAATAAATCCTTTTGGACATCTCTTGGAGCAGTACTTAGGGGAAGTTTCGGGCTTAATAAGGCTGACACAGAAAAGTGGGAGAAAGCATATACACATGTGCTTATTATTGTATAGTGCTGAAGTGTCTTACTGATATTACTTGTGTATCTAGAAGACCTGTTGAAAGTTCAGCTAGAAAAGCATCCAGATATCTGCTCTGAGTATGTACCTAGAGATTCAAACACTGCAGGTAAAGCTGTACTTTTGACTGCTTGAGTGTTCATTAGTTAGCTAAGTTTGAGCAGGTGGGGTTGTTTTGAATTTCTTAAACCCCAATATGCTAGGAGTTTTCAGTCATATAAATTGGTATTTCATGAAAAAATGGAAGGCAAGACCTGCATTTCTAGTAACAGTTTTTGTGAATCTTAAAAAGCTGCAGCTTCTGGCTGACTCTTAAGTTGAGGTGAAAAAGGCACTGAGAAAAATTGGTGTCATCAGCATAGAACATCACTAGTTCTGCAAAAGGGGATTTAAGCCTCTGTGGCCCTAGCATAGGAGTGTCCAGAGGCTACGGGGGTTGAACTGAAGACGTGCTGCTGCAAGCAGTGCCACTGTAACAGTGTCCCAGTGAATGTGCTTGCCAGAAGGGGAGCTGGTGCTTGCAAGGGTGCCAGGCTGCCAATGCCTTGGGATTCCTCGGGAAGGAGCTGGGCGGGATGACAGTTGGGTCTAAATATGAGGTGTATCCATGAATGAAATGCTTCATTACTTGTGCCAGTAAACTAAGCCATAAATGCATGATTGTCTTAACTTGCTCGCAATAGTTCAATGGTAAAGCTACCTGTGGAGCTTGCAGGTGAGCTTTGGAGTGGAGCTCTGAGTCAGAGCATTTGCAGGACCTGCTCTGGAGTCATGAGTTATTTGTGTCATGTTAGATAGGAATTGTCAAAGCAGTATTGTGTTGCTACATATCAAAGGACAGAGTAAAATCTTAGGCTTTATTTTTTCAATTAAGAATTTTTATTTGTCCCTCAGGGACAAGCAAATAGAAAACAGCTTGTCTTGGCTATTGTGAGTGTTCATGGGGCAAGAAGGGGAGGGAGGGGATGAACAGCAAGAGCAAAGTGTTGCAGTAATGAGAATGACGTCTTATTTTAGTTGATACTTAATCAAGACATGTGGTTCCAGGAAGCAGGAACAGATGGCTTTGGTGGTTTTTTTTCCTGCTCTCTTATATCTTCAATTGTCACCAAGACTTACCATAAATGTTTTAACACATGCCAACTCTTTTTTCACCTTATATGTTTTTGCCCATCCTCAAAGACAGAGTGAACTGTTAGACTTATCTGACTTGTTTTTGTTTTATCAATAATATTAATCACAGGACTAACTCTCAGTGACTTCATGTATTATCTTCTTTCAAAGGATGCCTCTCTTTTGAGGATATTTATTACTTCAAGTGCATTTTGATAGTAAATTAGGGCAAAACTGACTGCATTTTATACCTGGGTGTTGTGTCCCTCTCTCCTATAGAAGTGCCAGAGACAGTATTTGAGCCCTTCTGGAAGGTGCAAGCTACTTTAGGGGCTTGCAGGAACTGGCTTTGTAAAGTGGGTCAGCCTTTTTGTTTTATGGCTTTTATTCAGTATCACTCCTGCTTATCAGGGCATCCAGAGAGTGGGTTATTGCTTCTCCTGTGTCCTCTTAACTGCCCTGAAGCGTGACCTGAATTGACTCCCAATTCTTCTTTTGCCAGGGTGGTGAAATCCAGGACTGTGCCTACTTGGACAGCGAAAGCGCCTACAGTGAGTCGGAGCTCTTTCCTGATGACGACGCGATGACTCTAGCACAGCAAGAGGTTCACCATGAGTCTGACATGGACAGTGCTATTGAGAGTGCCCAGAGCTCGGAGGCCTCCGACGTGTGTCGGAGCGAGGAGAAGGACGGTGTGCTTGGTGGCCTGTTTCTGCCTGGTGACAAGTAAGTGGTGATTTTGCCCCATGGCAGCCCTGTTTTGAGGCATGTGCAAAAGGACCAGGGAGGAAGGAGCCTTTATGTGACTAATCCCTACTGGGGGAGGCTGAGGCTGCCTGGAGGATTTAGAAACTTAATATCCATTTACAAGGTAAGGGAGATGGATGTCCAGGTCCTCTAAGTGGCTTAGACAGTCTCAGCCCTGGCTCCTTCTGGCATGTTCTGTGAGCACTCATGGGACTTGCATGTTGTGTGTTGAAGTGAAAGTGTTGGGTTTCTCCAGAATGGGTCACTTCACTAGCATCCCCCAAAACTTAGGATCTTGTGTGTTCCCATAACCTTTAAATTAAATTTAAAGAAATTAAAATAAATACTTCCTGCAAAGCAGTGCAATATGGGGAATGCTGCTTTAGTCTTTTGTACATCTAGTTATCTGAAGATGTGGGCTCTGCTGATTTGCTTTGCAGCTCCATGTACCAAGTTAATTCTTTGTGTTTCTAATTTTTCATAACCTTTAGTGTGCAACAGTAAATTGTGCTTAACACAGGGTGTCCTGGCATGTGCGTGTGTAACCATAGTTTGCTGTTAACCCAAGAGCGTCTCTGTAATCCTAACTTGACTCTTCCCAGGTGTGTACCTGGGGGTGTTGGTAAAAGCTGACTTGGGGGGAAAAGGACCCAATTTGATTTAATCCTGCTTTGGACTCAGTTAATGTGGTACCACAGGACAGAGCCCAGCTGGGCTTGCTTTGTAAGTCTCTGCCCTGTCTTCTGTATTTTTGGCTTGTCGTCTTGATTTGTGCCTCTTGAGCTTCCTTCATTGCTAAGGCAGTCCTCTTTCTCTCTCCTGGGCCTCCTTGGATGCTCTCTGTGCAGCCTCATTCCTACCCTCCTCCTGAATTTCTCACCTAGCTGAGATCTGGCTTTCTCCCATTTGCCCAAGCAATCCCAGAGACTTTGTCAAGATAATTCCAGTTTTCATCAGCTCTTTATCAAACTTGTCGCCTTTCCTTGCCATTCCCAGTTCTTCAAAGCACCTATCCTTGCGGTGACTGACTTTTACCCATACTGTGTTTGAAATTAGTATCTTTCCTCACAGCTGTGCCATTCAGGGTCTTGTGAAGGGGGTAGGGGAGGCATTGTGTATCCTGTACCCTCCTTCTAGGCAGGGCAAGAACTACTAAGAGCTACTGTGCTGCTACTAATAGATCTTGGTTTATCCTCTGAGGCCTCCTCAGCTTTGGTAAATCTGTGGGAAGACACTTGGGAAGCTTCATGCTCTTGTGTTAAAAGACGTGATAGACATTTTTAGCTTGGCCAAACCATGATACCTGCTTGCTGAAGAAGCAGGTGGGTTGTGTATCAGGTGTGTCAGCCCTCTGTGAAGTCCTGCTCTGAAGAAGAGGAAATAGCTTTAAAAAAAAAAAACAACAAATTTGAAAGCTTCCTTCAGAAAGTGTTAGAATGGGGAAAAACAGCTGGTTTTAGCAACTCCCTTGAAAATGACTGTGCAATTCCTCGACAGTTTCCAGCCTGCAGCTGGTTATGAGTTCAGGATCTACCCTGAGCATAGACTGTTTCAACCTAAGCAGTTTAAAGTTTGGCAAAGCTTACAAATAACTACAAATTAAAAGTTCTAAGCAACATTACCAGGTGGGTCCAGCAGTGGTGACCGTCTGCATCGCTGCCATAAGAGAAACTTAGCCAGGCAATGCATGAGGGATAACAGGCTAATGAACTCCAGTCTGTTGGCAAGTGGTGATGTTCCAGTACTATTATGCTGGAAAGTGGATTTTATGGACAAGTATATGTTATCATCCCAACTGAGGACTGGTCAATTATGTCCATCCCTGGTGGAAGTGTTACAAGGAGCTTCTTCCTAAACTGCCTTGGTGTAACAACATTGAGATGCAAACAGCAGTTGCAGTTAACACAGATCAGAGTCACATAAAAACTTATCAATACATAGTATGTCTGTGGCACAGCAGCTCTTTATGAATATGTTAGTGTGATGTGTTGAGCTTCTCACTAATCCAACTCCCAGCCAAGGAGCCTTGTTAGATACGTTTGATCTATTTCTTGTATGAGTATTCCTATCTTCATGATCTTCATCCTTTAATAGTGTGCCAGGCTTGACTTGCCCTAATTTCTGTTAATGTGAATTAGATAAATGAATTGCAGGTTATAAATGGATCTCATCAAAACAGGAGAAACAAAAGAGCATACATCTGAAACGTTGGCAGGCTTCCTCTTCTAATTGCTTTTGGAGGGAAGGGATATGCAAATAATGCTTGCACCATCCGCCAAAGAAACACTGTTGCATCTCTTGTTTACAGCTCACAAGTGTAGTGTTACAGGAAGATAAATCTCCCTGTCTCCAAAGTGCAGGGCATGCTTAAGAGGCTCAAGGTAGACTCAAAAGAAACTTAGGAGGTAATATTGTTGAGCTGCTAGAGAACAACATCAACTGGGGGCTACTGTCCCATGGCTCAGCTAGTGGAGTTGAAGATATAGACACTGTGCACTGAAGCAAAGGGAGTAAAAAAATTTAACCCAATGTGCACCAAGTGTCAGCAGATTGAATCAGTGCCTTGTCAGTGTTGCAGAGGTGCGCTGGATTCTGCTTTGTAGTAGGAACAGTAATGTGTCAGGCAACTGCAGGGCTTCACAAGTGGAGTGTGTGTTTCAGGCCTTAGATGTACGTTTTCTGCAAAAAGAAGTTTGTTCATAAGAACTTGTACGTGAATTTACTGGCTTGTCTGTTTGAATGCCTTACTGAGGTGGGAGCTGAGCAAATCTGTGTAAAATATCTGCCTCTGCAAGATAGCATACTGCATGACTGCAGGGTAGTCTGGACTCTGGGCAGGAGAATCACTGTGCACCCTCTGCAGCAAACTTGCTCTGTTGTATTAGATGTGGTGTGCTCAACACTGCTCTGCCAGCTGTTTTCCTATGGTGCCTTGCTCTGTTGATCTATTTACCTATATGCCCTCTTTCTCTGAGGTCACAGGGTCCTGCCATTCCCTACCTGTTTGACATTATCTCAGGTACTTCTCTGGTAGTAAAGCAGCCTTTTCTTGTGGGCCATATCTCGTCTGAAAGACACATTTTGTCACGATGGAAGGAAGGGCAGGAACTCAGCCTCCATTAGGTCACATCAAGAGCTTTAGTGACTCTGGCATGCAGTGAGCTGAAGTTTGTTTCCGACCACACAAAGGAGAGTGACTGAAACTTGTGGGGTGTGGGAGAGGGTTTACGGGGTTTACTGGTAAACTCTGATTGTGGAATAGAGTGACAGCCTCTGTCTTTCCTGTACATGTTCCTCTCACTATCCCATGCATTTCGGAGTTGTCTGCACAGCTCCTGCATTCAGAGCAGAAGTCCCATAAGCAGCGGTCTTCACCGCCACGTGGAAATGATGGCTGAGGATTGTCGAGGTGTGATCTTTAAAGTGAAATGGTTTGTGCTGATCCAAACCTGTCTCACAGGTAGCTTGTTCATAGATTCTCGTGCTCTTGTCTTTCAAGGCAGTGTGTCAAATGCACATCAGATGTATTTAGCACTTTTTTAGCACTAAGTGGGTTACAATTTCAAATGAGGGAACAAGCTGTAAAGGTGGAAGATTCCAATGTGAGGTGAGATGCTATCAAAGTCGGCCTTCGAGACGTTTTGACCTCTTGTTTCAGGTCAAGTCCTCACAACCCTTCTGCAGCATCTGACCTCTCAACTTATTCCACCGCCTCTCTGATCAGTAATGAAGAACAGTTTGAAGACTATGGGGAAGGAGATGATGTGGATTTTACTCCCAGTAGCCCCTGCCCTGATGATGAGACCAGAACCAACGCCTACTCTGACCTTGGCTCATCTGTATCTTCCAGGTTGCTCCTTATTCATTAACAAACAATTTTTCAATTTTGTTCTTCTCTGAGTATGGGTGACCATACCAGAGTTTACACTGGTTACATAGACTCGCCTTAAAAGCAAAATGTTATCCGTTCATTTTCTGCCTTCCGATTGACAGGCGACATTTAATAATAACAGCTATAGCAAATATGTTGTTTCTGATAACTTCTGTTGGGTTCTGTTGAAATAACTGGGCTGTTTTGCTTGTAGAGGTTTCTTTCTATTGCAGACAGTAGATTTCACAGTTAGGCGCTAGTATTGGAAGCTATCTGCTGCAAGCTGGAAACCAGCTTAGCGCTATGCACCAGCCTTTGTACAGTGAAGACAGGCAAGAGAGCTGTTTCTCTTCAGTGTTCTGATACTACAAATCCTTAGCACTAACCTGTAAGGTGAAGTGCTGTATAAGGACAGGGGTTTGTTTGAAACAAGCATCCATATTGACTTTGAATGTCTTGGAGAACATAAGCAAGTAGCTGCTGTCTGTTAGGAGCTGGAAATGCCACTACAGTCCACTGGTTTCCTGCATGTGACCTCAGTCTCCGTAGCTCTTACATCCTGTGACTAAGTCAGTTGCTGATTTTAAAATCCTTCCCCAAGTAAGGGAATGGGTGAGCAGGGTTGGGGAAGAGCCGAGCATGAAGATGCTCTAGGATTTGTCTGCTTGGATCAATAGCACATGAAGGTCTTGTGCTTCATTGCTAATAGAGGACAGGCTCACTGCATACCTCTGTTCCGCATGCAACCCCCATGTGCTACCGTCTGTTTCAAGCACTTCTGCAATCCAACCTTGCCACCTCTGTCATGCATGCAGAGCCAGCATCCCTCTCCACTGCCCCTTCATGATGATGGCTTGTGTCCTTCATCCCCTGTTTCCTCAGGTTTATGCAGCCCTTTCCATTCTCATTCCTGGGGCTCTGCGCACTTCATGCCACGATTGCTCTCTTTTATTTGAGTTTATTTTCCCTTTATCATGCCAAGAGCTACTGTTCCCTCCTCCTTAGACCTATGTCCACTTCTCCCTTCCTCCTCATTCTAGGGTTCCTTCTGTCCTACCATCTGAGGGGGTTTGTGTGACTTCTTCTTACCAGACCACTCTGTTTTTCATCTTCCTGTCTTTCTCTTGGAGAAAAGACTCTTCAGGTTGCATGCCAGGCTCTAGTGGGAAGATGGGCAAAATGAGAGAGGGACATTGCTGAGATGGAACATACTAATGTAGCTGCTTTTGCTACATGCATCGCATGGGCTCTGTATACCTTTTGCTATTCTTCCAGTCACCCAAACTGATTCTTTCCACTGACACCCAGAACACGTCCTCTGTAAAGCCTCAACTGAGACAGGCAGACTTGCCCTAAGACTAGCATTCTCCATCATCAGCTCAAAGTTAGATGAGCTGCGGATAGAGGTCTTTCCCCAAGTCCCTTGTCTGTGATTCTGACACACAGACACACAGTCAAGAAGAAAACCTGTTGTGAGTTGGTTACTATAGCCAGTAACATCTCTCCTTTCCTGCAAACAGTGCTGGCCAAACACCCCGAAAAATGAGGCATGTTTATAACAGCGAGTTACTGGATGTTTACTGCTCACAGTGCTGCAAAAAGATAAATCTACTCAACGATTTGGAAGCCAGGCTGAAAAACTTGAAAGCAAACAGGTAAGCAGCCTATTGCACTGCTTTTAGCAATGCCCCCTTGAAATGGGAGTAACTAGTAGCAGGAGGAGAGGAAGACAGACCCCTCTCCTTCACTGTATCCCATTCTGTCTTACACATGTGGTGTTCTTACCAAACGGTAAGGAATTCAGACCTTGACATCTAGCCTGAACCAAAATGCTGTTCTTCATTAGCTAGTAAGTATTTTTCTGACTTAAGGTGCAGACAGCACTAATAAACTCAAATATTTTAACCAGTGAGCAATTTTGATTGCAGAGTGAGAGTGATATTTCCAGGAATTTTTCCCAGGAAGTGAGGTCTGCTGTGCTGCTTAGTGCAAATCTACAGTTAGCTACTGTTTTCTCCAGGTGGGAAGGAGTGATCTGGCAGATCCTTAGCTAATGCATATAACCTTACATACACCTCTCGTAAAGCTATTGGTCAGCAGAGGTACTTCATTCCTGTGGGATTTTTTTTGTCCTCAAGGGAGCTTGGAAAAATGATGAATCCTATGGCAGAAGTTACTTTTGGGGTTCTTTGCAATTCCAGCTTTTTCCTTACATTTCTATCTCTGCCACTCCATCCACTTCTAAACTGTGCTGAGCACTTGGAAAGAGTCCAGTGCTTCCAACAATCATCTAGGATTTTTGAAGGAAATTATTTGGTGGGCTTCTAGCTCCCCCTAGAAACTGAATGTAAATCCTGCCTGTCTGCATAATCCTTGGCACAGAGCGCACTGCACTGCTTCTTCTCTTGATGACATAGCAGCATAGTACTTGATATGAACAATGTTCCTGCCCTAGCAAGGAGTCTGCTAACACCCAGACCATGACTGGCTAGGGCTTTCGTCATTTTATGAGTGAGGCTGTATATACCTGGCTGAAAGACAGCGAAGCTCTGACAAAGAGCTGTGTGTCACTGCACACAGAGAGGCGACATCCTCTTATCGAGAGATGCAGCTGGATATTTTGATTTGGTTCTAGTGCTGTTGTCTGGAGTCTGGTCCTTCATTTCAATAGTACTGCTTTGTGGCTGCAAAAGGGAACTGTAAAAATGGAAAGCACCTCAGTTCCTGTGCTGAACTGGGAAGCGTTACGGGGAAGGATAAACTAACTGTTCATACAATCATCTAAAAACTGGAAATCCAGAATAAATGTCCATCACTAACTCAGTGTCCCTTTGTCGTGTTTCTAATGTTAGTTTTGCTCTGATTTACACTGACAATTCTCTGCTAAGTATAACAGTACTTGCAAATTGACTTATTAATGATCACAGTAATTTGTGGCTCCACTCATCTTCACATTGTTGGTAACTACAGCTTTTGATTAAGTTGCCTAAGAATATTGTTCATGGAATCATTTTTTTAATTTCACTAAAAAAGTCAATACTATGTTTAATTGTGCAATTCAGCTGGAGTTTAACTTAAGATTGAATCCCACACTGGTCAAATAAGTGTTTAATTCCTCTATCATTCCTTCTGTATCCATGTAGCCCTAACAGGAAAATATCAAGCACAGCTTTTGGAAGGTAAGAGTCTTCAACTTTTTTATGAATACATGTGGAATCAGCTGTAACAATTCCCTAAGTGAGGGTCAGGGGTCAGAGGAGGAATAAGTTTAGGAAAATAAAAATGTGCCAAGACAAGTTTTCAAAGGAAGGGGCCTGTATTTGGATAGGGATGTTACAGAATATAGAAGCCACTGCTAGTCTTGGAGCAGGCCCCTGAACTGGAAAGAGCTGTGTTAAGAACATAAGATAGTTGCTTCCTTGTCTGCCAGCTTTCTTCCTTTATACTGCTATTCCATCAGTCCAGCTATTGCTTCTTTTGCCCTCATAATGTGGGCCTTTTTGTTGTTGTTGTAGTTGTTGCCAAAATGCAAAGGAAAGCAAGAGCATCCCTTTAGAAAGGACATACAGAATTGTGATCTTCCTTTGACTGAATGAACCAGCCCTGGGCTGGGGAGGGCTGTAAGTTTCAAGAATATTTTAGATAATCTCCAGTGTTATGTATTCTGACACTATTCTGTAGTGGAAACTGCTTGAGATTTCTTTTTTTCTTTTTTTTAAAGAAGTTCTTACTGTATGAAATTTTCTAGATTAACTGTATGAACCAGTGCACAGTAGTGACCTTATTCTAAATTTCTAATAAGGCAAATACTCAGTACATAGTGTGAATAAGGCCGAGTAGTTTTTAAACTATGTTAATGCTGGTGGCAGATCCTATCAAAAGCAACAAAGAACACACACCCTAGAACTAATGTCAATGATTGTGCTCAGTATGACTTCATTTAGCTACCAGTCTCTTGCAAGACTTGTGCTTAAACGGTTGTAATTGTCACTGAAATGATTGCACAGATTTTAGCATCGGATGTTCAAAGTACAAAGCCAGGCCTGTAAGACAGTACCCAGACTCCTTCTCCTCCATCCTCATCAAGCAAAATAACTATCCTTCTGATCTTTCAGACAACTCTTCCACAACAGTAACTTCAGCAGCAGTAATGGCAGCACAGAAGACCTGTTCAGAGACAGTATAGACTCCTGTGATAATGATATCACTGAAAAGGTGAGAAGCTGTGTGCATTGCGATTAATGTACCCAACAAAACCCTGCTGGAGACATGCATCAATTAACAAAGCTCTCTTGCTCACAGTTACCA